>NW_017171239.1:1147424-1169529 GCF_001652005.2 Ceratina calcarata | reverse complement strand
TTAAAATATTACAATTCATTTTACTTTAAAGACATTTAATAACTTAATAAAGTAGTAGTAGTAGTAGGAGTACAGATCATACATTTACGAGGCTCCTAGAAAATCCACATTAGCCATCGTATCTTGCACATTGCTATGAGCTATCATGTACTCTGAAACTGATATGTATACACCAACTAATAATCCAATTACACTTGCTACATAAATATTCTTTTGGAAGATGATACACGTAGCTATACATAAGCCAAAATACGTAGCATATCTTGTGATATTCTCTTGCTGCTTACGACCCAGAATATCAGAGTCTGTAAAAATGCATAATTGTACATAAGATTCAAAGTCCTATACATCATTATCTATAAATTACAACAATTAAACATAAAATTTGAAACACTTACTAATACATAAATTGTCCCTTTTGTGGAATCCTTTTGCACATTTCAAACACATATCAGGCCCATCCCCAGTACAGCCATCACAAGCTTTATCACAACCTGAAACAAACATTAAAGTTAAATCCAATCTACTATTTTAAAAACATAAATCAACTTACTCAAACAAACATGTCCTCCTTCTTTATTAATACAAAACTGGTTCCCAGGGCAGTGTTCATCACTGTTAACACATTCATCAATATCCAAGCACCCTTGATCGCTCAACATTTGCCACCCTTCCTTACACTTCTCACAACTCTTTGGTCCAGGTCCTTTGCAAGGACCATCGCAAGCAGCATGACATGAAGAGCAAAGTAGCTTCTTCTCATCCTTATAAGATTCATAAAATCCACTTGCACACGTGGAGCAAGTATCTCCTTCATACCCTTTATCACAGTGACATCCCCCATTCCCTTTTCTAGTCCCTGCTCCTTTGCATTTACCATTGCCATTACAAATGTTATCTGGGAAGCCTGGGCATGGAGTGCATTTAGGACCAAAGTGGTCTTTCGGGCAACAGTGTTCTGTCTGTTCAATACAGATATATTCATAAATATCTGGGTGTGTTTTCTGATGATTGAACCACCAATCTTCTATTTTACTCTCTAATTCTTCAGCCAGGGAGTGGCATTGGGTTTCACCACGTTCTACCTCTTTACATAAATGTTCTTGTATCTCGATTAGTCTGGTTTCGCTCTTTGAGTATGATCCTAATTTGTCTTCCTCCCATGCGCTATCACCACCGTCGAATTTCTCACGGCTGGTTCTTTCTATCCCCTGTAGAACAAATTAAAATAGAAATTAGAATAATAGAAATATAAAATGTGTTGTTATTGGATTTTCGATAAGTATGGCACTTACCTTCTTAAAACTATTTATTAAAACTTTACAAGCAGCGCACGGTGGAAATTTTTGAGCTTTCAACTCGTCGCTCGTAGGCGCTTTGTGAGAAACCGCGTAATCGAACATATAAAGTAAAATAAATAAACTTAACAAATGAAAAAAGGTGACGTTCATAATCTTTCGCATTATTCTACCGGTAACTACCTTGTACAAGCATATACTTAAGAACTGTATTAAAAGAAGACTTCCAAATGAAAATACTACACTACTTTGTATTGTATTTTATAAACGGATCATTAATTATTAAGTATTCTAGCTGTATTCGATGTAAAACGAGCAGATTGATCGAATCGAATTCTCTCAGGCCTCGGCTCGGCAACACGTCAGTCCACAGATGATAAAACAAATATTTAGCGAACATGCGCGTTTTGCTAAATCAAACTGTAATTCCACCAATACTGAAGTGACATATGTTGCTTCTGCTTCAATAAAATATCTAACTACATTTCAATACAATTATTCCATATTTTAATAAATCCGTAAAAGAAAAATAATTCCTCTGTAACTATTGATTGATCAATACTCCTGATATAATTAACATAACTCCTGATACATTATACAAGTAATTAATTAATCTCAACCGAGAAATCTAATTTGATGTCAGTACTCTTCTCGAAGTCGAATTTATTAATTAAAAAACCAGCGAGAAAAAAATTTGTATTTTAACATCCATCTGTATGAATGTATATGTTCCATGACTGAACTAGTGACGTGTCTCCTTCGTCCGTGTCAAATTTACGAGGGTTAGACGTGTGGAATGGTTTTCTGAACGTACAATATTCATCAATATATTTAATAGAAGATGTTAACAAAATTCGAGACAAAATCTGCTCGCGTAAAGGGGCTGTCGTTTCATCCGAAACGTCCTTGGGTCCTTGCGAGGCAAGTAATTAACATCTCTCATGGTGTTTCAAATCATTAGAACAAGATTTCAATTAAGAAACATGTAGGTCATTTAATTCTTGCCTGATCAAACAATTATATTACAGTTTGCACAATGGAGTTATTCAATTATGGGACTACCGTATGTGCACTTTATTAGACAAGTTCGATGAACATGATGGACCAGTTCGTGGAATCTGTTTCCACAACCAGCAACCATTATTCGTATCCGGTGGTGACGATTATAAAATTAAAGTATGGAATTACAAACAGAGAAGATGTATCTTCACTCTGCTAGGCCATTTAGATTATATTAGAACGACTCTGTTCCACGAAGAGTATCCCTGGATTCTGAGTGCTTCAGATGATCAGACGATTCGTATTTGGAACTGGCAAAGCCGTACTTGTATTTGTGTCTTGACTGGACACAATCACTATGTAATGTGTGCACAGTTCCATCCTACAGAAGATATCATTGTATCAGCTTCCTTGGATCAAACGGTCAGAGTATGGGATATCTCTGGATTGAGGAAGAAAAACGTAGCTCCTGGTCCAGGAGGCTTGGAAGATCACTTAAAGAATCCTGGGACTACAGATTTATTTGGTCAAGCTGATGCTGTTGTGAAACATGTCCTCGAGGGACACGACAGAGGAGTCAATTGGGCATGTTTCCATCCCACGTTGCCCTTAATTGCTTCTGGAGCTGATGACCGACAGATTAAAATGTGGAGAATGAACGATGCCAAAGCATGGGAAGTTGACACGTGTCGTGGACATTATAATAACGTATCCTGTGTCTTATTCCATCCTAGACAAGATCTTATTCTCTCGAATTCTGAAGACAAGAGTATTCGCGTTTGGGATATGTCTAAACGTACTTGTCTGCACACGTTCAGAAGAGAGCACGAGAGATTCTGGGTTCTAGCTGCGCATCCAACGTTAAATCTCTTTGCTGCTGGCCACGATTCCGGAATGATCATCTTCAAACTAGAAAGAGAACGTCCAGCGTATGCTGTGTATGGAAATGTTCTTTATTACGTGAAAGAACGTTTCCTCCGGAAGCTGGATTTTACTACTTCGAAAGATGTCTCGGTTATGCAAATACGCGGCGGAGGAAAGATGCCTCCTTATAGCATGTCGTATAATCAAGCAGAGAACGCTGTTTTAATTTGTACAAGATCGCCGAATAACATCGAGAATAGCACGTACGATTTATATATGATACCGCGCGAGGGTGATTCGAATACCGATGCCGATACGAAACGGGCTTCGGGTGTTACTGCCATTTGGGTTGCCAGAAATCGTTTCGCAGTATTAGACAGAGCTTATTCATTAGTAATCAAGAATTTGAAGAACGAAGTTACGAAGAAGGTGCAGATTCCGAACTGTGACGAGATATTTTACGCCGGCACGGGAATGCTTCTTCTCCGTGATGCCGAACAAGTGACTCTCTTCGATGTTCAGCAGAAGAGAACGTTGGCGGAAGTAAAGATCGCTAAATGCAGATACGTCGTTTGGTCCAGTGATATGTCTCACGTCGCACTGCTCGCCAAACATACGGTCAATATTTGTAATAGAAAATTAGAATCCTTGTGCTCCGTACACGAAAATACTAGAGTAAAATCGGGAGCCTGGGACGATTCAGGTGTCTTCATTTATACCACTAGCAATCATATTAAATACGCTATTAATAATGGCGATCATGGGATTATTCGTACTTTAGATCTTCCGATTTACGTGACGCGAGTCAAAGGAAATCAAGTTTATTGTTTAGACAGAGAATGCAGGCCGAGGATTCTTCGGATAGATCCGACGGAGTATAAATTCAAATTGGCATTAATTAATAGGAAATACGAGGAGGTTTTGCACATGGTTCGTAATGCAAATCTCGTTGGACAATCTATAATTGCATATCTGCAACAGAAAGGATATCCCGAAGTTGCTTTGCACTTCGTCAAAGATGAGAAGACTAGGTTTGGTCTGGCCCTCGAGTGCGGGAACATCGAAGTCGCTTTAGAGGCTGCGAAATCACTCGATCAGAAATCTTGTTGGGAGAGCCTGGCTCAAGCAGCTCTGTTACAGGGCAATCATCAAGTCGTAGAAATGTGCTATCAGAGGACTAAGAATTTCGAAAAACTCGCGTTCCTCTATCTGATAACTGGCAATCTGGAGAAGTTACGTAAAATGATAAAAATTGCGGAAATCAGGAAGGACGTCTCTGGACAGTATCAGGGAAGCTTGTTGCTCGGCGATATTTACGAGCGTGCGAAAATATTACGGAACTCCGGCCAAGCTTCCTTAGCTTACGTGACCGAGAAGATCCACGGTATAGCGTCTCAAGAAGATGACCCAGTGAAGGTTGCCCAGTACAGTTCGATGAACGAAGAACTCTCTGCTCTTGAAAAAGGAGCGGTGTATCTCCGACCACCAGTGCCGATTCAACAAGCCGAGAACAACTGGCCGTTATTAACAGTGTCGAAAGGATTCTTCGAAGGAGCGATGATGTCTCGAGGAAAGAGCCAAGTGGCCGCTGCACTGGCTCCCGAAGAAGATGCCCCGGAAGTAGCCGCGGAAGGATGGGGCAACGACGAAGAACTTGGAATAGATGATGAAGAAGGCGTCGAATATGAAGCTGCGCCGGAAGATGAAGCGACCGCTGGATGGGACGTCGAGGAAGTAGATCTACCACCGGAACTTGAAACATCGACGAGTACGATGGAAGACGGCTACTACGCACCGCCGAAGAAAGGTGTATCAAAGGCTCAACATTGGGTGGACAACTCTCGGCTAGCCGTAGATCATATTCTAGCTGGATCGTTCGATTCCGCGTTCAGATTGTTGAACGATCAAGTCGGTGTAGTCGAATTCGGACCATTTGAGCCTCTTTTCATGACTACATTCGCTCGGGCCAGAACGTCGTTCGCCACATTACCGAATATACCTTCCCTGTACGGATATCCTCAAAGAAATTTGCAGGACAGTGGCCCGAATAGTGCTGTTCCCGCTGTCGGATTGCATCTCACCGATTTAGTTCAACGACTTCAAGTGTGCTATCATTTGACGACCGGAGGAAAGTTCCCGGAAGCGATAGAGAAATTGCAAGCGATTTTACTCAGCGCGCCGTTGTTGGTCGTAGAAACGAAACAGGAGATCCTGGAAGCGCAACAATTGATTCAAATCTGCAGAGAGTACATCCTCGGTTTGAAGATGGAGACGGAGAGGAAGAATCTACCGAAATCTACTTTGGCCGAGCAGAAGCGAATCTGCGAGATGGCAGCCTATTTCACGCACTGCAGTTTGCAATCGGTTCACCAGATCTTAACTTTAAGAATAGCTGTAAATATGTTCTTCAAATTGAAAAATTACAAAACTGCCGCTTCGTTCGCGAGGCGACTGCTCGAGCTGGGCCCCAAACCCGATTTGGCGCAACAAGTCAGGAAGATCTTACAAGTACGTTCATACATACACAAAATGTGTAACTTAGAATACATAAAATGTATTTTTCTGTTTCAGGCATGCGATAAGAACCCAGTGGACGAGCATCAATTAGCGTATGATGAACACAATCCATTCTCCTTGTGCGCGAAGACGTTCGTCCCGATTTACAGAGGGAAACCGGAAGTCAAGTGCCCGTTGTGCGGCGCCTGTTATTTACCGCAATTTAAAGACACAATATGCAATGTCTGCGAAGTTGCACAAATAGGAAAACAGTGTACTGGCTTAAAGATAAGCCCCATTCAATTCCGATAGATTTTTGCTACTTTTAATCGATATACATGCATTAACAACAGTTAATCGTAAGCTAACATCGTTGTTTTCAATATGTAAAAGGTATTATGTCATTCCAGGAAGTATTGTAAATATCACAAAGCATACAATGGTAATGAACTTTAGGAAGCATTTTCTTTGTTAAGAGCGATATGAATTTTTGTACTGTTATTATTACCATTATTATTATTTCATACTGAAACAGTACACCTGAATTATATTTTAAAAATATACATATAATAAAAAATTTCTCAACTCCTTGATCATATTTCTTATCAAGTATGCATGTTACGTAATTAAGAATATTTTTATTTAAATGATTACGATAAAGTATTTGATTTTAAGGCGTGTAAGCAAGTGCCATACTTGTAAAGAGGCCTAAAGTACTGGGAGAGTGGGAACGAATGCAGTTGTGCAATGGAAGTTCTCTACGAGTAAACAGAGAATATTTAACGATATATTTAAATAAATCATGCAAGTATATACAACATGCGTTTGTATTATATATTTGTAACGCTATAAATTTTATTATGCAATTCGTACCTAGGAAGGTCTTACATAGGGAAATATTTTATTACAGATCTTCTCATCGGTGTATGGAATTATGATAAGAGATGGAATTATGCTTGTTTTCTTAAAAATGGCTTAACAAGTCATGGACGAGAGGATTCAACAGAAATGTATTATTAAAGCTATTATTTAGTTAGCATAGTAACACGGAAAGTGCACTGTTGCTCGGGACAATCGACGACCACCGGGTGGGCGAACTAGAAGATGCAAAACCAGTGCCGTAAACATCGTGAACGTAAATATACGGTGTGCGTTCTGTGTATACGTGTTACGTTACAGACGTCGTCTTCTGTATCGTGTAGAATTTTCATGATTCTTATCGAGAGTATATTGGTCGTACTTCAGGTTTGTGTGAGCCGCTCAGCCGAGGCAAGTTAATTGTCAGAGGTGGACAGTTTCGAGCCAGGTTATATACCCTGAGAGATGCACGGTATTGACAGTGGTGAGAATATCAAGAAGAAGTAGTTGAGTTTTCGTTGGGTGTGTGTGAACCATCGAAGTCGGCCGAGAGGCGGTCGCGTGTCGTGAACATTGGTGGTACGCGGGTTGAGAGAAAAGGGTACTCGATCGCCGAAACCCGTCGGGCGTCCCACTGCTCTAGGGGTAACACGGTGGGTGCATAGCTGCGCGGTATGAAAAAATGATGTGATCGATGGTCATCATGGCGGCACCCATGCTAAAGTGGAAGCGGATCACAAATCCGTCCGGACCCCAGCCAAGACCCAGACATGGACACAGGGCAGTTGCTCTTAAGGACCTCATGGTCGTTTTCGGCGGTGGAAACGAAGGCATCGTCGATGAGCTTCATGTCTATAATACGAGTAAGTCTCCTTCGTTCCTGAGCGTCTTTCGCGCCGTTCTTGATCATTCCCGCGATCCAAGATGGCGGCATACATTGACAAAACGGTCACCGGCCGGATCGCCGTGAAAACGAACGATTACTCTTATGCGAGATGCTTGATCGCCGTTTTCTCTCCGTAGACCTGGTCTACCTTCGTCGGTCGTCTCTTTTTAAGTCTTCCTCGCCGGGCCGACGGCTAATTTCATAGCTAGAATCCGTGCGATCTGTCATTTTTCATGTTTATACGCACGGGAGCGGCCATTGCTGTCCTGCACGCCCCACCACGGGTCTGCAACGCGCCGCGTTTCCCGTCATTCCACGTTAACGCTTCACCTTTCCTTCTCTTTTTTCCTTCCGTTCCTATTTCTCCTCCCACTCTTTCGTTTCAGCTTTTCACATCTTTATACCGTATCATGAATGCGCACGGCATTTCTTTTACTATGTTGTCAACAGCTATACGCGTGCGTACTGTTACGATTATCTCGTACCCGATTTTGAAATCCTCCCGATACTATACTTGCCAATACAATTTGTGATCCATACGCATTTCAACAAAGCTTATATTAACTGAATCGCAGTATTACTTTACGTATAAAGAACGACACGATGAATGAAATAGATATCATACGTGTTTCGTAATTTCTATATTTCCATTTTCTTATCTCTGTTCCATAACAGCGACCAATCAATGGTTTGTACCATCGACAAAAGGTGATATACCACCTGGCTGTGCTGCATATGGATTCGTCGTTGATGGAAGTCGAATTTTAGTCTTTGGGGGTATGGTAGAATATGGAAAATATTCGGATGAACTTTATGAGCTTCAAGCGGTCCGATGGGAATGGAAGAAATTGAGACCGAGACCACCGGAAAATGATCCACCCCCCTGTCCCCGACTGGGACATAGTTTTACCCTTATCGGCAACCGAGTTTTCCTTTTCGGAGGCTTGGCCAATGATAGTGAAGATCATAAGAATAATATACCAAGATATCTGAATGATTTGTATACCCTTGAACTACTTCCTAACGGGCTGACAGCTTGGGACGTGCCACAAACCCATGGCCATGCACCACCACCCAGGGAATCTCATACCGGGGTCTCTTATACGGATAGTAAAACGGGAAAAACTTGTTTAGTAATTTACGGCGGTATGAGTGGCTGCCGTTTAGGTGATCTGTGGTACCTAGACGTCGATTCGATGACTTGGCACAAACCAGAGGTCGGTGGACCTAATCCGTTGCCGCGCTCCCTTCATACTGCCACGTTAATTGGACATCGAATGTACGTGTTCGGAGGATGGGTACCACTCGTTTTTGAGGACGTCAAGGTTGCGACACACGAGAAGGAATGGAAGTGCACAAATACATTGGCTTGTTTAAATATAGGTACGAATTCGTAAGGATTCGCAATGATTACGATTATTCAACTTCTGATGTTCTGAACCACTTCGTACACTACACATGGCATTTGTCATTTCTGCAGACAATTTTCTAATAGTTGTAGAAATCAATTATGGGAACTTAGCGCGAAATGTTATTTCAGAGACTTGGACGTGGGAGGAGTTAACGGTTGACACCCTAGAAGAAAATGTTCCTCGCGCACGTGCTGGTCACTGCGCAATCGGGATGCATAATAAACTATACGTATGGTCCGGTCGAGACGGATATCGCAAAGCTTGGAACAATCAGGTTAGGGTTAGTCCTTATAATTCATTTTTCATTTCGAGAACAGCGTAATCCGTTATACAATATGATTTCCACTTGACATAGGTGTGTTGTAAAGATTTGTGGTACCTCGAGGTCGGTAAGCCATCGGCGCCATCCAAGTTGAACTTAGTCAGAGCCAGTTTGCAAGCGTTGGAGATTCAATGGACGCCGGTCCCATCCGCACAATACTACATATTGCAAATTCAGAAATGCAAACCGACAGCGGCGACCGGAACCACGTTCCCTACGGTCGGCACCCCGGCAACCGCCGCGACGCCTACTACAACATCGGCGATGGTCACCCTCGCGACCGATTCAGCTACATCTTCACCCATCACCGCTGTCCCAGAGCTTCCTCAAACACCAACAACCCCGACTGTCAGACCGTCCATACCTCCGCAAACTCCGGTCCGAGTTCAGTCGGCTGTACAAAGTCCAGTTCAGAAACCAGTACCATCACCAGCTGTACCGAAACCGTCGAGCCCGATGACTCCAAGAGTAGCCGGAAATCTGATCAGAATCCGTTCTCCCTTAGTTACAACTGCGCCAGCGGCAACTACTACCGTTACCGCAGTCGCGACCGCTGCCGTCGTTGCGCCTGCTGCGTCCGCCGTTGTTACTCCTGTCGAGCAAACGCCGACTTCGAACGCTGCAGTGGCCAGTCAAACACCGGCGGCTATGTCGGGAATCGCTGCGCTGGCTGCCGCGGCTGCGGCTACTCCGAAAATAAATATGAACAACGTACCGATTATTCCGCAATCGACGACCAACACGATCAGGATGAAGAGCGTTCAGGCCGGTCAGCAGATACGTTTCGCCGCGCCCGGTGCGACGGTACTGCGTACGGCCACGGCGCCGCAAAGCAAGCAGATCATCCTACAGAAACCGGGACAAAATATACCTGGTCAACCCCAAGTCGTGCACCTGCTTAAAACAAGTCAGGGTATGGTAGCAACGAAAGCTGTGAGTCTCATCCCTGGCAAGCCTGTCCAAGCGACGGGTGCCAAACCGCTTAATCAAGGACCGACGATATTGAGATTAGTAAATCCCAACACCGTCCAAGGCTCAAAAATTATTACCACTATGAAAACGTCTAGCATCGTCGCGATGAGTAAAGGACAGAACATCAGCGGTAAACAAACGATAATGATTACGAAACCCGGTGGTAACGGCGGACTCGTCGGTCGCAATCAAATAATAGTAGTAACAACAGGATCTGGGTTAAGAGCCGTGCAAGCAGTTACGACTTCTCAAGCTGGTAGCGGTCAGACAGCTAATATTACGACACCCGTAAATGTTTTACCTCTGTCTGCTACTAATCACGTAACGAATCAACAAGCAGTGAAGATGATCGTCGTATCATCGGGCGCTATGGGTGGTGGTACCACTGGGAAACCTATTACAATCACGGTTCCAGGCCAGGGAGGTGTCCCGAAAACCGTGACCATCGCTACCAAGGGAAGCCCACAAGCAATCTTCAATCCTGGCAAGAGCCAAATCGTCACTATGCCACAGATACAGAAAACACCGGAGACCGTGACAGTGGCTGGTAAACCTGTGACGTTGCAAATGCCCGGAGGTGCTAAAACTGTTACACTCATGCCTACGAGTAGCACGATAGCGACTACCTCGAGCGCATCGGAGACGATAGATACGAGTAAAATGTTATTCGTTCCATCGCAGAAACAACCATCAGCTACATTGGCATCGACATCCGACGGCCCTGCAACTACAGACGCAGCGCTAGCCGCGTTGGCTGCAGAGGCAGGTTTGATCGATCCGGTACAAGAACCTTCCGGCGATCTTTCATTCATGGTGTCTACAGACGACGGCGGCGCGGGGGATAGTAAAATGGAAGACAATTGCAACGGCGACGAGACCACCACTGCAGCCGCTTTAGTTTCTCAAATTGGAGCCGGCGAAACCATGCAAATCGACAGAGACGGGAACTTCTTGATCCCTCAAGTCGACGGCGCGGCGGATCTGCTTCTGTCTGACGACGACGAGGAAAACGAGAAGATCGATTTAACAGACGATCCCGCGTTAGAAAATCAAGAGGAGACGCAGAACACGGATTCAGCGAGCATGGAGCAGGACGCAGAACCCGTGCCGGCGGAGTCTGTGCCGATGGAAGACGAACCTGCCATAAAAGACGAGTCGCTTGAAGATACATCTGAACTTCCTGCTTCCGCAAACGCTGCGGAAGACGTTCCGATAGAAGCAGAGCCTTCCGAGCAAGCGGATGAGAACGAAGCACCTGCCGAGGATACAAACGAGCCGGAGGCAACGAGTGAACATGACGTGAAAATGGAGAACAGCTCTTTAAACGAGGATGTACAAATGAAAGTAGAAGATTCTATGCAGGATCACGCGGAAGCTTCGTCAGAAGACGCGTCTATGCCAGATGCCATGGAATTACCAGAGAACGAAGAAAGCGAAGAACCTGGCAATATGAAGATCTTAGCGATGGACACGTACAGTCCTGAAGAAAAGTCGGCTGCACCAGAACACTTGTCGACGGAAGATAGTATATCGCAGCCTTCCCAAGAAGAGAATCAGATAGATAAAATAAAGAGCGAAATTACGGACACACCGATGGATATCCCGGAAGATCGGATGGAGGGATTGGAAGATAATGATGAACCGATGGTTACCGCCGAATCGAATTTAACATCTGCCAATGTTAATATTCCTATTACAACGACGGCTATCATGCAAATAAAATTAGAGCATCCCGTCGAGTTGCATAAACAAGAGAAACTTCCCGAACCAACACCACCGGTAACATCTGTTAACAACGTCGCGATACTCGAAAAGGAAATGGATATTCAGAAAGCGGTGAATCCGGTAAAGATAGAAATAAAATCTGAAGAACCTGCCAAGAAAGATACGCCACAGCAAGAAAAAATGAATGGAACCAGAGCGGAGAACGGAGACGATTCTACGGCGTTGACCACGTTGGCTACGGCTGCCTTGGGTTCAGCGGAACAGCCGATGAAAATAAAGCCTGATCAGGTAAAACTCCATTCTATTGCAGTTTCTAATTACCGTTTTTCGTGATATAAGAGTCTTTTGATGTTCGCCTCCAGACTGAGAAAGAAAAGAAAGAAGAAGAGTGGTACGACGTGGGAGTGACACAAGAGTCGAGATTCACTGTACAACATTATTATTTGCCTGGCGACGATCCTTTAGATATAACGCAACCATTGACGATGGACGTTTTCGAAGGGAGAACCAAGGTTCCTTTAGAACAAGGAACCATTTATAAGCTCAGAATTGCTGCTGTGAATAGTTGTGGACAAAGCGATTGGAGCGAGGTAAATAAAATAATTACAAGTATCTGTTTTAAAGCGAAGAGTGAGAAATGATGATTCGTTTGTGTTCAAGGTATCTGCGTTCAGGACGTACGTACCCGGGTTCCCTGGGGCGCCTAGCGCCATAAAGATTAGTAAAACGGCAGACGGTGCTCATATCTCGTGGGAGCCACCGCCGAACAGAAACGACGGACCCATTTTAGAATATTCTGCCTACATAGCGATGGCGAACGCCGCGTCGAACAATAACGGAGAACCAAAGACAACCGCGACGAATTCGAACTTAACATTCACTAAATTCTACTGCGGTACAAACAATTCTTGTTCAGTGTCTAATAGTTCCCTTAGTGCCGCATACGTCGATACGACTAGAACACCGGCCATAATATTTAGAATAGCAGCTCGAAACGTGAAAGGGTACGGGCCAGCGACGCAAGTCAGGTGGTTACAACAAGGTCGGTACAAATTTTTCTCTCCCTCCAAAAAAGATGTTCCTTTTATATCAGAGGTTTGAGGGATGCCCCGTTTTAATTCCAGCATCCGTAGGATCATCGGACGCCACCAACTTCTTGGAGAACAACCCTCAAGTGAAGAGACGCGGTGTAAATATACGCTTACAAGGAAGCTCTCCACAGAAGAAGGTGAAACTAAAGAGACCAAGTAGCTAACTTTTCGTGAGCCTGTTTCTCCGTGACCTCTTACAGCCCAAATATCCAAACAGCGCTATTCATTATTTAATTTCCGCTGGTACACACGCCTAACAACGACGATGAAACAGTATATTTCTTCATATTAAAAAACGACGTGACATTACGAGTAAAACGAAAGAAACGAATGCACGATATTATAGAGCAATGGAAGAGGTGTCCATAGCTAAACATTGAGGTATATAAAGCATAAGGGTTCAAACAAAAAAAAAGAAGTATTTTAAATGTTCTATATATGAATACAAGGTCTTTCTATACTGCGTTTTCTGACTCACCGTTATTCTCCTATTCCTTCGCGGGCACGCGACAATTTTTCTGTAAAGATACAACCACGGCGAGTGCGCATTAACAAACAGCGCGGTGGTTTATTCTCGAGTTGAACAAAGTTTTTCCACGTTTATAAATGCTTTCATACGAATGTCGTAACATATCGATGATGACAGAGAACGCTTACATCGCCTCTTTCGTACATAATTTCATCCGGCATAGATCAGTCTTATTTTCTGCTACCCAAGTGAACATAATACAGTCGTAAATCGAGATAAAGCGAAGCGACCTTGCCCGATAATTTTGTTCTTCAATTTTGTAAGGAAGCGTTCATTTCGTTTCGCTCACGAAATTCTGCGACCCGATGATGCAAAAGTGTAACAAAAATTTTATTTCCCTTGTACAGGACATCGGTGCTAGATTTTATTCTGATTACTTTTGTTACTGCCAATCGCGCGGAAATGCATATAGAATCGATGCACGAGAAAGGAGCACGTAGTGTAAAATTCTTTTAAATGCAGAGATTTCGATTGCTTTGAAACATGAGGCGAGGGATATAAATTGTAAAAATGGGAGGATATAAGTTTAATATAATTCACGTTTTCGTTAACGAAAATTCGAATTCGGTTGAAAAACCATTAAATACCTTGGAGAGTAAATGAATTTGAAGAAAGTTAATATTTTTATATGGCAACGAAATAATTATTTGAATAGTGTATCATTATTATAATATATTACGTCTAATGTAATGTTTAATCCTTTAAGATACTAAGTCAAGGAATAAGTATAAAGAAAAGGAAAAAGTTTATAGACAGAATAAATAAAACGAACGGTTAATTTTTTAAAGGAACGTTCAGCATCTTCAGTTTTTTTTTTCAGCATAATATAACTTTAATCGATGTAATCGAACTGCTTTTAAAACCGCGGATTAATGAAAGCCAGCGAATCGTTAAAAAGAAAAAAACGAGAGACGATTCGCTCTTACGATTAGACAGCTTGGGGCTATGTTGAACATGCAATAATTTAAGCGCACATTTTATTTTTAGAATTATTCATACGATCCTTCTGTTATTTGCTTCTAGCTTAAGCATTAACATAGTGTTTTAAACTCTCTTAATATGTTACGCTAAAACTTTACGTAATACCTTAGAAAATAGCATATTGAAAATGTGTTGATAAATGGGAAGAAGCTTGAGGACTAATAACTTTCATTTGGCATTACGCTGCGTTTTAACCACGGTATTTTAATTTCAGATTTGTTTAACAAACGAATCGACTAGTTGACGAAAAGTTATTGGCTCACGCATCTTCTTTTGTAAGTTTTGTTGAACCGTAAACGAGAATAGTATCGTGCTCATTTATCCCGCAGATGGAAATTATTTTCAAATGTACGTATGTGTGGTACGACATTCTGTTCTATCCAAATGTATCGAAACAATATTCGTAATATCCCAAGCATGATAAAGAAACTATGAATAAATATAGAAAAAGTATATCTTATATATGAAATATTCGTTATTTCACTATACGCGACTTTTATAACATGAATGTGTACTTACACTGTAGATACATGCATCTCTAAACTAACTGTACCTATACTAAAATTACTAAAAAAAAGACATATTAAATATCATTTTATCATATAAGTAAGAGTGTCACAATCTATACCTTGTTAAATAAAACGATCGCTGCGAGTTTCAATTGTTCGTTCTCTAAGTTCAATACGAATTTTATTTACTGAATGAGTTTGCAAATATTCTAATTTCAATCGGAGCATCGCGTTATAAATAAATTGAGTTGAAACACGCTTTATCGTTGTCGCGGTGCTGCCTTTCTTAATCATTCATCATATCTCTTGGCAGTAACGAAAGCAAGCATCACGCGTAGAAATTATCATTTCGTTCTAAACAGGGCAAGTTAACGACTACTGCCTAACAATTCCCTGTGTAAATCGTATATTTTATTCATACGATTGCACCAGTTAAACAGATCAGTGGATCTGAAGATCTCAGATAGTGTCGACTGTGAGAATTTGAGCCGTGGAGGTCTGAGGAAAGATTTATGGCTTATGTTAGACAAACGATTAGAATATTCTTTTCCTAGTACATGCATAAGTTAATGGTTTCTGAACACAACCGAAAGTAATACTCGAATTTGTCTCGCACGTATCGAGGAGAGGAAAAGGCCACGATTAGATCTCGAGGCCGCATGATATGCGATTGCGACGTGCAAATACGCGAGAAGACTAAAAAGTGACAGAGATTGAAAGAAACGATCACGAAGTACTAAAGAGGTTGCGGTGAAGTCGCGTTGAATTTATTAGCGTGGAACGCGCTAAGTAGATTAATTTACTGCACTCAACCCAGAATCGGACTGAGTAATATAAATATTTGTACTTTTTCGACGAAACTCCGCAGTCCCTCGACACGCGAGGGACCGCGAAGGATTTTAGAATTAAATTCACGTACCAAAATTTTATTTGGTAAGAAGCAAACACGACTGCGAACAGTTTCAATTTCCAGAGGCCAACAATCATTAAGAAAGGAAATTGAAACGGCGCTAAAGAGTCGACGAATTTTATAAATCAAATTCTTCGAACACCACGCATTAAAATTGAAAATTTTTAAAAAAAAGATTAAACAAGAAGACAAAAAAAATCGATCAACATTTACAGATTGTAATTTTATACGTCGATATAAATTTATATTAAACGAACGTCGTTAATATGAAACGTTACGCGTGTTATAGACAAAGTACCTTAATTATTAAGAATTGAATCGTAATTTTTTACAGGAGTGACTTCAAGTGTTGCTCGCTGCCGCACTCTGTAGAATCGCGTTAGCAATCGGAATTTTAACGACGTACAGTTTGATGACTAAAAATATCGTTCCTTTCATCACGTTTAATGTTCACGTTCACGCTTCTTTGTGTTTTACATAACGAAAAGAAATACGGATGTCCCGAGCGCTGTCGGAGACGACAGCCTCATTTTCATACCGATTAGTGCAATGTACCTTCTTCCGGTTGTTTTCCACTCATTTTCTCATCCGACTTCGAGCGTCAGTCGCTTTCATGCAATTATGACACATATACATCCAACGTGTTAAATTATTATAAGATGAAGAAGAGTTGGCATTCGTAATTGCGAGAATAACGGAGAGGGAACAAAAGGGACACGCGAAATTCCCGATTGATCATTCGAGATAAATCTTAGACTCGTTCGACGTATCGATCGGCTGATTAGTAAAAAATGAAAGGAGGAAAATGTTACGCGCACGAGAATCGGCATAAAGTTATTCTTAGCAGATAGATAGCACATGCTTATCTATAAATAGAAGATCGGAATCATCGTGATCTCATTTCCCTTTTGTTCAAAAAGAGGAAACTTGTTCCAGCTAAGAGGATGTCGAGACTTTTCGACAATAGTTCAACCAAGACATCCGCATGTACAAGGGACAAGTATTTTTCACAGAAAATGCAACGCAACTCGATGTTAAACACGTGATGTCGATACGTAAAAATACGCGCGAGCATAAACTAGCTCAGCATGATTTTCGTTGACGACCTTATCCATCGATAATTATGCTGTTTCGAGGAGGTGTATGAAAAAAATGATTCATCGCTGATTCTAATCAAAAAGGACACGCATTGCTCAAAATACTCAGCTACATACTGCGTTGTGTTCAATTGAATAAATTTCCATGCGCAATTCCAATTGGGATCGATGAAACGGGAAGGAAAGAGGAACATCAATGATTCCGCGTCGATTCGAATTCGAAGCAGCACGATTCTCGATCGGCTTAGATATTATTATATGAAGAAAAATGAAATTAGGCGAAACGTGTGTACATGTATGTATGTAAATACGTACGGTTGTGCGGAATACTGTACGGCGTTTGCAACAATAGATTATTTTTCCACGTCTGGCTCGAATGCTTTCGACGGACATCTCTAATGAAGCTAGATTTAGGATTTAAACGAAACGAACTCGTCGTGCGAATACACACGTGTCTCGCACAACGATGAATATTATGATACAGGTGCAGACTCGATTACATTTATCATATATTTTATTTTCGTTCGGACCTACAGGCATGGTTCACGTAATGCCTATACGACTTATGTGTACACGGATCATTTTTTACATAAAATGACTACGTTAGAAGGAAGTACGTACAATTAACGTAAGACCTGGTAATAAAACGATGCCGACGTCGGCTGGTTATATCTTTAATTACAATTGAATTCTACGTTTCGTTTTTCTGTACAGTTGTTAAAAGTTTCGATCGACCCTCGAGCGTCGAGTTAATTGTACCAGAGAACCGTGTAATGTCAAGATGAACTCTCACAGGGACTCGCATGCTTGTACGGTCTTCTCTTTTACGTTATATTATTACATACGATCGATTAGTTGAGAATACAGTTTCTTGAACCAGTAATCGTTTCGGTGAGTCGCGTTTACGGTGGATTTAAACGTCGAGTGCATCGCCTCTTGCCGTTTACATTCATTACGTGACCGCGCTGTTTTTCACTCTATTCAACTATAGATTCTCTTCAATGGTAGGGTAAACTAAACATATATATTATATATGTAATAAAAGCGAACAGAATAAATGTATGTACAACTTACGGTGCATCTGCACATCTTTCAACATTATTTACTTCCATTTCTTTGGAACCTGTTATTAAGCCTACCATTTGTTCAACTATATAATTGTTTACGAAGAAAACGTTTCCTGAACGTTGCAATTGCGACTGCATTATAGGACGAGTCCATTAAATATCGTTTTACAAAGTATGCTAATTTGCCAGCGAGTCCTTCGATTCCCGGATGCAAGGTAGCTTCATGAAACAGATGCTCATAAGGATAAGAGTAAAAAAATACGCGGCATCCTTAAGTTAAACAGTCTGTTCGCGTGTATTTGATGGCCTGCCCCGCTCGTTAATAAGTATGTATAGAGCTCGTATCTATCTACACGTACGCGTAAAGCATGCGGCTTATCACGGCATGTAAACGAGTGTACGTGCATTCCTGTGTGTGTCTGTGATTGCTCTGTGTGGCTAGCCGTCGCCGTCAGTCGTCAGTCACTACAGTTAGCTTATTCCAGTAGGATGAATCCGACCCATTGATTTCAGATCGCATATCAACACGACTGTTACACTAAACAAACAAAATATCTCAACGTGCATTAAGAGTACGTCGAGATACGACGTGACTCGTCATATTTTCTGATAAAAATTGGCGTGTGTACATACTGCTGTCAATACCGGTAGTGTAACACGAGATACGCCCACACGACACGTTCAGTGGATTTATTTCAGTATTTCAGTGAGAGAACGAGTGTACAGAAAGATCTGTGATCCGAGATAGAAGAATTTAATAGAAAAGTGCTATTTTTATTTGAATCAGCTGAGTGGTGGGCCGTGACATTTGGTAAGAGCCACTTCTCTTCCCTTCTCGTCTCGATTAAATGGAACGTAACTATCGTTAGGCTTCGGATTTTTCTGTACACGTGCCGATTCGCGCACGTGTGTATTTGTTGAATAAAATTGAATCGCATCGAGTAAGGAATGGGAATCGACGGTATAAGAGTCGGAGGAGCACGATGTCCTCCTCTTCTCGGAATTGTACTCTTCTGCACTTGTATAGTAGTTACTTTCAACTGGTGGACCTTGGCTAACGAGAACTTCGAACTGTGCAAACAGAACGACGATCTGAACGAACAGCTAAAAAACAGGTAGCGTCATAAATCAACAAATATTTTATTATTTATGTTCCAGACAAAAATGATCACGGTATAGAATTAATATCAGCTTGAAGTGCGACACGTTAGATTTTTCAATACCTCTGATTTGACAATTACGAGAAAATTTCTTAATAACATATGTGTGGATTATGGTGGACTATATTAATATTTGGAATATTGTGCCACAGTGCTGAAGAAAGGGATCAGTGTGTTACATTGCGTAGCAATGTAGAGCAAAGATACAAGCATGCAGAGGAAGAAGTGGCTTCGTTGCATGTAAAGTTGGAACAGCAGAATGAGCTCAAAAGGAAAAATGACGAACTAGACGATAATCTTAACATATGTAGGAGCGAACTGGATTCGTTGAATAAATTGGATGCTACCAAGACTGCAACATTGGAGACACTGAGATTGGAGAAGGATAACTTCAATACACAGCTGGATGTAAAGAGGGACGAGAATAAAAAACTGCAGCAAGAGATAGAACAGGTGCGGTTGTGATTGGAAATTCTACTCCTGTTACATAATAAGCTTTACTTATTGCGTGATGATCTTTTCAGCTGAAGGATGAGCTCGATAAAGCTAAACTTTCATGTAGTCCTACGCCTTTAAAGAAAATTGATACCATTTCTCAACGTAAGTATTAAAACGCATTCCTAACATTTTATTTTCATTTTATACTTTCATATATACATATACATATATATATATATATCCTGAATAACTGCATTTTCCAATATTTAAGTTCGAATAAATATTCCCTATGGTTTTTGAATTGCTTGTTTCGATGCTAATATCTTTTACAGTCGTATTGTCGATTTAAATCGTAGCCTGCTGTTCGTATAATTTTCTAAACGATTCTAACATACTCTCGAATGAAAGTATTGAATAAAGCTTGAGTTTTGTTTGATTTCTGCATTATACCAATTGACGTATGCACTATATGATATTTCGGCGGTTTGCCAATTTAGCTACAAGACCGATAATTAACAAGAGTCAGTTGGGCCCTGTTCCGGTATCAGCTGTAAAAATATCCTTAGCTGGCCAACGTGGTCTGAAATACCATGGAATTCCAATTCTTCCAAAAGATCCACCCGGCGCTGTGCGCCTAAGTCCTCGCTACTCTGTTTCAATGCTGAAAGGTAGTGATGCTTTTCTCCTACTTCAGGGGAAAAGGAGATTGTCACAAAACTAAGACGGCACTTACGCAGCTACTCTGTACAGAAGTCATTGTATTTTTGATGCATTTATTATATCAGACTTCCGTTCGTATAAGTCGAATAGGTTTTCTAATATGTACATTGCACCGCTTCTCTACCTAACACATAGAATGAATTAAGATATAAACGAAGAGACATAATTTTTTATATAATATGTGAACATGTTACTCTAAGTTAAAAATCAATGAAGAATGAATTGTAGAGTGTGATCATTTTAAATTGTAGCATCGGCTTTAATTCGAATACAAATTTATTGATTATAACGAACACTTTTAATTTATTTAGTTGTAATACTTGCTCTTGCGTTTCATTCAATGTATGTGTATGGAATATACTAAGAAATAAAAATTACATGTGTCACTGTCGTACGTTTTAAATAATATTACGCTACGCTTCAAAGTATTATTTGTGTATGTGTACTAATTGGCGAGGACTGACTAATGCCAGGGACTACTCACATGTCGCAAAGTACTAACTGTTTGTTCATACTTGTATATATTATTTCTTTCTACCATTTCATGCTAGAGTAGTAATTAAGTGTACGTGGCTTTCAGCTGAAACAGTACCAAAAGAGCAAAAGAATAATGAATCGAATGATGGCATTCCAAACGCGATTGATCCTGGTAAGTATTTACCATAATCTGATCATACGTAAATATTACAATTTCCTTTACATCGCTTGCCACTCGACAAGGTATGAACTTCTTAATAAATGTGTACGATTAACTAATACTTTACATTCGCGTGCTACTTAAAAGTGATTAATTAAATGAAAAATACTTTGTTTCCGTTGCTGACTCGTATAGACAATAGTAAACCAGGAATTACGGGAACCATGGATGAGGTAGAAAGTGATAGAGATCTACGTATGAAAGAAGGAACTACCGAGGACAACAGATAATTGTAAAAGTATTTGATACTATGACGAGAAACGTATGTGTCAAACGTTTATATTCATTTCCAAGCTAAGGTATTTAAAAAATGCTTTATACAATAATTAACAATGATAGATCCCATACGAGATGTTTAAAAACAATCAACGTATTGTGATCTTTTACAGTGCAATTACATAATAAATCGAAACGTATCTATATTTTAAAAGTGCGACGGCGAAGATAAGATCTTCTTTAGTTCTACTTCGTAGAAATCATGTGTCATCTTTTTATTACTTCAAGTATTATTATATTCATGCTCTTATATTACTGTTACGTTTTCTTTTTATTTAACTGAATGCAAATAAATGAAATCTATAAAGTACGTTCCTTACTGTTCTACTTATAAAATCAAAATTATTTCTATGTTAGGACCATTTATGTATTTCAAATACAAATTACAACTTGCCATTCGTTTACTTCGATCAGTGTTACAGTCGTAACTCATATACATCGCACGATATCAAATCGAGCTGATACATAATGTGCGTTTCATAAATATCACCCTATTAAAATCCTTTTGGTACATTACAAACTTACATCTCGTCTAATTATTTTAGTCGTATTGTCGTTGCAAAATACGTTCCTACATATTCTTGACATAGAATTTCAATGAAGAAGGACCTTGCATATCTAATTCAGTTTAATCTGAAATCATTTCCGAAACGACGTGAAGTAAACCAATGCTAAATAAATACAAACAGCTATTCTCCAAGGTAAAGGATGTATTGTCTATACAGTCAATCCCAAAAGTTTATGTACCTTAGAAAAACGCATTTTCTATAATTAAAAATAGTGCATTCTTCTTCTAAT
>NW_017171239.1:1066531-1147346 GCF_001652005.2 Ceratina calcarata | reverse complement strand
TTTCTTTTTAAAAAATGCGTTTCTAAAGTGCATAAACTTTTGGGATTCACTGTATAGCCAATACATCCTTAAACACATTTTACGTACTTCAAATATGTATTATACGGATACGGATTTTATATTACACATACAATCGCTATAGCTAATTTGTTAACACTCTCTACTGTTTTGGTACAAAGGTGTCCATCGTTGATCATGAATTTCAACTATAATACTCGACGGTTGTTCTTGCAAATAAATTGATCATAATTAGCATAATTGATTTCTCTTTAACAATTGCAATACCAACGTTCATAAATATTATTTGTAACATAAACGATCACGTTAAACTGTGTTCGATCGAAATTCGTAACTCTGCATGTAAATCGTAAATTATTGCATGTTTAACGAAATGCAAAATTTGACTAGGAGACATTAAGTAACGACTAGATGTTTAGCATATAAACTTACGTTTAAGCATTTCTCATTTTTTATACCGTGACTACCTGTCATCGTAAATTTGTTGGTATCATCTGGTTACTACCTAACGCTATCCTATTGTAATTCTATCAGTTTACAACTAAACTTAGTCTACAACGTATATGCTCTAAAAACGAAATCACGTATTCGCAAGCTGCGGGTGTTAAAAGTATCAATAAATATCGTTAATTAAAACTGGTAATTGATTATGTTAACTGTATGCTATTGAAAATTCTATTCATCGGTAGAAGCCGTTTTAAAATATCTTCTCTTTAACTTTCAGCGTAACAATCAATATCATTTAACTTTTAAACATAAAAATATACATCTATAAATATTATTTTTGATTGGGAAATACTTTAATTTGTGCGAGCTTTAAATATATGTAACATCTGTAAACTTTGCAAATCATTATAACGTTCATATACTTTGTTATTTCTGCACAAGTTAAATAAGCATAAATAAGTTGTTAAATACATCTCATCGATTAGAACGATATATAACAATTCAGCAGCCTAAAGCTTTCCATTTACAAAATATTCTGCATTTACATTTAATACCTTGTGTCGCTTTAGTGTTTTACGTATATTAAAATCTTTGGTCACATAAAAAATAACAGTTGTAAATCAGTAATTTAAATCTCGACTCGAGAGAAATAATAAATAACGATGAATTATTAGAGTGCCTGGAGACAGGAATTTATAGACAACTAATACTAGAAACTTGAAGAGTTTCAATTATTCCTTGTTTTTAGCGTATTTCGTTTAATCGAAATCGTAAGGCAATTAAAAGCTACGTATGTATTGCAGTCTATACACGCTCCGTGTCTCCATTTCTATATTCAAAATATAACGGGGTTAAAGATAAGGCAGTGTAATGTTAACGTATCCCTACATCAGAGACTATTACAAGATATAAAAAAAACTGAATAAAAATCTTTCCTTCGTTGTGTAAACTGTAGAATTCCAAACTGCATATATATGTATATTGCCTTGTTCTGTTAATTTAAAAAAAGACTATCAAAAGAGTCTCTACCAAAGTAATTATATTCAAGGGGAATAATGATTAATGTGTCTTTGCTTTCTTCTAAAAATAAACGCGAAAATTGAACGGAGCCGCCACCAACGACTGTGTTTACGTACTGAATTCCTCGACCTCTCTTTAGCTCGGATCTGCCTGACTAACGAGTAAAATGCATCGTCTATAAATTGTCTAAGCGCTGCAGACGTTTCATAGAAAGGGCAACCGAGTTGTTCAGCAAGTGCCTTCCCCTCTTCAGTGCTTACCTAGAATATGATTATCACATAGAGGACGATCAATCACTCACAGCCAGAGCAAAGGCTGATGATCTACCTTTCTCTGGTGTTGCAGATCGAATTTATTCCCAACTAACACCATCGGTATATCTTCGTTAGCTCTTACACGCGTTATCAACTTCCTATACTCCAAGGCTTCCTGGAAGCTGTGCCTATCAGTTACAGAGTAACATATCATAAAACCCTCTCCACATCTCATGTACTGATCACGCATCGCCGTGAATTCCACCTATGCATAAAAAACCTGCTGGATAACGAAATACACTCCCATGAAATCATGCTCTACAAGAATAGATTCTGACCTGTCCAGCAGTATCCAATATATCTAAAAGTGCAGCCTCGCCGTCTATGACGGCTTGTTGCCGATAGGAATCCTCTGTCAATAACGAAGTACATTAAATGAAAAGAATTCAAGGCTCCATCCCTAATGAAATTCAAATTCCTTACCTATCGTTGGATCGTGATAATCAAGAAAGCTATGACTGACAAACTGCAGGGTGACCGCTGGAAAGTTGATACCCGTGACACGCGTGTAACAAGTATTTCAAATAAATAAACGATAGAGGAACTCAGCCATACCGGATTTTCCTACACCACCGTCGCCGAGGACGACGATCTTGTAGACCCTGAAGCCACCCCTGGTAGTCGGCTGTGCGATTACCGGTACGTCGTTCTTGCCGTTCAAGGCCACGCTCCTGTCCTGCAGGATGTCAGCTGACATCGTCGCGAAATTTCAGCTTACCGGTACCTCAATTCTCGCCGCGACTACGGTACACTGACACTTTTACGAAACGACTGACATACTTGGTCACGTATCGGAACACGCGTGTAGACACACCCGTATCAGCCGTTGGATCGGGGAAGATACAGTGCATGTTTGATCGCGATATTCAAAGCGGCCCTGGCTCCTCTTCCCGCAACCGCTCGGAACCGCGCCGGGCCGCGTTCAATGGTCGGTATCGATGCTTTTTACAGTTAGACAGAGCATGGCTGATGAGCACAGGGTGACGACCGAGCTTGACAGAACGTGACAGCCAGATCAAGCACGCGCGCAATCGTGCTCTCAGCCTTCAGGATCGTATCTATATCTATACTCGATCCTCATCAAATTCTACATTAACTAATTCAGTACGGAGTCGATGCATCGAACAGAACTACTGATTGCCAAAAAATTCACCTACTCGAATAGATACGACAATCTATTTGTTCCTGCTTTGAGGAACTTGTCTGCAGCATCAGAATTTTCAACAGACCGTGACGTGCATGTATACGATTCCACACGGCTACGACGCTGCGACACAAAGCAGCAAGAGATCTACGTAAATCTAACGGGTGTTGAATAACGAACCTACTCGCTAGTAAGAAACAGCATACACAAACTAGCACAAAGCAAGTTCGCAATAAGTCCTAATTGGCTATGCGTAGAATCAGGATATTATTAGAATAATAGAGTTATGGATAATGTAAGCATATACTGTATGTAGTGGAAACAATGTCGAGCTTCCATAGATATTGGAAATGTATTCCAATGATTATTTAGATAAATATTCGTACGATGAGAAGAGGAAGTTGGACGGTATTGAGGAGACACAGGGTATGGTTGGAAATTGGCGGGGTCCCATGTGTAGAACTGCCGAATAGAAGTTATTTACCACCTTTACCACTGCTTTCATTTGTACATACGTAGCATTTAAGAGAAGCATGTTACATACTTTAATAAGTGAATTTGTAAATAGAGTCGAAGTAAATAGAATAACCTGTGTAAAGTGCGAGGAAGAATATCGAGTATCTGTGGTACGTAAGGTAACTTTCTAACGATTTCAAACTTTGTATTCAAGTTCATTAGTCTCGCCATCTTGAGCAATATGTACCATAACCACATACTCCAATATATTCTACTCTATCTCTAATACTAGTTCTAAATAGATATCCTGCTTAACGAGTAAAGTGAACTGTCATATCTATACATGTATACGTGAATTTCTTTTATGCGTGCCTTCTTTCGAATTACAAGCGTGTACGGAGTTTCGTATCAAAATGCCGTTACTTCGCCCACATTTTAGATTTATCTGTTCACCTTCGTAGCGAATCGACTTCGATACAAACTCGACTAGATGTTGTATTTGAGTCTATTGTGGTTTACAACCCTTTTTGGTTCGTTGTTCGTTGCTAAACGATGAGAACGTAAGGTGTATCGCTACCGTAGCATTCTCGTCTTGAGAGTACTTTATATATTTTGGATTCCGTCGAAATTGTCCAGCGCGAAAACTGATCGGGAGGATTTTCATTTCGCGAGACTGTTTTTCGAAAATAGGGGCGAGAAAAATCGTTAGACTTTTTACTTCGGAACAGGTGAATATGATCGGCCGTGAATCCTTCCAGCTTTCGTAGCGAAAACCGTGTTTTTGTTCGTCGAAAACTCGTTATAAGTTACATGAAATGTAAGCGGTAGAAGAATTGCTCATATATGTACATATTCATTTGTATATAATCTTTATGTAGGGATAAGTGCTTGAATAAACTGATAAATATCTCAGAACACTGCTGTTAGTTTTCCAATTTTTATTAAATCATATTTTATTCGCATAGCAGTAGACAGAACTGGTAAACAGTTTTGTAATGAAGAATGTATCTACGACTATTGATGTGTAAAGCTTGGAGAACATGATATACTCGGCTTTACAAGAATACCAGGAAATCTTAGCCCGACACAAGTTATTCGATGAAACAGACGAACTTATAATGGATGATATAAATAGTATAGACTCGATAATCGACGATGGTTCCGTGGTTTCTAATCTTCCTCTTTTGTTTGCCGATGGGCACCCAACATCGTTGGAAAAGATTACAATGGTAAGAATAATAATTTCCCAAAATTTCGATGGTAAAT
Organism: Ceratina calcarata; assembly: GCF_001652005.2. NCBI lineage: Eukaryota > Metazoa > Arthropoda > Insecta > Hymenoptera > Apidae > Ceratina > Ceratina calcarata. The sequence continues at coordinate 1,142,681 of NW_017171239.1, read as the reverse complement.
CCTAATAAAACTGCATTTCTTGCTGTAGACACAGTTAGAACGTTTTGTGACATTCATGGTACAGTGTTCCTTGGTTGATCAAGACACCAGCGAAGGGATCAGTAAGCCACAGTGGTGGCCGAAAGAAATTCAGTTCTCAAATCCTTTGATAAGGCCCAGAAGGCCAAACGAAGTAAGTCTGCTATTAAAATGTGTGAGAATACTGTAACTTATTCAATTGTATATTCTAGAGCTGGATGACCAATTTGAAGAAATTGGTGTTCAGGTGTTATACCTACCACAGAAGCGAATACCTGTTACGTTTTTGTTCGTACCTAGCGAAATACCCAAAGGAGGATCTAGAGTACGTTAACAATTGGGATTCTACAACGAGTCTGTATCAAAAAAATACTGGAAAACTATTAGTTACATTTCGTAACGAGAACATGGTACAAAAAGTGAAACACGACGAGGATGTAAGGGAGAATAGAAAAATTGATGTATCTTGATTATAGGATTACGACAAAAGATACGAGAATATGCGGAAGAAGTTGTTGGGTTGCAGCGGAGTGATCTCCGCCTCCCGAAAGTCGTGGCAACAGCAGCGTTCCATTATGATGGTGCAGCCACCAACGGAGGACATTTATTTATGTGATAATTGCGACGCCGAATTCGTAGGCGTGGACAAGATGAAAGTATGTTAAGTGGATTCTCGAAAGATTGCAATGTTTGACCAAATGATATTTCGTAGGAACACGAACGCGTGTGCTACGTACAGACACACGTTGGAGATACTTCGCGGTCCACAACGCCAGACGTGTCGGCCGTGGAGCCCGATTTGAAGCAAGATAATTTCTTGGAATATTTTCGTCTACGTTCAACGACAAAATCCGAACCGGAATCAAAGACGGAACCGAAACTGGTCGAAATCGTAAAAGATCCTATAAGTACCGACAGCATTAAGCAGCAACGTAGCTCGCGCCGTGTTCGTGGATCTATAAATTTCGCGAGATGTCCGACTATTCCTTTCTCTTCCCCTGCTGGTCTGTTGCTAGCTAAAAACTCGAAAGCAATGACGGAGGAAACTCAACAAGAAAGACTGGAGAGAATAGAGAGACACCTCATTGCGCCAGTTTTGACTAGTACGTCCAAGCCGAAATGGTTGGAAACGGAAATGGACAACAGTAGATGGATCGTTACTTATCGGGAAAAAGATCCGAATAATTACGTGCACCAGTATCAATTTATAAATTCTGTTAAGCGAAAACCTAGTGAGTATCTCGTTTTTAAACGAAAGATATCCAGCTTCTTTCGCTTAATAGAAGGTATTCTCTTTTTCAGTGCTGAGCATACAATCACAATTATTGTACGTCGTATGCCGACCTGTCAGTGTTCTTCTGTCGCGAGTTACTTCGGAGGAACTGAACGATCTCCAACGAGACTCTTTAAAACATCGGTGCCTTGTTGAAAACGTTGATAATAAGGAATCAGTGACCAAGGAAAAGGAGCAGAAACCGAGACCGAACTTTTCGTTGAAACGGAAGGCCCCGAACGACGAAAGTGACAACGTGATTGGGGCGGAAAATGGCAAGGAGGTACTTAACAATGAAGCAGAATTATTAACTCTTAGCGAAGATAAAAAATTTCGCGAAGAAAATAATATCACTATGGTTAAATCGATTAAAGAGGGACCGACCTTGTACGCGAAATCAACGCAAGCGATCGCATTGATCAATCTTTGCTCTTCGGACGAAGAAGACACTCCTCCGCCCGCTCCCGTATCTTCGAACGAGAATAAAGCCCCAATTAACTGTATGACTGGTACCGTTACGGATTCGCAAAAACGGTTGTTGCAAAAATTTTCGTCAACTAAGTTTCATATGTATTCGTCCGACTCAAGAAACGAATGGTTGTCGAACGAGGCGTTTAATGTCGGCTGTGACAACCTGTATAATATACAAACGAGCACGATGTTGAATACGCATACGAGTTTATCTCCAGTCGTTAGATCGGCACCGTAAAATATTAGTAATTTCATTGCTCGATATCATACTCATAAGCATTATTAAATTTGTTCTAGTATTTATTGTTTCGCCTTTGTACCATTAAAGTATTTAAACGACGTTACTTTGTTAAAATATGTGAACAAGAGTCTCATCAATTGTATAATAACTTAAACAAATTACGTTTCAAATAGAAATGCGTTAAACAAAGCCCTCAGAGCAGAACGCGAACTAACTCACATTTTTAGCAACTGAGTATGCTGAACGACAATGGATCTCCTTATATCTATATTATTATTTGGCGAACATTACTAGCTTAGATTTAGATTTAAATTCATTTTGAGTTCGGAACGAATGTGACTTAGACCAGTTTTGCTCTTAAACGACGTTCTCCATAAAACGTAAGCAAATATACAAAGTTTTATATATTATGTACTACTGCAAACTGCGAACAGTAAAGAACAAAATAAAAAGAAAAGTGGATATGTTTCGTAATCGATCTTGTTTCTCTCATTTCAAGATTCTAAGAACGATTTTTATTCGGATGAAAAAATACAAACAAATAGAAAGATTGTTCTACTCTTTCTTCTCCTTCGACCTAGACACTTTTTTTAGTAGGAATGCAACTAGTTTCTCTTTCCAATCCATCTCGACGCGTTTTAAACCTAATCTCTTGGTCGTGATATTATGTAGAGGACCAAATGCTAAAGCGACGGCTGTACAAGCTAAACAGATCACGTTAAACGGCATACTGAAATCTGGCGTAGGTAAAACGATTAGCAAAGATTCAGTTCTCAGTTGCGCCAGGTATCCCTCTCTCGAAGCGTTGAAGCTAAAAATCGAAATACATTTCTGTCAAAATGCATCCAAATCGCACTTAGTTAATTAATAAAATTAACTATCAATTATTCTCAACCTTGACGTTATGGTACTCCCATCGAGTGGTAACGCGGTATAATTCCTTGCAGTCGGAAGTAACGCAGTGATCACAGCAGGACCCATATAAAATCCATGATTAGCATCAGGCGGATATTCCTGCCACTTGAGAAACGAATAGTCCATATCTATTGAAAATTTAACTACCGATTGCGGCGGTAAACGCAAAATGAATTCTAGATAATAAGGACTTTTCCTCTCTCTGCCTGGCAGATAACGTTGCGCCACTAGAATTCGAAGATTCAATGAAGGGTGAAATCCGCATCCATACCGTAACGATATAAGTACAATCACTTACACGGCACTATGGTCTTCGTTCCGCAAGTTATTCTAACAGTATGTAAGTACACTGGCAAATACCACGGAATATTTTCTAACAGAACGATATCGAGAGTTTGCCAGTAGTTATTGTAAATTTTTGTAACTAAACTCCCTCTCTCTTGTCCATACCCTGTAGGAAACAATGTATTTGATACCTCTCTCTAAAGCGTTACCGTTATTTTTTTATGAGTATACGAACCGATCACATATCTATTTGCAAATAAAATGGAAGGATAATTCAAGCTAGCTTTCTGAGCACCCCGGTGCACGACACCGATATTGAATATTCCCTTGGCGGAATGAGATCTGATATCGTAAATTGCTAGCTCGTTCAATTGTCCACCTCGAAGACTAACGATCTTAGCACTAGGCGGAGGTACCAATTCGTAGATCCGATTGGTATTGTTATTAGATATATCGATGTACACGTTGCTTAGTGTAGCTAGAGGACACGCTGCTTTGATACCCAATCCGAAAAACTTGCGAATCGACCAATCCTGTGAAGAAAAGTTTGGCCAGTGCCAAGGAACATCAAAGTATTTTGTCATGAATTTACCTGCGATGTATCTGTTACGGTGTCGTATATCAGCGAAACGGACTGTCGCAATTCCATCGATGTTTTAGTACACAACGCGTTCGAGCATATAACTCGAAAATGCACTCCAATCGAGTGATAATTCGTATCATGAATATAAGCAGAATTTAACAAAGTTGCCAAGCCTTTCTATGGAAATTCAACACGTATCAATAACGTTCATACCGAATGACTTGAGGTCCTATTTTCTACACATACCTTGGAGTTACATGGCAACAGTTTTTTAAACGGAGTTAAATTCTCAGTACAGACTATTTCTCTTGGTAACGATGAATACCGCAAATGACTAGAATTGACATTGTGCTCTACTACACCAGTAGGACGGAATGTGAATTCTGGAGATAAACTATTCGACGGATTAACAAAATTCAGCGATGCACAGAATAAACCTGCTAACGCATTTGTCAATCCTTTCCATTCGTCGTCGACGCTGCGATAAGAAATAAAATTACTTCTCCTAGACCTATCTTACATAGAATACGAGTTTCTTACTTAACGACGTCTCTATGAAACCAAGCTGATATCTCAGCACCAGGACCAGCATCGTGATAAGGGTATCCCCAATTTTGGTAATTCCACAATCCTTTTGTCAACGTAAGATGTAATTCATCTACATTATGACGACTTATGATCTCACCGAGACCTCTTGGAAACAAGTGAGAATGTTCGACTGCGATATGAAGATACACAATTGGAGATCAATTATGTTACCATACGTGGTTATTTTAAATGATCTTTAACTTACAAGTATTCTTATCTTTCGTCGCCTCCCATACAGTAGTGAATTGAAAGTATGCATAAACGTGATTGCTTGGTAATGGTTTTAACATTAATTCCTCGTCGAAAAAGTCATTTTGCGAGAGAACGAATTTGATATCGATGAGAATACAAAGTAACAACGTTTTTATAATTGATGTCATAGCGACTGATAGATTTTTATACCGGTATTGAGGTTACAAGCATTTGTATCTCAATACTCAGTCGTTTTAACGTTAAAAGTACAGATTTCGTTAAACAGAAAAGGATTATCACCCATTTGCATAAATGTTTAAGTGATTTAACATCAAGAAATGTATGTACATAAATACGACAATCTCCGCGCGGTGATACTAGCTAAAATTCACCGAATCCACTAGTACAGAAAGAGGAACGACGTTGAAAACGTAGTCAGAGGCTCAGAGGATCGATAATTCAACGTATTAAATAAATATCAATCGTGAAGTTTGTGTACAGAAGGAATCGAGTGTTCTCGGTGTTAACTATACAAAGGAAACAAATTACTCGCTAACTATGGAGCCGGAGGAAGGAGAAACGTATCCGAAACAGGCAACGGGAATGCGCGGCGAAAAGAATCCAGCTATCGACTACGATGAAGACAGAGTAAGGTTAGACTTAAGGTGACCCCGTAGGATGATTATCTCTTTCTTGGAATATTGAAACGTGTAGCTAAAACATGTCAACGAATCTCGTGCGGACATTAGACGCGTTAACAATGACGATTTCAGCTACACGAGATGACGGCATCTTATTCAGAAATATCGTTCGATTCGCAATCGTCTCCGCCCGTTTCGGAGCTAAGATCACTGATCGATTCCCCAGATATAGACGGAACGAAATTTTTGGATGGTAGCTTGGAAAAGATGAACGGAATTGGCGGGAGGCCAGATCAGTTAAATCTGAGAAATAGGGAAACGAGTCCGATCGAGGATGAGGACGTGACAGATGCCCCGAGTTATCACAAAGCTATGGGATATTTGCAACTCGAGGGGACCGTGATGCAGGACGGTGACATGGTGTTGTTTGTCGCGGAGGATTTAGAAAATAAAATCAAACTCTCGAGCCCCGTGACGAAGAAAGGGGAGACTCCTTCCTTCCCGGGCTCCCGTAGTTCTACTCCTTGTTTGTACCGACAAGCGTTGACACCCCAGGTGCCACTTCTCGATCACAACGTTTTGAACGAGTTAGAAATGGAAGCGAGGAAAGTGGCCACCTCGGTCGACGCGTTGACGGAAAATTTAGCTGCGATCTTGCACAGTGTAAAATATTATTTTTTAAAAAATAGAATTTTCTTCTCGACGAGTTTTGGGCAATCGATGATACTTTTCAGGCGTCTGCACTCACTGTCGGTTGTTTAGAAACGTACAGGGATGCAGTTTGCAAAACGTGCGATGCGGTCGATCACAATATTAAATCGATGTACCAATTAATGGCGAAATGCGAGGAACTATCGAAATCAATGGGGCCTGTGTATAAATTAGCAGAGCAAATGCAAGTACCAAGATGATTACGTACTACAAAGTATACAGATCCTATGTTATCATCTCCAAATTTCGTAAATTTCAGCAAGGAAATGAAAAGAATGTTGGAGCTGTTCGAAAGCGCGATGAATCTCTAAACCGTTTTACCTTGAAGATTTTCTATCTTGTATAATTACGTTAATACTTATCGTTAAGTTGAATATATATCGTTCGAAACAATATACATATATTTGAGTATTATGCATTTCCACCCTACGTCTTAATTAATTTATACGTTGAATAAAGCAATACAGCAAGTTATTGACGCGCTCTTTTATTCTTTGACCATAAATGGACACCTATTAAATCTCTTGCCGCGGATCCTCGTTTTCAGGCTGACTTGCTCGTAACTTATTCATTACGAAACAGCATATTGTTAGGGAAACGATTTACGCGAATTGTTCGACGGATGTGTTCACAGCCGTAAATAACATTATCAAAAAGCTCGAGCGTCGGAACGCGCGGCTCATTTAACGTATTCGTAATTATTAAAAGGCAGGACGATTTTAATCCAAGCTGGGGTTGCTGATCGCGGACAAACACCTCGTTAATTTATTCTCCTGGCTCGACGCTTATTGAGACCGCAGAAAGCAGATGTGTAAGTACTTACATGTGTACGTCTATCGGTGTGTTCCTCGTACCACAGGCTTGCCCACGCTCTCTGCACATTTTCAATTCCCGTCGATGAACATCAGTCCTCTTTCTCTTATCCTCGCCTCTGTCACTGTCATCCATACACATACACACGCACAACAGACAGAACACGCTCACGCATACTCGCTCGTGCACGCACGCTCTCAATGAAAGCGAACGGCCGACGTTATTCGCGAAACGTTTGAATTATAAGCATTTTCAATGCCATTGCCATTTTCCCTGTGTCTTCGTGTATTGGTTAAAGAAACCACGTTTGTTCCACCGAAATCGCGGTGGAAGAAACGAACAAAGAGCACGCGATCTCAATTAACGTATTTCATTTACCATGTATCTTTCGAACAAACCCTGTATGAAAGATATTAAAATAAAAATCTTACCGAATGCCGTACGTACCTAGCTTAGCCGAGGCCTCCATTGAACTGCACGACACGCGGCTGCGATCGATATATATCGATCCTCGATTGAACGTAATAAAATGGAGATTCGCAAAAGAATTCAATTACTACACTTTCTGAATAAATTTCGTGTGTAAAATGTTGAAATAAAAATCTTTTATCAAATTACGTACGACATACGTAATATGAATGAGATATATCGAACGTGCGATCGATCTCCATCGAACCTGTGATCACTCGTATGTGACAAAATGGGGGTTCGCAGGACAGAAAGCAAGGTACGACAATAAGCGGGGTTGAAAAGGAAAAGAAAAATGGTAGGGTATATCATAGACTGCCTAATTAAAAGGTTCTTCGTCACACGGGATTCGCTTTCTTTCACATCAGGATGCGGTGAAGTCTCAGGATACAGGCGACGTCTCACTGTCGCTTTTGTCCTGTCCTTAACTCTGTCGTGCATGCATGCTACGAGCATCCGTTTGTGGTCGCCAGGTAATGAGACAGGGCCTTTTTTTTTAATATTATTGTCTCTTCGGGTAGGAGTTGGTCTTTTTAATTATTAACGAGGTGCACGTTATAATAGGACATAGTTTCGGCGCGACGATTGTCAGTTTGAAATGTTCGATTATTCGTTGGGGGTCTAAGCAAACGTATTGTTTGCTGGAACAAATCGGGGCGAAACCCGGCTTAACGAAACTCAAACTTTAAAGAACCTTCAAGAACTGGCTAATTAAATTACGATTCGCAAATTAACTTTGATAATTATAAGTAGGCTTCGAGTGGATCGTGCGAAGGGAAGGGAAGAGAAGGGTTGGAGAGTTGGGATTACAAACGAGACGGTGCGGCGGCGGGAACTTGGCAACTTTTCAGTCGCTCTTTACACAACTTTTCTTGTTAAGATCGTGATTATGAATTTTTATTGGATTGTCCTTACCTACGAACAACCGATTTGTTTCCTTACCCGTGCAAGCGATGTACGATGTGCATCTAGAATCCTCTTCTTTTCAATCAACGCTCTAATAAAACGTGTCGTTCGGTTATCAATAAGAGACGTGGCGCGAGATAGATTCGATGGGATGAAAAGTGTTCAAAGTAACACGAAGCAGGGTACGCGATAGTTATCGGCACAGGGGGAAGTTATCGCTGCTTGTGCATGCCACAGCTATCGCGGAGCGTAGCATTGCAAACGGTACTTTCGGATAATCAGCATTTGTGTAGCTCTCTTTTGCTCTTTGTGTCACTCGTCCGTCTCTGAGTCGTCGAGTCAAGGTAGTACATATACATAAGTACGTATGTATCTCGTTCCATTCCATCCCATTCCATTCCATTCCATTCCGTTCCGTTCAATCCTGTCGCGTCCGTTTCTCCTGAAACCATTTCTCTTCTCTCCTCGCGCCTCACTTCACTCGCTACTCTTCGCAGCGTTCAACTCCCAACAGTTGCAACCAACGCGACTATGGTCGTCCGACTTCGACGGCCGGTTACGCTTCGTCCTTCTCTCTCTGCTTTTTTCTCCCCCGCGTCTTCGTCGTGCGCGCAGAAAACTATCTTCCCTCTTCGTTCGCTTTCTCTATCCTTTCTCCGGGCAGGCAGCGATAGCTCGATTTCGTTCTATCGCGCACTCGAGACACGCCTCCCACTCGTGGCCGCCGCGCGGCTGCTGTTGAATTTAGTCGACGCCGAGCCGGCACGCGTGTTGGCTGAGAAGTATTTTTCTCGCGCGGTATTCCCGGTTGCGACGCGGCTGGAGCTCGTCTCGTCTCGCTTCGCCTTTCTCGCCTCGTTTTCTTCTCCTCGTCGCATCCGGCAGTGAATTCTCGCCTACCGTGAACGCGAAACCTCGTCTCGCTTTTCGTAGCCGTGAATCCGGTACGCGAGGAGGAAGCGCGTGCACAGCGACGATGCTAGATCATCGGAGCGAGTATGATCTAGCCACACCGCGCCGCGTGTGAATGCGATTATTTACTCGCCGATTGTTGCTACGAACAAGTGAGGAAAAGTGTTGAGTGGGAAGTTCGCCGGCGTAATTACTTTCGTCTCGCTCGTTCATCGGCCCTCCTCCTTAACCCGTACACGATTATACCGATCTTGGCTTCGCATCTGTACTTGAGAAACGTCATTGGCACACTTTGCCATTCCATCAACATCCGCTTCTAGACATGGATTTTGTGATTCTCAAGGTAAGACGCTTTCTTCTAACGTTATTTCTCATGTATCTAATCGTGTAAAAGTTCATTCTATGTTGTTTGTAAGGAAGCGTGTCGTTACGAACTTCGACAATGATCCTATAGTCTCGTAACGAATATAAACATCGTATGTGTATATTCGGTACGAAAAGTTTTCAGCCGGATTTTAAAATTCTATTGTTGTTCCGCACTTATCTACGAGGTATAAAGCTGTGTAAGTACACGTTGTGCATAGCATACAGTTCCCTCGACCGCTGTTTCGGATTCGATGTGGAATGTAAGCACGTACAAAGAATATCGAATACGATTCTCTGTGCCTCGGGTAGCGATAACGAACTCTCGTTGTTTGTCGCTGACCGAGGATGAACAAAGAGCCGCTTCTTTTTTCTGAAAATACTTCTTAATTAAAAAATCGGTTTGTAAGAAGACCCAGAAACGCGGAGGAGCTTCGTGGGACAAGATTCAATATTTGCGAACGAGATCTTTCTTTCTTCGTAACAAGGTTGAACAACCTCGTTGTCGATCAACACCTTCATTATTTCCCGTTCTCAGCGCATAGCCGCACGTAATTGAGGGATTATGAAAAGATTTACGCTTAATTAGTCAGCCTTTCGGATCTGGCTATGTACATAACAGTATTTATATGAAATTGTGCATATGTACAACACGTTTCGGAAGCGTATCGTTCGAAGCACCTGCGTCGTCTCGTTCTTATCGTGTTCGAACTCGAGGAACAAGTTCGCGTCAGATAAACAAAGCGATAAAAGAAAATTTCCAAGAAACGCTAAGGGCCAAGGTATATAAGTTTACTGACGGTCGTCGGTTATCCACGTTCCACTATATACATATGTATATGTATATACATGTATATACTTGTTCCGTTTAATTTTAGCACTCGCGATGCGATCTAGGGGATGGATCTTCCTGTCCCTCTGTTTACCAAACGGACGGATCAGGTCGAAAACCAGGTCCCGTTGAATCGAACAGCATTTCAATTTAACACGATGGAAACACTGCAAAAGATTTATACATAATCTCGTACACAAGTACATTAATACAAATGCAAGGGTGGGACACGATGCACGGGGGGTGTACCATAGTTCGGTTGAAATGGGGAGGATATCAGCTAGTTGAAGGGTGATTACGGAGCGGTAAAAAGGACCGTTTAAGTTTGTAAGCGTGAAATAACGGCGCGTCGTTGAAGCACGCCTGCGGGTGTCGCGAAAATGTCGTCGCGCGATTTCGAGCGTAGGCACTCAAGCTGCGCTGGATAATGGCGGAACAGACCCTACTGTAAGAAAAGCAAAAAGCACGCGACGATAAAATCTGCGTGCGGCGGATCGGACCGAGCAAATTGCGATGGCAACGCTCCGCTGGCATTCGCGAGCTCGTTGCCAGATATCTAAACGTAATTTAATTGAGTGTGATACATTGTCACATCTTGTTGAAGTACACTGTTTGTACTTTCAAAGTTCTGGGCAATTTACGAAGTTTAACTTCGGATGTTCAGGTCTGGCTCAGACTGTAGACACTGCTAGTAGTGCACCGTTATTGGTTTCATATAGATCGTTCCAGCTAACTACGAGTTTAATCTTTGCCTTACTAGGATCGGCAACTTTATTAACGTTCGAACTCGTTACGCTCCCTTTTATGCGCGATATAAAGGGTTCGTGTGTCCGGTATCGGTAAGAGAGTCATGGAAAGGAGAGAGAGAAAGAGAAACGAGAAGGGAAATTGCTTTTGCAGTTTACGGGGACTCGGATCCAGCGGGATTGTATAGCGGTGTCGGGAAGTCGCGAGATTTCCAATTAGCTCGTTCCTCGTGGCACTGTCTTGTAACGATGCGATCGCGTCGATGAAACGCGTAAAGTGTTCGTTACGGATAGCAGGGGGTAGCGGAGAGAAGGGCGGAGAGAAGGGCGGAGAGGAGGAGAGGAGATGCAAAAATTACTTGACAGCTGGGAACGATGGAAATATTTTAATTCCTTTCTTCGAACACTCCCCGCACTCGAGATAATTGCCATTTGCGCCAATAAAGCCGGAATCTCGGGAGTTCCTCGGTACTTACTCCTCCTGCTCGTCACCGTTGTTTTCCCCCTTTTCCCTTTCTTCTCCCTACTCTTTCTGGCCCCCACGCAGCCTGCCACTTCGTACGCTTTGCTTCCTCTTCATCTCCTGACACCGTCCTCTTTCTCTTATCGGCCTCTCCCTTTCTTCGCGTTTCCCAACATCGTTCGATTCTACCTGACGGTGTCGACGGATCCCACCGCGATTTTCGGATAACAACCCTCTTCCCCAGCTGTCCGTCAATCATCGGTATCTGCATATTAACACCGGACGATTTATCTTGTAGCTACAAGCAAACTCGTGTATACGTTCCTCGTGTCTACAGACTGTCATATCAATTTAGACCGTGTTTAATCGCGTATCGATAAAAATATTTTGATGCGAATATTTGACTAAAGTTAAATGTACGTCGAACATGGAAACGGATAAAATAATAGCGGAAGTGTATCTATATGTAGATACGGAGCAGCGCGGAACTCGGGTCGGCGGGCTGGGCGAACGCGCGTTCATCGAGTATCCTCTCTTTTCACTTCGCGGCTTTTCGTACCGATGTTTACAGCATGCCGTGTAAACATAGTCGTTACTCGATAAATTGATACAGGATGCAGTTTGACCGTAGGTACGTGTACTTTTATCGATCCGCGTTGGACACGCGCGCGCGACATGCACACGCGGGCACGTATGCACGCGGTCTCGCACGGTAATAACACTGTTTCCATCGTAAGTTCGTCGGGACGTTTTAATTAAACGACCGCCGGCACCATCGGCTTCCGATCGCGGATATTAATCGTGTAATTTCGGAATCGCCGATGGGTATTGGATCGGCTAACTCTCGACCCATTGCTCCTCCTTGCAAATGTTCTCGGTTCAGCTAATCGTAACAAACAGATGAAATTAAATACACAGTCGCATTGGAAAATATTATTTCGTAAAACAAGGTGGAGATGATCCGTTATCTACTCCCGTGTTTATTTCATCGAGTTTCATCGTCGTTCATTCACGCAAATGTTTTCATTCAATTGATCCTAACGGGGAAACCGAAAAAGTGAAATGTACAACTGATTGTGAGTCATAGGAGATTTTAGATTGTCCTGTTTTGCTGTACGGCCGCCGGTGTCGAATGATTTTCGTTCTGGTTCTCGTATTACTCCCCGAAAAGTGGGCTTCGCGCGTACAGCTGGCAAAACGAGGGAAAACATAGGGGGTGACTTTTAAGCCGTGCGAGCGTATCGTGTGACCGTAAGTTGGGCAGCACAGATTTTCCTCGCCACTTTCTCGAGTTTCGTGTTTCATCTACTCTATCGGGCCCTCCCCCTGGCAACTACAGAGAACTCTTTCTTCGCGTTGTGTACATTTCGATTTCCGATGGCCCAATATTCCAATCGCTCCCTAAGTAACGACTCCGCGCGATGCGTATGGTAATGTTACCATTTTGTGTACCGACAAACTATCCAGGTTACGGGATTTTCGCCTCTTTGCCGCGTTTTCTTTTTACCCTCCACCTTTGGATAGGTATTCGATGGTAGATGGATATTTGTACATCGGCATGCTGCGCCGGGATATTTTCGGAACAAGCCCTACTGATTTCTCGGGGGGTTAATTTGGGCCACGGCGCTGTTCTGTAATTTCGGATTTTTGCTTTCCGAATGCTCTTTCACGCTCGACGTGTTCCAGATTCGTTACAAATCTCATGAAATTGCTGAAAACTCGTGAAACATTTCGTTCTTATTACCGCGAACCCAGGTCATAAGTATTCCGTGGCGCGCATTCATTTTGATTCGATTCGAGCTTACGATTAATTACCTTTCTTGGTCTCTCTCTCTCTCTCTCTCTCCGGCCGTCTCGTTCATTCCGTGGGAGACATCGTTAACTGGATATCGATCTCGCGAGCAACCACGTTCGGTTTTATCGAAAATGGGTACGCCGTGCTTGGAGCTCGTTAGTGCGCTAAAACTCGTTTAGTAGCGATAATAATGCGTGTCGAGCGGCGTAGGAAATCGTTGTTGGGACGAATGAATGGGAGGAGAGTAGGGGGTTTTTAGAAGAGAAGAGAAAAAAAAAAGAGAATTACACAAGTACGCGTAGCTACGATCGTCGGTTCGATCGATTGCTCGTCGTTAATTTCTGCGTAAATGAGAGGCGAGAAGTCGCGCTGTTTCTCCCCGGAACACTTAAGATGCGGTAAAGAGGATAAAGTTGAAAAGTTACTGCGCGATACGTGGCTGAGTTAGTTTTCTCTCAGGGAATCGAACGGTCTCGTGGCGTGGAAATAGGTCGATTCGATTGGTATAAAGTGCGATACAAAAAGAGCAAGACGGGCGAGCCGTGGCGCGAGCCCGCAGATGCATTTATCGGTTGTATTACGAGCGTCGGGGAATCACGAGTAGGCGGTTATTCAGTAACTATATTCGAACACGAAATCATTAAATAAAGTGGGCTTAACGAATGCACAAGTGCATAATCGTTGCGCCTCCCGCGCTACATTTACACGCGTTTCCTCGTTTACTTCCCGTTCCCGTTCCCATCCCCGGCGCTCGACAGGCTCGGAATCGCGTCAAATTAATTTCGTCGAGCGTCTCTGCATTCCCATTATCGCGTATATTCCCACGGAACTAGAGAACCCCGACCGCGCGCGCGACCGAACAAGAGAGAAGCGCAAAGCTATTCCCTGAGCCATTCTCAGTCCTCGATTATATCGCGCATCGACGATTTTTCCTATCCACATTCGTCATGCCTCATTTTACGTTCGCACACGCCTTTCCTTTCCAAACTCGAAAAAAGAGCTCGCAATTCATGGGTAATTCAATCCTCCAGATTTACGAGTATCTATTGGTAAATATATTTAATCGTCGTTTCATCGAGTTTAATTTATTTCCCGTGTTTCTCGTCTCGTCACGAAAGCAATCGTATCGGTTTTAAAAAATGTTTGTTAAAATATCGCTCGCAGAGGTACGAGAGAAGTACGCCTGATTTAGTGTAGATGGGAACAAGATATATATAAAGAGAGATAGGTCGTCTGTGCGCGACGCTGGTATTCGCATGAAATGAATATTCATTCGACGTCGATGGTGGTGCGGTGCCAGTCTGCCTGCCTGCCCTCCTTTGGTGCATCCTTTGGAATATTCAGCGACCTTCGCTCCTGCGAAATATCCATCGCGTCTCCCCGTCTGTATAAAAAAGGATACGCGTTCCCGCGTTTTCGCCGGTAGGTACGCCACGCGTTATCCAATTTCCCCTCGACAATTTGGCAAACGTTTAACGCTTACGGCCTCGGAATCGAATTCGAGTTCCATTCTGTTCGAGTGGTACGTGTCGACGGTCAGAAAGAAAAAAATATTTGTTAGTGTTTTTCACCGATTTTCTCAGCTTTCACGGATGAGTTTTGCGTGGATGGGTCGTGAGGTCGGCGAAACGACCAAGAGGCGTTGTCGAAGGGAACGCAGAAAAGCGGACTGTGTCCGCTGGTGCGCGTTGAATGTGGCGCATTCATCGAGAAGAGGCTGCTGCCTCGGCAGGGACCAGCCGAGAAAAAATGAAAGATAGCATCGCCGTTTGAAACGTTTCAAAAGGAAGCGAGAAACGACACGTCGTTTTCTCCACCCTTCCTGCACACGAGATCGCGTTCGATATCTTTCACGTGGCCCGTCAAATTAATCCGAATTTTCGATACCTCTTTCCTATGCTCCGCGTCTCGTCGCGTCGTCGCGTCGCATCGCTTCCCTGCCATTTCACCGACAATATCGCGGCCGATGCTCAGTGAACCGTGTGAAATATTCATCACGATTGTCGATTGATGGTTTCAATGACGATCCATGTAATTAAAACGAATCGACGAATATGTATTCGGTCACTGATACGATCAGGCTCGGTATCTCTTTGATAAATGATCATTCGCTGAAAATCGTTTGATGTTTCGACATTGACGCATCTGTTTCTGTTCTGTACGCGAACATAGGATAAACTTCAGGTAGACCCGTGGAAGCCGTGCGCTCGTGGGAGAATAGAACGCTAGCCGGGGCAAAGTTGCTCGGTTTTGGAGTACGTACCATTCGCGACAGCCGAGGACAGAATACTACTTGTGAGAAGGGAACACTTGACTCTCTGATTGCGAACGCATATTGTAGCCGCGGTCCAGAGAGACCGGCTCGAAATGTACCGTATCTCACAAGCCGCGCTATTTTCCGCGCACAAAGCACCTTGGCGCCGACTTGTCTCCATTTACGTGTATACGCGCGAATCGTTCATCTCTCATCGCCCTGCCCCTGCGTTTCCACGATCGTCCGTCCATTCATCGCTTTCCCCGAGTCCCTATCTCCGGCCGATGTCCAAACAACTCGGACTCTCTTCCATTTCCTTTTGCCCTCGCTCGATTTCACGTCCGCATCGCGCCCGCACTTTATCGGCCCGGAAATGGATAGAGGAAAAATCCTTTTGTAACGGTTTCCTCGCGTCACGGTTGAAAATTCGAAGTTCAATCGCGACGCGCACGTTTCGAGGGGTGCGAGACTCGATTGCGAAAAAAGAAAGTAACGCTGCTTCCTCTCGACAAAGAACTGTGCGTACGAGCACGCACACGTTCATTGCGAAAGAACATCGAGGCCATTTCGTTCCCTTGGCCGTTGTGCACAGGCTCATCCGTGAAAGGACGCGAGGCTCCCTTTATAAACTCAAATAATCGCGACACCCTTTACGCGTAACGCGTAATGTGACGACCTTGCGAAGATTCTTCTCGGAGAAGAGTTCTCGGGTACGAGAAAACGCGAGCGAATAGGCTTGGTTCTCGGCCAAGTCCTCGGATCGTTACTTGGTATCAGAAAATTCGTATCGGTCGAATCGTGGAGTCGTGCTCGCGTGTCCAGGTGGAGCCGTGGACCTTGCAGGGGAGGGAATTAAACCGCTGAACAAAGAGAGGGCAAGTAGTACGGGGAGAAAGTGGAGCATGTATCCCGACGATGGATGCGTCTATTGTCCGTCGTAGTCGCCGGAATACGTCCTCCCTTCTCGCTCCCTGGACGGGTCTCTCGGTTTTTCGTTTATTCTCTCTCCCCGTCGCGATTCGAATTCGCCTTTGCACTCGTATTTACACTCGGGCGTTTCTCGCGTGTTTTCTCTTTCGATGTTTCCTTTTTCTTCACGGGCCGGCACGGCGCCAGAGCTTTTTCTTTCTCATCCGTTTCCTCGTTTATTTTTCCTATTTACCTTCAGTTTTCCCAATGTTCTCGCCGCGCGGACGCGCATTCCCTAACCCTTAACACGGGGACGACTCGATCTCCGGTTTCCTCCCCTCCTCGCTCTCTCTCACTCTCTCTCTCTCTCTCTCTCTTCATCGTTTCTCGTTCTCATTTCCATTTCAGTTTTTCTCCAGCATCTGCCGGCTCGTTCGGTCTCTCCTTTCGCCTTCGAGCGACGACTTCGGATGCGAAAGACACTAGCAATTTTCGATTATACTACCGCTGCGCCGCCGGATATATCCACGGCAACTATGTCGCCGGGAATGACCGAAGCACCCGGGGCGTTGATGAGACCGAGTGGATGGATTCGAAACGTGTATATGGGTTACTGCGAACAACTTCCCTATCTCTGAAAGCTTCCGCACCGATTCCCTTCCGCGATATTATAATACTTCCCCGCGAATCAGCGACTTCACGGTGAGACGCGATCTCCGCGGTTCGGCGCGAGATTTTTTCGGTGTTCCATCGGGCCACTGATGGTACCGTCATTTTTTCCCATAAAAATTCGGATTTCATTCGGGTTTCGAAAGAGGAAAAATTCAGGCATGCGGTTCGGATCGAATCGTGTCTAGTCGAGAATGAGAGGTCGTGAAGAGCAGATGCAATTAGGGAGGTTGCGCGTTGCATTGAAGCCTAATTTTTCTCTTTTACGGCGAGGAGAGAAGAGAGAGAGCGAGAGGGGGAGGGGAAGAGAGATGCGGTTGGTCAGGTATTTTCTCGTTTCCTATACCCCGTTGCCGCATTCAACCCTTGTCCAGCGGCAATGCACATTGTTCGGGCGATACGGATCCGCGTCTATTGACGTTGCCGTCGAATGCTCTGCCAGTCGGTCTCTGCGTGTCTTTTTTTCCTCCTCTTTTATAACGTTCCTGCCACTTGGTCCCCTACTCTTTTCCTTGTCTCTCCGCATCGAGCCGACGAACCGGGGAATCCCGTCTATTTTTTTTCCCTGTCTCCTTTCGGTAACGCGGCGGCAGCGGAGCGCGATTTTATTAGAATTTTATTGGATCGTTGCGACCGCTTTCATTAAGCTGGATGTAGCTAATTGAGTCGAGGTTTTGCTTCCGTTACTCCTTTTTCCTTTCAGTGTCCCACGAGCGTCGAGCGACTTCGCTGCTTGCCGTTGCGTTCCGTCCCGTCCCGTTTTGTTCCATCTCGTCGACGTAGGTCGATACAAAACTCGTTGTAGCCGCCGACACAGCGCGTCGTCGCCCGACGAAATGCTACCACGCCGCGCGCCGCCCGTCTCGATTCCATCCCGTGTCTATTTATTTCCTTTTTATCCCCCGTACAACCCCGTCTTCTGCTCCCGTTTCTTTCTTTCTTTCATTCTTTCATACAGCCGGTGGAATTTTCCTCCCCGGGTTTCTTCGCGGGGCAGGGGCGTTTAACCTTCGGGAAAGATGAATGCGACGGATGGCTGCCGTGCAACGGGCACCACCACCCTTTGTGTCGACGATAATTCTCGCGACCACTCCGGTTCGCGCGCCCCATCGCGCTTTCCGCGTTGTCACTCCGCATTCACCACCGTTTCCATCTTTCCCGCTTATACCCGCGCTCGCGCCTTTCTTATCGATTCCTTCCGCAAAACAAACTGCTACTACCCCACTTGCCTCCGAGCTCGGTACGTTCCTATTTTCATCGATCAACAGCTATTTGCATTTATCTTGTCTGAGATTCTGTATTTATACGTGTATCACGATAATATTTGATGTTTTGAAATCGAATCACTTTTCCCAATATTGAATCAATCGGCATAACATGGCATGATAGAAGTTCACGATGCGATGTATAAAAAAAATTGATTTTCAATTTTTTTTTGGTCTTCTGATTTTGTTGGAAGAAGAAATTAAACGCCTCAATTTATACTCCGAAAAGGGGTTTTGATTTCAATTGACGTGACATTTTAAGTATCCTATTTTTCCCTGTAAAAACAGTTCTAATTTCAACACGGCGATTTCTCCGACGATGTATACTATAAATCATAGCTGTTTACCTTCGGTTTCGGCTATTTAGTCGATAGATGTTCAATTAAAATCGTATATTCAACGTAACGTCGAATCAGCGAGTTTCAGCTTTGATTCCATTTACCTGTGATCACATTTAACCGGCTGCAAAATATCTCTTTTGCCGACTAGATAGAACACCCTCCTTCCCCCCGTGCACCATGTGTAAATCTGGCTCCGCGCATCGCAACTACCTTTTCTCTATCCATTGATGGATACGCGGTATCGAAAGAGCTATTCAAGCTTCGAATCGAGTAAACAGATAAACGATATTGGCTATCTGTAACGGGCATCGCGGCGTGACATTTTCGATTAACGCCGATACATCCCAATTCAAGTCTTATGACGGCCTTCATTTACCCGACCTTGCTTGATCAAACATTCTCACGATAAATGCATAGAAAGTTCCAAATAGGATGTCATTGGCTATATCGATCATCGAATCAATTGCTGTGTGAATGTATTAATTACCGTATGAAACGGTATGTATTCACGTGGGGCTGTGGAGGGATTTTCCTTTGATCTCCGAACAGAATATGTCGCTAGATCTCAAGAAGGAATGCTACGGCTGTGAGATGATCGCGAGCCGAGAAAAAGAGGAATAAACGAGAGAGCTTGCGCACGAATGAAACAAGTTTCCGTGTTTCTAAAGCCTCTACTGGAGTCGAGTCGAACCGGGCACGAGAAGAACTCTGACCGCGAACACTCTGGTCCCCTCGGCAAATACTGGCCTCGGCACACAATATTATCACACTCCAGGGATCTAAACTATCGCGAAACGTTTCAAGCTGCGAGCGCGAAACCGACTCTTTCAACCGCGATTCTAAGACTCCGCGAATCTCAACTTTCCTCATTCAAATGGGAACGCGCCTCGGAACGAATGTCTCTCCATCGTTCAATCAAACGTTTTATAGCAACTTTGAAATTATATGTACTTACCTCGGGAAGTTTAAATTGATTTTCGTGTGAAGCGGCAGCTTCGTCTCCTTTGATTTATTGAAGTTAACAACTGCGTTTGTTGCTGCGTTCTAACGATTGAAGTATTAATGGGTTCTATATTAGAATATAGAACGAATCGCATTAGCAGCGTTGTAATAAGACGTCGGGGGCGATGGATCTCTTTGTATCGAGAATTGAATTAAAGGAGCGTTCCCTCCGGAAGCAAAATCCTGGGATATATCTGATAATTCGATCGGTAGCCATCGGGGGTTAAACTAATTTCCACCCGTTGCCGACAGCACGGCTTTCGAGAACAAAAGGTCGCTGCCAGCCAGAGCATCGACATCGAAATCGATCGATCCCGGTGTTCGCCTCCTCGTCCTCTCCTCCTGCTCGCCTCGCCGCGCCTTCTTCGAGAGGGCAAACGTCGCCTCCAAATCCTCGAGCAATTAATGCCGCGACATTGGCGCAATTAACGAACACGCTCTGAGAAACATTATCCGTCTCCCTAACCATCTTTCACCTTCCGTCGATTTACCCCGCTCGCGTTGCCCCCCTCGCGGAGGGTGCGAATTAACGAGGTATTTTTTCCGGCTTATCGACGATCGAGAGTACCCAGACGCTTTTCCTCTTTCCTATGAAAGCGGGAGAACGAGCCTCGATTCGATTCCAGAAAACTAAAACGGAGATCACTTACCTGACTTAACCGCTGCGCGCTTCTTCGCTCTGCGAGCATCAATTAAAAATGTGTCAAAAAGCGGTTGAAATGTCTTGGAGTCGCGCGGTAAAGGAGACGACGGGCGAGAGTCGATATCGAAACGCAGTCGCCTTCGAAAGGCGAGAAAGGAAAAAAGGATGAAAAGTAAAGAGGGCGGACCGCTCGAGGGACGGAAATACCACGAATAGAATTGGCGCGGGACTGGCAAGCTGGGGTTCCACAGACGCCGGCTTCCGAATCCAGATTCGGATCAAGATCGGATCACAGAAATCCACGAGACGAGATCGGATAAGACCCTACAGTATCCACCGTGCATGGGTTCTGCTCTAGAAAAAGCTGGCGAATCCCTTTGATCGATCCCAGGCCTCGTGCAGGAATATTTGTGAAATGAGAACTCTGCCCCCGTTTAGCAACAAGTACGGATTATACTTTCATAACGCGAGAGCCAGAACACGAGCCGAGTCAATGGTCGTATAAAAGAATGATGAACTGACGTGTTCGAACAAAATTTATTCACTCGGCGGTAACGAGTGTAACGAAGGATGAGAAACTGTTGTTATTTCCCGTTGGATCCGACGGCGACGCAAAAATACTTCGGTCTTTTTGCGACAAACGCGACAAATGGCGAATACAGACCGTGGCAAAAGTCGGAGCACTTAAACATGCGTCCGTGGGGATCGGTTGACCTGCTCTCCGACACTGTCTGCGAAAGCTTTTACGTGCGAGTGTCGAGTGGGTAAGCTTCCATCGGTCTGGCAAGCCACGACAAAAGAAACGCGTTCCTGTTTTTCACGGATTCCCCCACGCGAGTGCCAACTGCGATTCGATCCCAGCCCTTTTCCCATTTTCCGACTCGTTTACGTCCATGCAAAGATCAATGACGCGTGCCGAAAACTCCCGATATGACGTCGAATTGGCGCTTTTATTTCGTAACTCGAACGAGCGAGCATGGTTCCGAGCGAGGCAGCTGAAAACGGGAGGAGAGATCGAGCGGAGTCAGAATAAAAACTGAAGCAAAGCTGCCGCAGCGCGAGCTCGACAACATCGAGTGTATAAACGAGTCAGCATGTAGGATAATGAGGTGCTACTCCTCGGTCTTGAAGCAGTAGTTATAAATGAAAGCAAGCCTCGACTCTAGCTACGCTTTCACGGAATCGTGTTTATCGTTCCCTGCCTGCCTGGCTGTTTACCCTTTTGCTGGACTACGCGCATTTTCTGAAAGAAGTCCACTGGATCTAATTGCTCGACGAAAGGATACAAACGCGGTGATTACACCATCCGGAAAAGAGAAGCGGAACACTGAACAGAGTCACGATCTGAAAGGGCGACTTTTTTTCAATTTTTGAGTACGTTAATCAATCTTGAAGGAACGCTGGCACAACGCAAAACGCATACAAGATTTCGTCTAGTTGTCATGATTTTTAAATTGCACATTAAAAGAAGCGGAACGGTGAACGTATGTAGTAGGTCCACCAGCGAGTAGAAGAAGAGAGGAAAGAAGGAAGGGTCATGTTAATGGCACCATAGATTTCCACCCTCCATTTACCGCTTCCGTTCGCATCTCCTCGGAAGGTGAGCTGGAAAAGGATGGCCAGTGGGTGGGTTCCTACGGCAAAAGGAGCGTAGAGACCCGGCTGAAAGGGGCGCGAGTCGCTTAACCCCCTAAACGCGCGGAATAATTTACGATCGGTTTCATTCGCGTTCACGAGCACGATCTTCTTCGACGGTTTTTCTTTCAGTCTCTTCCTATGTTTTTTTTTTTACTGAACCGAGACCCACGGCCTTCCGGGAAACCGCAGCCGAAATCGCGTTTTTACCTTCGTCGATCGACGCGTCCAGACTTGCTCAGTAATCGATTATTTTATGATTACTCTTCACGGTAGTCATAATCGTTCAACGGTACCATAATAAATCAGTGATACTGATTGAATTCGTTAATCTGTAATTGTACAATAATTGATATGGAAGTTCGACGTTCATTAATCATGGACAGAATTCCACGTCCGCTGTAATCGTCAATCATTAATCAGATTATTTTTGGCGAACTTCGGAGGGTGAGTCGAGCGAAATTCGTGCGGTGGGATATAAATTAAGAACTGGTTCTCCCTACGGCGGAGATACACCTGCATAGGTTCGATCGAGGGTGTGACGAGAATTGAGGGGAAGAACAATAGCCGAGCCAATATTTGTCCGGTGATTGCGAAGGAAATCGTTAGATTCGATGTACGGCCAGATCTTGCCGTGAAGGAGCGATTCACGATCGAGTTCTCTCCGCAAAGCCCTTAACGCTACGTTCCAGGCCTAAGTACACACTTTGCGCGTGTGTTATCGGCGGGATTACGTCGATCAGAATCTACGTACTTAGTACGTCGAGGAAAAAAATTCCATTGCCTTCGCAGTCTCGTTTTAGATGTTCCGGCACGTATTCGACAATCTTCAATCGTCTCACCGCAAGAATTTATCACGGCTCTTTTGATGTAACAGTGATCTTCGGTCATATAACGAGATACGCTAATCCCGAGATATGAATTTCTATCCTGCTATATAATTTCGAATATTTGTCCGGACTTTTAATAAACCGTGAACGAGGTGCACGTCCTACACTCCACGCGCGTTGAATTGTGGTTCGGAGGATCTGAAACCGATGGACGGGGTGCATCGTGCGCGTTCTCGCGATATCGATCGAACTGCTCGGTAGCCTACCGCAACACCGCAACGTAACGAGCCGGCAGGTATTCGTAATTGCGGGAACCGGTAATTACGAAGCTGCCTCTCGAAGGGGTCTTGCGGAGACAGACGCGGATCGCGACATTCCGGCCGTACCGTTTCGTAAATCGAACGATCGAACCCCAAGTGGTCCCTTGATATCATTATTGTTAAAAGAGAATTACGTACGGACACGATATTAAGAATAGGCAAGAGCATGTTATAAAATGACAGTAGATATTTGTCCAAAATCCTGACCAACGAAAATCAGCAAGAACTACCCCGGTCACTTAATGGTATAACGATTTGTGGTCTCTTGGTACCAAAAGCGGAAACCAATGTGTGGATATCGGTATCTAAGAGAGGACGGTAGTTAGGACGAGGAGGATAGGTTCAAGGCGGTGGATCGATGGGTCCGGGGAGATCACTCCATTATGCAAGGATTTGCTCTCGGCGACGTTGATGGGATTTGCAGAAGGAGGGAGGGTCTCGTTCTTCCGACTGGTAACGCTTTAACTCTCCGGCCACGATTGCGGCTGGTTCTCCGATAAGGAACAGATTGAGCAGACTACCGGACACGTGAGAAATCTCCAAGATCGACAGAGATACGTACTTAATACTTTTTTGGTACTTCTCGAAACACCTTCTCGGTGTCTCTGAGAATTCTTGCATGGGCGAACGCCCAGACTCGGAAATTTGTACCCAGCGTCGTTTACGTGCCGACGATTATCCACACGCTCCATCGAGATCCCCTCTCGAGCGTGAAAACGGTTACCGTCGTGGAACGAGTTAACTGAGTATCGTTCGCCTCGCTGTTTTCTCCAACCCCATCTTGGAGTCACAATTATCTTCGCCACTGTTCACTGATTAATTATTTCAAGCGGTGTATAAGTGCCCGAAAATTTAATTGTATTTATTGGAAAATGTACAGAAAGTATTATACATCCAATGTATAAATGATGGAACAAGATTCTAACTGATACCAAGTGTTCAAGTGGTGAAGATTGCTCGCGTAACGTTTAGACTTCCCGACCAAAAACTGAACGAGGGTAATTTTGCGACGAAACCGAACTCACTCGATCGAGTCGTACGAGTTGAAGCACCGCAATCCAACGTTTTCGTACACAGAAAGGGGGGAAAAGTTTCCCGAAGAAACGAGAAGATCCAGAAGAGGGGGACAATTCGACGAGTTCTTGGCTAATTCGCGATCTACGTACCCTGTCCCTCAATCTCGTTCGCCTCAACTTTTCAAATCCAAACTTTCCGTCTCCGAGAAAATTATTAGGAAGTCTGGCACCGACCTTTCTATCGCTTCATCACTGCTCGCTTCGAGTACCGATACGATCAGACACATTTATGCGAACCACATTTGGAATATCAGTGTATCAATTCGTTATATTAGAATTCGTCGTCAGAAAAATTTGAGAGTATCTACTGCCACTCTTATCGCGTAATTAAATTTCCATAGACTCGCACGCTAATGACTCGGTAACTTTTTTTAGCAGACAAGCAAAAAGTTTTCACGTTAACCAGGTATTCGAACGAATGTATATTTCTATGCGTCTCGAACGTTTAACAAATTTGGAGAAATCGCGTTTCGGCATTCGATGGAGCTTCAAAGAGTACGAGCAATGATTGATAGCGTTTCAACGAAATTGGATGGATCGTGTCCGGATGGTCACCGACAAAAACGAATCAATGCCCTATCGGACATTCGGAAGGGAAAACAGCACCAGGAATCGCTGGCATTCGTACGAGTAAAAAGTTGAAAAGGGACGCTCCATCTCCGGCTTCTCCAGCATCCGTCGATCCCTACCCTTTCTTCTTTTTTGCTTCCTCCGGGTTTGCTCCATTATCATCCAGGGAGTGCTCTATCTCCGTTTCCATATTTTCCATTCGCGTACGCCTATTTGGTATCTGTGGTTTACCAATTCGTACCGAGAATGGTTAAGGATGTATTGGCTATATAGTCAATCCCAAAAGTTTATGTAACTTAGAAAAACGCATTTCCTATAATTAAAAAGAAATCAGACGACGGAGGAATAATGATTTTGGATGAAAAGAGCTTACTTGTTAACGTTCAATTGGTTTTTAAACAATAAAAATTGATAGAATTTGTTATATNTTGCCATAAGAGTACATGCAAATTTTAAGTCACTATAATTTTTCAAAAAACCCATGAATTGATTTAAAATTTTGCAGATAGTTTTTTAATAGTAACAGGAATCTATAATAACAAATTCAACGTGCTAGCATCGTTTAAGTATATAGCCTATACATCCTTAAACGCGGTCGAAATTGTTTCAAGCTCTGATGAGAGAGGTGTCAAGACGATAAAGCAAAAGGAGAGCGGAAAGAAAAAAAGAGCTTAGCCCCAGGGAGCGAGTGCTTCTTAGTCGCTAAACGAGAATATTTACTCCGAGTGGTTCTAACTACCCTGTTACCAAGAACGGTCTCCCTCGGAAACAGACGATAAGTCTCGCTCTTCTCTACATGAAATCATTACTTTCATCAGTCAGCATTCTTATGCTCCAGTTTCCTCGCTGAAAATCATAAGTTTTCGTAAAATCCGAGAGGACAAAACGAATCGCGTTTAGATCGAGCAAAATTACCGTGTCGTCGGGGAAATTTTCCACGCGGAGATTGGCAGAGATTTCGGGTAGGCAGTAACCACCCGCGGCTGGGCAACGAGAGGTTAATGGACCGTAATAGAGGGCTTAATCGCATTTAAGTTCGCGTACGAAATTATCCACCGCGCTCAGTCGAAACTGTGCAATCACGGAAACGCGATATCGAATTAGGTATCGGATTAGGGATATATAGCAGAGGCCTTCCGCGAACTTGGAAACGATCATATCACTAACAACGATTAAGATCCACAATTAAACTCCATTCACTTCCCAAGTACTTAACGTCTACCAACAAACCTAATGAGCATTCCAAATTACTATTTCAACCGAAACGTCATTTATTGATTTATTTCACGGGTTAAAACACGCTTTTATGTACATGGAAATACAAATACGAGCAGGAGATTATACAATAAATTATGAGATCGATAGTTCGTATTTAACACATGATGATATGATTATGTTAATAATTTCATTAGCATAGCTTCATATATTAATTCATTGTTTCGTTTACCATAACTGCGTGACTCGTTCCGCATGCAGCCAGGCAGCTCAATTATTAATTCTCGTGCTGTAGAACTTTCGACATGCTCTGACTTAAAACGTTATTATTATTCTCAAGTTTTTATTGAATCCGGTGGAGCCGTAATTTATACGAGAGAACTCCAGATTTCGTATTGCAATCCTGAGTCACGCACCGGACCTTTTTGCATTCGGACACGGTGTCTGCACGCGGCATTCACCAAGACGCGGGGAAAGGGGAGATCCAGACGGAATATGTAAATTAATCGAGAAGCACTGGCAGACCTCCAGTGCTTCGTCTAACGCATCCTCTTGTGCACGGACGTTGATAATTCCACGGTGATCGCGAAAGGCGACACTCGTTCACGCGTGTCGCACCCGGGCTCCGCTCGATCGCACCTCGCCTTTCCGCCACGGACGACCGAGCGGAAACCTGAAGCAATCCGGCCGCGTAAAGCGCGCTGAGTCAACAAAGAAACTGTGAAACCGTGACCGCCAACCGTGTTTCTATAATAATCCACGTACATTTATTCTATTTTAGTCAACAAGGATTCCAGTTCTCAGAGCTTTTAATAATACACGCGTCTGTTAATAGTTCCGCGAAAAATATGCATCGATACTTTTCATAATCGTTGCCAAGTACAAATTGCGAATAAAGGTAGCGGAAGGAGAATGAACGGAGCGGAAAAAGGAAGGAGGGCAGAAGTGTCCACTTGGACGGCGTAATCCGCTGGTCCTTTGCTCCTCACCCTATTTCGACCCCTGTTTCGTGCACACTTTTCCACTCTAGATCACGCAGGAGCCCGTCGAACCGTTGCTGCCCCGCGGCAATATGCATGCCAAATATCGACAGCTAGCAAATTCTCGAATCAGAATTACCACTGTCTCGTCTCTCTCCGATCATGCGATGTTCTACCATTCAATTCGTGTCAAACGTGTTCGAAAGAGTAATCAATTATTTCGCATGATTTTTTATTGGACATTAATCGACGTAAACGCGAACGTATGGAACCAGATTTAAACAAACGAAGATTTTTGAAAATGCATAAAGATTTATGGGAGAAGGAAATGAGCCTGAGGAGGCGATAACGCGGTAAAGGATGAAAGTTCGACCGGGGCCAAAGTGTAATGAGTCCTTCCCGAAGAAGAGGCACTCGACTCTCGACATGGCGAAAAGGGAGAGGAGGAACGCGACGAGAGTTTTCGTACAGAATTACGCTTCGGCACTTGCTATTTGCCCGGCAACGATGCGAGCGGAGAACGAAAATCAAACTCTCGGTCTCTCTCGTTTCCACGGAGTTGCGTCGGGAACGGAAAGGAGGTTTTCCCGTTAATCCGAAACTAGAGTCTGGCGAGAGATCCGTCGGCGGATCCGTTTTCATCGTTTTCGAGTCCACGTTTCTCCTCTTTGTTCAGTTTTCTCGCTTGTTCCTCGTCGCGGCTATTTTCATTTCTCCTTTTGCGCTACTCACGGCAAAAGCGGATTTATATCGTCTGTTTCTTTGATGAATCGATAGGGTTCATTGAAATAGCCAGTTACTCGTGTCCTGTTGTTAGAAAAACAAACTGGAATGACAACGTAGTACGAATTTATTGAAACGATTTATTGTCAGATCGTAATTAATGATCTGGCTCATGATAAGACTGATGAACGGGGGTGGGTTGACATTAATGACGATGACAGGAGTAATCGCGGTCGGGTTTAGCTGACCTGTCTTTGAACGATGAATCGGGGAAGGCGGCAGTTTATGCTTATGAGATCGGATCGATTGCCCACCGATCCTAGCGGATCAGTCCGGTGGCTTTTTAATTGGCGGATGGAGAGCCTCGATATCAATCGTTTCCACGTAAAAGCAACGCTATTTGCTCTCGAGCATCCCCCTTTAATACCCCGGCTGCAATTCCGAGCAGGGCGAACGGGAAGAATCGAGGAAAAGATGATCGACCGGCGATTCGAAATTTACGCAAGTTACCCACTAAATTCGATTCGCCTGAACGAGATCGAGAAGGGTCACGGGTGATGTGTGTGGGTAAATAACGATGCAAAGGGTGCAGGGGTAGGAAATATGATTTTAACCCGATCATTTTTCACCCGCGTTAAGTGTCTATATTTCTCTTCCTGGGGTAAGCGTTTTCTTTATCAAACGTATATATGTTTGATCGAAGGATTAATGCGATATTTCGCATAGCGATTATTCATTGTTAAATGTGGATCATATAATATTTCATTTGACAAACATGAATTTCGTATCGAACCGAAGAGGGTAGAAAATGTCTCAGGTTTAATAAGATTTTTCATTTGCCATGGTCGTAAGACGGCCAGCGATATCTGCGAGCGGAGGGTGAAGTCGCCACTTAGAAGGGTCGTTAATAGCGAGACGGATCGAGGTCGCGTGCCGGCGGAAATTGGGGAACGCGTAGGCGTCGCTCGAGACACGTAAAGATTAAAACGAGCACGCGTTTCCCGACGGTAATTGGGGTCGTCGGGAAACGTATCGCGGCTGTCGTCATCGACGTCGTCGCCGTCGTCGTCGTCGTCGTCGTCGTCGGCGTTCGGTAGTCGTCGGTGTTTAAAGCCCGAGTACTTCAGACTTCCGTGTTTACGGAACGCGAGCGACAGCTTGACGGCTCCCTTTTTTCTTCCTTGTACGCGATTCCTTCTCCCTGCTCTCACCCCCTCGTCACCTCCGCCTCACAATCCGCGCTTTGCCGACAGAAATGTTCGCCTCTTCCCTCTTTACCCTCGGCCATGCCTCCGCCCCTGCGCCCTCGCCTTACCTTCTACTTCTCTTATCCCTTTACCTTTGCCCTCTTTACCTTCTCTCGACTCCGCCCTACGTCGTCTCATCCTTCTTCATCCTCTACCTCCTTTCCCTTTTCACCACGCGAATCACCTTTTACTAGAAGGTAGAACGTTTCTTTCAATCACGTTGCCGAATTTCGTTTGGTAAATAGTTGCATAAATTTGAGAAGACGCAGCGACTGAAACTCGTTAACGTTTCTCAAGACGTAAAACGGTCGATCGACCGATGGACTGACGGCTCGTTTAAAATTACGGAATCTGTTCAACGAAACAGAGAACAGAGACGTCAGTCGATCGCTTCCTCGAACCGGAAAAAAAAGGGGGTTTCGTAAAACCGGCGGAAGCATCCCTCGACCGCGACTAATGGAACGAGAGGACTAGGCTACTGGCTGGTCGGGAGAACTATCGATTCAAAAATTGCCAAGACCGAATTCTTCTGCTCAAACGATTCCCCTTGCGATTCTCTGTTTTTCCCTAGCAATTACTCGTCACTGGGATTAACCACTCCACGCAAAGTTACCCACGCGTCATCCTCTTTTTTCTAAAAAAGTAAAACGTGTCCAGTTCAGAAATTCGATATGAACTTTCATATAATTTTATGACACAGAAAAATGAAAGGAATAGTAGGCTGGATTAAAAGTCCTGGTAATAGACGAACAGAATTTATTACTTCGAAGAATCGATAAGGCGAAACGTCCGAGAAATCGGGGACAGATAAAGGACAGAAAGAATGGAGAGAAAGGGAAAATCGTGAGAGCGTTTCGCGAAACACCGTGACGAGAGGTCCCCTCGGAGCACTCTTGATTTCGCGCAAAACGACCGCCCCCGTTGCCGCTTGAAACTGTAAATAGCGTAACGACTCTCGTTACCAGCCGAGGAAGGGGCGGGCATCGGTAGAGAAACGCAATGAATATCTCTAATTCCGTTAATGGATCGTACAGAAAATTCGTCCCAGAATCGTCAAGAACCGTCTGCCGCGCAAAGCACCGGAGTCGTCTCTTCGTTTTATTCCGATTATGCTTTTCGCATTTAAATTTCTTCTCGTTCCTCTTTGCACTTTCGGCAATTGACCCCATCGCCTATCGATTGTAACTAATAAAGAGAAACTTCTCTTTATTCCCTTGCTGTCCATCGTTGGTCAAAAGCGAACTGAATCGGTCCATTTTCTAAAGGGTACAATGAACGTTTGTTCTAGGTGAACGGTCAAGATGTGTCGAATTCGAGCCACGAGGATGCGGTACGTTGCTTTCAGTCGGCCCAGGAGCCGATCATCGTGGAGGTGTTGCGTCGACCACAGCTGCATAGCCAGAGAAGAAATAGTTGCCCGGTGGAGTCAGAGAAAGATCTCGATCACGGGAATAAACGCGAGACGCAAACTTGTTCGAATCTGGTGTCGACCGCCGTGCAGACCGATTGGGCTGGACTGGTCGAGACGGAGGAGGTCGAGGAGCAACCGAACGACAGCTTCGAAGATTTCCTGGCTCACGACATCGATTTTGAGGTCCGAACGAGAAACTTAATCATTTTTACGTTTAATATTAACCAGCGATTTACAGGAGGTGACGTTACGAAAGGCGGGGAGCGCCGAGAAGCTGGGTCTGACGGTCTGCTACAGTTCCGGTTCCGGCAGCGAGGACGCGGACACCGAAGTGTATATCTCGGAGATCGTACCGGAGAGTTTGGCGGCGCGCGACGGCCGATTAAGGGAAGGCGATCAGATCTTGAGGGTAAGCAGCAGCAGCCCCCCATCACGGATTACGCGAGCGCGCAACGACCGTGACACCACGATTTATTCGATTACGCGTCCTGTCTCCGCCGCGTGGCCGCGATTTCTTCCAACCTACTACCCTTCTAATCTCGTTAGGCGGATCCGTAATTGCGGACAAAGGAGTGACTCGGGGAAATCGGATAGAAAAACGAGCTCGTCTCGATTCCCTCCAATCCGGAGAATATTTTACGTTACTTTCCAGAGAGAGAACCGCGTTGCTCTCGTTCCAGGTAAATGGGAAGGACGTGGCGAACAAGGAACAGACGGAGAATCTATTCGCGGAAACGAAGAGCGCCGTCACTATTCTCGTCAGCCGGTGTCTCTATCAGGTACACTTCCATATCTCTTGAATTAATTCATTTTATCTCGACATGTCAGAATCCTGTTAACGCTTTCTTCTCTCCAAGGAGGACGAATACGATGAGAGACGCGGGTACCGACGGGTGAGCGTCTCAAATTTTGTCAGTCTCTCTCCAGTAAATATCGTCAATTTTCCGAACGAAACGATCTCTGTCCAGGGCTCGCCGTTGCTCTCGCCGGAGCATCTACCTTCCTACCAAAACAGCCTGATCGAGCAACTCATCCGGCAGCAGCAGCAAACAGAGGAGCGGACCAAAGACACGGAAGAGAACGGGTCTACTTTGAGGCCACCGCCGCCGGTACCGTCTCACACAGCCACGAACACTTCCTCCTCGACCTGTTCCTCTCACACCTCACAGAAGTCCTGCGGGAAGAACGCCACGTCGCCGCACAAGCAGTGGATGCAAGACACGTTGAAGGACTGCACGAAGAAGATGGAAAACTTGTGTATACGAAATCCGGGTAACTGCGGGGCAGGACAGACACCCGTAAAATTGGCCGAAGCTTACTCGAACCACGTGTGGAGCGAGACGGAACATATTTATGAGACGATACCGGAATCCGACAGCGAGCCGATTTATTCGTCACCGTACGAGCATCGGCATTGGTCCCACAGCCCGTGTACGGTCGCTACCTCGCCTCAGATGACGACCACAACGACCACTGCTACCACTATTATCACCCCGAACACGGTCATCCAGCATCAGAGCAGCAGATGGTATTGCTCGTCGAAGAGCAACAGTTCCGGTGAGGAGAAGGACAGTTCGAGCGCGTACAACACCGGAGAGTCGTGCAACAGCAACCCTCTCACGTTGGAATTACAACGAGGCGAAAAGGATCACCATAAGAGCACTTTGGTCCTCTGCCCTCCGAAGACGCCCACGCTGCAACAGCAACAGCAGCAGCAACAGCAAAAAATTAGCTGCAGCTGTGCTACTGCTAACAAACAGACCAGAAATCATTCGAATAAAAGAGGGTCCAGTTCGCATCATTTCAACAGGGATCAGAACGCAGCTGGTTTGCCTGCGGATGCGACGATGTATACAAATATGGCGAATCTTCATCAAACGATGCTTCTTCAGCAGCAGTTATTCAAACAGGCTCTCGATAGAAGGAACTCCATCGTCGGGTCCAAGGAGACCAGCACTGGAACCGCAAAAAAATCGAAGTCGCATGGTAATTTCCAAGCGCCGAATTTAACGCGATATCAGTTCGTCGGTAGCCAACAGGTGTGTACGTCGAGTAGTTCGTGGATACCACCGGAGGAGAAAGGGAACGAGGTTCAAATGGAGTGGAAGGTGAAGAGGAGGGCGGATGGAACCAGGTACATCGCGCGGAGACCGGTCAGGAGTCGTCTTCTACGAAACAGGGCACTCAAGATATCCGAGGAACGGGCCGGCCACAGCACCGAGGATGATACCATGTCGGAAATAAAGGTAATTACAGGTTCTAGCAGTAATAAGAATCTCATTAGGAATATTTGCCATCTTATTTTTGTCGCGATTCAGGTCGGTAGATATTGGACCAAGGAGGAACGCAAGCGACAGCTGGAACGTGCTCGCGAACGGAAGCAGAGGCAACAGGAACTGCAGCTCCAACAGCAGCAACAGCAACAGTTGCAGCTACAGCAGACGAACGAGCTTCTGGCGTGCGAGCACGGGGACGATAAGACCGCGAAGAAACCGTTGAACATCGTCGAATTGAGCCACAAAAAGATGGCTCGTAAAAAAAATACTTTGGACGATTTCACGACCGTTCAAGAGATGTTAGTTCACGGGAACAGGGTCGGTGGGGCTAATGGTCCCGGTACCGGGGGCAAGCTGATGGGTCTTCTGTCAGTGACGACCGTTTGAGTCGAACGTATCCCTTCGCCGTTCCTTTCCGTCGTGCTTCCTCTCGTGATCCTCCTTTCGTTCAATGGTCTTCGTTTATTCACTTCGCTCCCGAGGATTTATGAGAACGATAATCAAATTAGACTCGCTGCTACTTACGGTGCAGCTCGTATCGTTGTCGAGGCAGCGTTTACGCGAACGCAATTGTAAATATTTTTTGTCTGAATGTTTGTAGATTATTTTACACGAACTGAGACTGTATGATGGACAAGGGAGATGAAAAAAGATGTACGCTTTTGTAGATATGTACAGTAAACACGAGGATAGTGCATTATGTACATACATACGTACACGTATATAGGATATAGAGTGCAGATGTTTGTGTCACTGGTAGAGAGGAGGAAAG
Organism: Ceratina calcarata; assembly: GCF_001652005.2. NCBI lineage: Eukaryota > Metazoa > Arthropoda > Insecta > Hymenoptera > Apidae > Ceratina > Ceratina calcarata. Next base: position 1,109,327 of record NW_017171239.1, on the reverse strand, counting down.
ATAAGGATGCTGGCTCGTAACAGAACTTACACGCGCACGAGCCGCCGAATCGCTCGAAAGATTTAGAGAAAAAAAGAATGTCAAGGAAGAGTAGGTAGAAATGTGTTACGGACACATTTAAAAATGTACGAAGAATTGTCATATTTTATTACGAAATTTGAAAATCTCATTATAACAAGGTTCATGTATCTGTTCATCTGCCTATTCGATTATCTGTTCATCCGTTCGCTTGTTACATGAACGGCGCGTTGATGTTCAGGCTGTTTAGGATCTTCCGTTCCGGGACATTTAGATGTTGAACGTATGCCGGGAAGCAATGATGCGTTGAAAAATTGAGTAAAAAGTCCCGCAAGTATTGACTCAGATTCAAATGATAAATAGAATCCTGCAGCAACTCTGGATCCTCCTCGTCCTCGGCTTCGTTCGTGACATCTCCCAACACTGTAAACGACGAAACGAAAATGTTGATTCGCTAAACGATCGGACGAACGTTAAGGAAAAGATGCGTATTGGCCCTTACTTAGCATAGTTTCGTAGCCGGGATCTAGGTAAGCGTTCTCACCGTCATTTTCCTCGTTCTCCTCGTCGTCGTCAGATTCCTGTGCATAATTAAATGAAACGACGTGAGATCATTGCGATCACGAAACATGAAAATTATACTAACGTCCGTTTCATGATTGGCGGTGACCGCTTCGATGTCGTTCGACAGTTCATTGATTATCAGCTTGAATATTTTGGCCAGAACAGGTATAGTGGTCCACTGATAAGGCTGTGATTCGGCTTTACTCCTAGTCCTCACGCCTTCGTTTCCTACGTATTTCTCGAATTTTAATTAGTCACTCGCTGTTTTCAAATAAATATTTTATCGATATCTTGTACCGATTGAAATAAATAAAATGAAGAGACAAACGAGACTCTGGCGAACAAGTGTATAGGAAAAGATTACGATATACGAACCTGAGAATATTTGGTCTCCCTTCACCGTGATTTCCTCCAGTCGACTATCGCCGTGAGTAACACCGAACTCCAAGATCTTGCAAAGGGCCACGGTCGCGACCTTCCGGTCGTACCTTCCGAAGAACAAGTGCTGTCTGCTGACCCATTCCGAGAGAACGAAAGCGAGAGCGCTTTGTCCCGTGGGACCGGGCACGGTCGATAGGAAGTTCAGGACGGCATCGAATTCTGTGTTTATCAGATGAGCGTATATCATAAGCAAGCTCTGTACGACGGTTAACGTCTCGGCGCGTTGCATTTTACTCAACACAGCCCTCAACAAAAGATCGAGATTCTCGCCCAGCGTGCTACCAGCTTTCCTGATTAACGTTGTCACCAATCCACCGACGAAAGTTGCTGTGAACTCGCTCGACTACAAATGCGCAGGGTCTCATTAAATTGTACACAAAATTCATGGAGATCATCGCAACAGCAGTGCTGGAGGAAGCAGACGGAATCTAATCCATCGGATCGTAGACAGTTTACCTGTGGATTCAGTAACTGCGCGACGATCTGCAATATATATTGCAAACCCGTTTGGCCATCGTTGTCCCGATGGGCGATCACCTCTCGAGCAGCCACCGCTAAATACGTTCGTATTACTTCGCCGCCACTTTGCAACGTCTCATTGTCCTCCGAGTTCAAGATGCAGTGGCAGGCGGCAGGAAATGCAGTCTCGATCAAACCGTTGCTCAACGGCCTGGGAGAGTAATGCACTAACACTTGCAAAACGTCCAACGCCACGTCCCGACATCTTTCTGATCATTTACAAGAATAACTTAATTTCTACTTCGTTCGACGATTCGTCACGATACTCACCGTCTTTCGTTTTATCCATCGGCGTGATGGCCATCATACTGGTCAATGTCGGTATCAAGCGCGTTTGTAACGGCCCTATGCAATCGGGATTCTGTGTCAAACTCTTGAATATATCTTGACACAAATCTAAAATCACCGGATCGCTGTAAAACTTGAGGAACACAGCGATAGTCAGGGGACAAATTTTATTCTCCACCGATGCGGTGAATGCTTTGTCCAGCTGCAAAATTCACACGTATATATACATTGATTTCCGATATACAAGAATGTATTTCGTGAATTGGATCTTACCGAAACCAACACTTGCATTGTTTCAATAACTAAAGTTAGAATCTCCGTGGACGGGTGATTTGCTAGATTAAATACCCCTTGAAATATGTTCGGCAAGTGAGACCTAATGATACTGCCAAGTGTATCATTGTTCTCCGCCGACGCTTTGCAGAACCAGTAAATCGCCTTAATCGCACTGATACGAATACAGGTAAGCTGATTCTCTTGCAGACCAATAATAGTTGCTTCTAAAAAGCGCGAACTCATTTCTGGTGGCATTATTTCCGCGTATTTACCACCGATACATAAACAGCGACCGAGAAGTAACGGCGGTGCACCTGAAAATTGAGAAACCCGTAGCATAACTTCGTGATACAAAGAAATAATCGAATCTTACCCGAGTCTTTCAGAGTAGCTAAAACTATCGTGTCTAAAAATCGGATTATATCGAATTGAAGCATCCCAGCTTGGTGCTTCTCCACTATGGTATCCTTCACTTTGCTCAGTGCTAAAATAGAGGATTCTCTTAATTTCCACCAAGTTTCATTGGCCTTGCTTTCGTTGACCGTGGCTTGCAACCTGCTCGTTGCCTCGATGTGACGCGTCACAACTTCGCAAAGCGTGTTCGCAGCTTTTTCCTCGGAATAATTAACAAGGGCCTAGATGCAAGTTTGATAATAGAAAACGGTTCATTCCCCTGTTTAGTGTAAATACTTACCGTCAACAGATCTTGAGCAGAAATCCGAACGCTGTAATGTAACACATCGTCCTCCTCGACGAACTGACTCGGGCTAGTCGTCCATAATTCGATCTGATCGTCCGTTATTTGCATAAAAATAATTAGATAATACATCACCTCGTGCATTAAACTGTCCAAGAGATTCGAAAACCTCTTACGATCGACAATCGAATGGACGAACTCGAAGATCGCGATGATCAGATTATTGAAATTAATTATTTCACCTGAGAAAAATAAAACGCGGTTAATTCTCGATTGTAAAAAGCAAATGTGAAACAAGAAATTTACCATCCGAATCAACTTCTGTCTCGTTCGTATCGCCGCCTCCGTTCACAGATCCCTCCTGATAAATTTTCGCGCTTTGCGTTAGCGTTTCCCAAATGGGTGGCAGCATCTCTGGTAAAAACGTTGACACGTATTTCGGTAGTTTAGTAACTAGGCAATTAATAGCTTTGATAACGTCTGTTTTAAGACCGCTGTCGCTAGTCGGGCCGTCGGGCACTCGCAAACACTGAACAAATTTTTCACAAAACATGGGTATAACTGGCTGCAGGTACTGCTCCGTAAATCCTTTCTGATACACACCAGTCGCTGCGACTAACGTTGTGATCGTCGTAAATATTTCAACCGCACGACTGCGAGTTCTAATAGAATATTTCTAGAAACGTAAAGCAATGTACTATTGTCGCTCTTACAACAGTTAGACAGACGAAAGATCAAGCTTGCCCACGTTTTCGCTTTGAAATATTCTGTACATCTCCTGGAGGATCACCGGGCCAACGTTGGGTAGTTGTGCATCGGTGAGATCGGAAGTAAATTCTGTTAAAACTCTTATTGCCCCGTGAACCGCGTACTCGTTCTCTCCGCTTAAACAGTTTACGAGGATATCGAACAAGCCCGGCCAATTCTCTGGCCAATCCCAATGTGCAATAGCTGACACCGCGTATGCTACCGCGGCTCGTACCTAATATGAACAGAACAGAGTAACTTAAAATTCATATATAAATCCATCATAGTTATTAACTCCGCCTTACCTTGCTAATCGATTCACGAAGTCCTAATGGCAGTAATTCTTTAATTTTCTCCTTTATTGCATATTTTACCTCGGGAGGTCTAAATTTCTCAGCCACGGAACACCAGTGAGTTTCTACGTATTGCTTTAGTAATACAGAAGCTAATTGCCTGATAGGCAAATGCCCATTTGGATCAACTACAAATTCTGTCAAATGTATACCAAATTCTTCTGTAACTTCTAAAGCTTGAAGTCTCTGCTCAGCAGCCTGACGGGTTTCTGTATGAGGAGACAGAACTCCGGTCAAGGTTTCGTATAAAGCTTCTCTCAGAGACCCTTGTACGTCCAATGCCATTGTATTCATTCTTACGAACTTCTGATATATGTATTATGTACAGCTGGATTTTTAATTGTATGCAATGAAATCTTTTCTCATTTTATTCGTTCGTATAAAATAAGATCATCACATTACCTGAACACATACCCTTGAAGGTAAATTATTTTATTAGGAGCAAGACTGTTTCCTAGCAGTATCAATTAATACCGTGTCTGAAAATTGATTTTCCAAGAATATGATTTTTATTCCAGTGATCCGATCAAGCCGGTTGAATTATTTAAGCTCCAAGGTTAGAGCAGTACGAAGACGATATGTGCAGACTTACGTGAGAAGGATAAGTCTAAATGATTCATTAATCATACGCCGTGCTCCTATGCATGTACTTTCGGTGGTTTTGTTTTAAACGATTAACAATTATATAGACTATTATAAATGGAATACCATGTACACTTTAACTTCTGGCTGTTGACGGTTTATCTATTTCTCCCAGCGAGTTCGTGCGCAAGCTATACGATGCCGCTGGCGAAGATGCTTTTATCGCTGGTCGATACACTCTCAGGTAAAAACCACCGAGCAGGATTATCTCTCCTTGGTGTAAAACTGTAAAGACGAATATCAGCTTCTAGTCAACAGATCTGACCAGTTCTAGTCCAAATCTAAAATTGCTTTTAATTAAAACTGAATTCAAATGTTTCTGATTGCAATAACTTTTCTAGTTTTGAAGTGTTAAGCAACCTCTTGATATTTTAATAATTTCCTGCAAGGTCCCTTCGTTTATCGATATATCAATCGCCCGAGGATAAAAAAAGGAACCTTGGCAGCGGTGGGATTCGAACCCACGCCTCCGAAGAGACTGGTGCCTTAAACCAGCGCCTTAGACCGCTCGGCCACGCTACCAGTTGTTACTCCACCTTCTCCGATAACAATTTGCCCGGAATGACAATACATTAAACTACGACTACGATACATGTATTCCTATTAAGTTTAAGCATCTACATTGCAATAAGTATATTTCAACGCTCGCGAAATATTTCTATACATAAGCATATGTATGCTTGTCAGAAACGTAATCTTAAACGTCGTACTGTAAAATGTAGTAATTTGCTTCGTATTCTATTCAATTATGAACTATCGGTTTTTAATCATCGTTCAGATTGAAGCGCAATAAGCAGATACTAAGTTATATCGGCTCGGTTTTTGGCATCTGTGACTTGTAGGGATCCAAGATTAGAATCCCGCGGAGAGACGAATTCGTAGTTCGTCGGCCACATGTCGTGGGCGTAGGTACGGGCGTGTGGATTAAACAAAGGCAGTCTCTCCGGGCGGAGCTTTCGATCCGTGTAGCCGACGCGTGCGCTCGGGCATCGTCCCCCATACATACGCGTTCCGTTCTCGTGGAGCGGAGCGCGTGGTGCACGGAGGCAAGAGAAGAGAAGGCATCAACGTATCGCATCCCTATTTTTTCCCGCGGCTCCCAACGGCCATTTTGTGCGTCGACTTAACATTCGCCTCTCATTTTCTCCCTTCTCGCATCTGTAACTTTATATCGTCGCGATGAAGTCCAATTGTCGCGCCTGGTGGTCCTTTGTTCTCGCGGGTCTGGACCATAATCGAGTCAGTTAGCGCCTTCGCGCGCCGAATACTAATGATCCCAGAGCAGATCGGTGATCGATCGATATCCGAACGATCGATCCTCGGTCTTCTCTTCGCTACGAACGGATTCAATCCGTGGAGTGGATATCAAAAGTCGCTCGAACGCTCCGGCACGGTTGCGCGTTTTGATACTCTCCGAGAATAATAGACGTCTACTTCGAGTTCGGATCTCATTTATATGAGAAGCAGTATTTTCTTATTCGGAGTCTAGTACATCAGAAGTGTTAAAAATCTTATATTCCTGGAAAGTGTCCAACTACTGATACGAGATGAATTACTGGTGCCTCCGTCTTCTGTAACGATGACACGAAACGTGTTTACGTCGGAGAGTCACATAGACGTAGCGAACGATGTTTAATTAAACGCTTGTCGGTATTTATAGTATATAACGATAAGAGAGTTGATTAATCGAAACGGGAACCATGATGGAAAGTCGGTGCTCGCGACCGCACCGCGCCACGCGTGTACCGGCGGGCCTGAACGAGGCGTAGGAGCATCCTCGCGGTGAATTAATCATTTCAGCAGCTGCTGTCGCATTAGCGAGAGCGGATAAGACAAATGAACGTCGTGTAGCTTGTTAAGACGTAATCCGAGAGATGCGTCTGCATCGCCTCCCGTCTTCGTCTCCGACGTCCTCGCCGTCCGCCCCGTCGCATCCGTAGACTCATCCGGGATTAGATGCCTGTGTATCGAGTCACCATTTTACCCACTCCGCGATCCGCTTTTGTTTACGGGTTAGCCTCGACCGTTCTTGATCTTATTTTCGTTATTTCTTGTTTTATCGAGATAAAAGAGATATGGAAGTTTTTCTCTTTCGACCAACTCAGAGTCGAAAATATCTGAAAAGAAGTCTGTGTATCGAGCCACTATTTTACTTACTCGACGATCCTCTTTTCTTTACGGGCCAGCCGCGACTGTTCCTGATACGATTCCATTTTCCGTTAGAATAACTCCTCATTTTGTTGAGATAAGAGCGATATGGAAGTCCTTCTCTCTCGAAATCGTCGAAAGCATCTGAAACGAAGGGAAAGTAAATAAGCGGTAGTTCGCTATTCATCGAGAAGTGCGAAGATACGATCTACGGACTCGTTCCTCTTGCGTTACGTTTGTCAGATGCGTCGTTTTGGTAGGACAGCCACGAATCGAAGGGTCTCCGATGACGGATAGCGTCGATGCGGGTGCTATTGGAAGACGTTAACGCGAATCGTGCGGATGTGACACGATTGAGTATCTCGTTTCCTGTCATCACGGAATCTGGGAATGGTACCGTTGTAGATATGTCATTTTTTCGCTTTCTGCTTCGACGTAAGTAATTGTTGCAAGTCTCTCAAAATTGTTTGCGATGTTGATTGATTTAGGATATCTTCAGAAAAGTGGCAGAGAGGAAAATTCTTTTCCTCGATAGGTTTTAATTATCGGGTCGGTGCATTAGTGAGACTCGACGATTTTCTACTCCTGTATTCTACTTTTTATTACACAAAGTAGGTGTGCAGCCGAAGGAGTTCTTTGATTCCGCTTCGCTTTTATCAGGCCGAGTATTGCGCCTCTCCATTTTGTCATCCCCTAGCGGGGTTTCGATGTTGTAACCATGGAGACGTCGCGTTTCCGCAAGGGGAACGTATAAAGGGTATCGGGCGTACGTAGTCAAGTATGGTGAGGCTGCCATTGTTAAAATTCGTGGCTGTGCTACGCGTCCAATTTACCGATAATGAAAATACGATGCCATCGGCGGCGACATAGCTACATGGAAATTTCACGCGCGTATCCAACGTTGTTCTCTTACCTACTCTTTCCCGTCGTTACTTCGTTTACAGATAATTTGCACGCGAAACAGCGTAGATATCAATTTAGTTGAAACACGTATTTAGCGAAGAACGTCGGAAAGGAGAACGGAATGATTGACGAGAAAATTCGCACTCGAGCTGGTCGATCTTCCAGCGTTCGTCCTCGTCGTTAAATGGCCAATGAGTTTCATAGGAGCCGTTAAGGGAGTCCTCGATTCGTAATGAGACTCTCGAGAAGAGTCTTACGATTATCCCCCATTAGGACGATAGAGAGTGTAATGACAACCCAGTTTATCGATTCGATAGAGAAACGGCAATCCCATTTTGAACAGAATGAATTTTGTTTGGAAATTCGAAATTCACGCTCAGATTCTCTCTCTTTAATTCTCCACTTAATCTGTTAAATCATTTTCAAGATCGCGTCGACGACCGTCCGAGACGAAAGCGAAGATACGGTCAGATATTTAAAAAAAAGTGAAATAATAATAATAATAATAATAATAATCGACGTTTCCCAAAGGAAGAAACCATTTGTTAGTTCTGGACCGTGTCACGAACGCAATTAGTGAGTGATTCGTCGAGCACTGCGAAGTCCTCGACAGTAATAGCGAAGGGCTCTTCAACCGTTTGAGTACTCTTCCGGTAGCGACTGCATTTTGATTTGCGCCCCGATGTGCTTCCTTAAAGCGCGACTCCGCTTTAATGCAAACGGTCCTCGTTCTTTTTCTATTTCACATAGTATTTTTCGAATCGTCGTCAGTGTCACGCGTGGTCAAACCAGTTCGAATAATTAAACGAGCTATGAGAAACTGTCGTTAACGTCTAACGACGCTGGTTAACGATGGCCGTGCCTGTCCGACGGAAAGCGCGTAACAAGTCTGTAGTTCCAAGATCGAATGGATCGATAGACATCGAAAGAAACCGGATTTAACGTTTAGTACTTCTTTCATCGCGATGTTCTACTCAAACCAGAGAATCCTGTTCTGTTGGTTTAAGTAGCCAGAGCGATGTCTCGAGGCGACGGAAGAATAAGCGATACGAGAAGCTTCGGTTCCGCATCGAATATCGCGGTTCTCGCGGTTGCCGAGAAAGTCCCGATAGTTTCCAGAGAAAAAGATCGGATCGGTCTGCGACACGGCTGTTTACACGCGCGGGAAAAGCGACGACGTTGGTTAAAAGGTTTCGCTGTAACCAGACTCCCATTAAAGCAACACCTTTTGTAGCCAGAAACCGTACCGCGGGGACGTTATTGTACGCGGCACGGAGCACATTATAATTCATTGTGTCGTCGTTCTTCGACGCCTAGCTCGCAACACCTGGTAGGTGTAACGTTCCCGCCATTTTCTATTATAAGGATAATTTGATACATATCGCGAGCAGGGTGCGACAACGGTATCCGTCGGGGCTCGTCCGAGTTCGATCGCAGTTGTACTTTCCGACCCCTGCATTGTATACGCGACGATTTCAAATACTATTATCCGTGGACCTATCTAACTGCGTCTCTACGCAAATGTTCGGAACACCGTCGTTTCAAAATAGAAGGAATACTTTTTTTCCTCGGGTGTCTTTTTAAACGGTAGCGTGGTCCGAGGAATATTTCGTGGGATATTAGGATTTTTCGGGCGGTACTTCGTACGTACATAGAAGCGAGTTCGATATCCAGTTGGATTTTGGTCACGTAGAAACCTGGTAACGAAGTTATCCTAGAAGCTCCTTGTACGCGCGGACCATCGTGTAACGTGTCTCGATTCCAAGGGCCCTGTATACTCGAGAGCCCATAGAACCAAACTCAATATGGCGGAGTCAATTGGACGTCCCGTACTTTAGGGTTCTCCCTTTCTGCCACCCATCTCTCTCCTTTTTTCCCCCCTTTCCGTTTCTCGAGCATCCGGCTTTTCTCCCGTATTTCGTCTTTCTCACTCGGTAATATAATGGAGACACGATCGACTTTGAAATACAATCGATAGTTACGGAGACGGGGAGAAAAATTCATGGCTCGGCTATATACAACTACCCACTCGTCGACTTTGAATGACGCACGCACAGGGGGTGGGCCGCCCTCGCGGCGATTCCCTGTTGGTAATGTTAACCGGCCGCACAGGGAAACGTCCCGATCACCATTTTGTTCTCACACACGGACGGCTCTCGAGTAAATTCTTCTCGGAGATGAGTATTTTCGAATCTTTCTCGATACCGAGTTCCCCGGGTGAATTAAAAACACCGATCGCTACGTCGCATCGCCATGGCGACGAGAGCGGCAGAGCTCGCAGGGAGCACGGCGCTCATTTGTTTGTCATTTCCTCGCGGCGCGGCGGCGACTCGCGGAAACAAAGAACGAGGTACAAAGCGCGAAACAAAAAGCAATCCGACATCGACGGGCGAGTGAGCGCGAAAATCGACGACGGCGACGACGGGGTTCGAGGGTGGCCGACGAACCGGAGGACCGAGGGACGAGAGAGAACGGGGCAGAAAGAAAGAGACCGAAATACCGGGAATTGCCTCTTCGGAAGAGACCGTTTCGTTGTCCTTTTTATTTCATTTCCGCGGAAAACTCGGCGACCAGCGGAACATCCGCGCGCGGATCCCTCGACGCAAATTTTCTTCGACGACGGTACCATCGAAGGAACTTGCCGAATTTCCTGATCTCGTAAGACCTCCGATTCACTTTTTGTACGAATATAAGCAACGAGACGATGCCGACGTTATGGTCCCGCGAGTAGTCGATAGTTTCCGCTCGACTACCCCTTCTGGATGCCACCCCGGGTCATTACCGTCCCGAGACGACTCATTCGAGATTGCTCTCCTCCGGCTGATACAAATCCGAGTCATCTCGATGCATTTTCAGCCCGCGCGATATTAACGCGTCGACGATTTCGAAGGGTTTCGCGCGCGAGCGATTTAACGGTAACGATCGGGTTGTATTATAACGCTCCGGCGATCCTCGAGGCTCGACAACGGCGATAATATCTGTCGCTAAGAACGAAGGTCCATTCTCGAAGTAGGAACGTCGATAATGACTTTGGCTGTCCGTCTCGTTAGCAACGATGACTCTTCCACTTTTCAGAATGGAACTCCATCACGCCTGGCTCGAAACTACTCCTCGTCTCACGGTAGCCGAGTGTCGATTACACGCGCGTCAGATATAAATAAACCCCGGGTAGAAATTAGTTTATGGACCGTTCCGTTCCCCTACGTTGTACACGGTCTCGGGATTAGCCGTCGTTCCGTCCAGCTTCGATCTTGAATCAGACTCGCGCGGAACGATTTCTACTTTAATTATATTCCGCGCCTCGTTCTTTCGACCGGGAAAAAGTTCGATTTTAATGCGACCGTCGAGCAATTATTTTTTACATTCGTTTCGCTCTTCTCCGTGGCACGAAGTTGCGCCGCTGGAGTTTACCCAGGAGCGAAATTGTTTATTTTCAACTGTACACCTCTCGAATAACGAGCTGTCGTTATCCGTACGTTTAATCGAAGGGAAGACTCGCTTTCGCCCGTCGATTTCCATCTACCGAACGGACGCTCGTTTTATTCCGTCGATACATTTACAACGTGACGCCACGGTTTTAAACCGACTCTCCTATCGAAGGACTGTCGGCGTGACGCACCAAGAAGTGCAGAACGAATATTACCTAAATTTTCTTTGAGTAACTGCGGAGTTTGTCGTCGGTGTCTGCGCGTATAACCGTTCATCGATGGTCCCGCGATACGGAGTAATTAACAGGCGTGTTATCCCGGGTATAGGAGACGCGGCAGACCCCTATAATGCTCCCTCGGCCCTCGCCCTCGTCCGCTCTTTGGATAACCGAACGAGAGACCCATTGACTTCGTTCATTGATTTTACGTCAATCTGCGGAGAGGAGCACCCTTGTGGGGTCTCCGTGATGCATTTACCATACGCGATAAGGGCGGTACGGGATGGGTTAGGGACCCGCTTCGACACACCCTATGAAAGGGAAATAGAATAGAAATGACCCCCCACGGGAGTCGCATTAGGGACACATGGCCAGGCGACAAAGCTCGATTTTCTGCCAACCCTCTTCGATCTTAGGCGTGTATAGCTACGGTTACCTAACGTTACGCGCCCGTCACCCCAGGATCGGAGGGCCACGATATACCGAGGGTCGAAGCGTTACCACCCCTCGAGGATCGTAACGCCATTTTGTAGCTACGTACGGAATGAACACCGGACAGACATTTTTATATTCTATAAAAGGCTCTCGTAATCGTTGACGCGAATTTTACGAGTCGAGATCTCTCGAAATTCCCGAGTAGCTACTTCTGGCGTCCAAACTCGTACAAGAATAGTAACCGTCTTTCGACTTGGAAACTATTTCGTACGATTCGAAGCGCTTATCTATCGGTTTCAGACGACGGTACATGAGTGACAAAATGCAGATTTTTATGCAAAATAAAATATTTGGAATACAGCACTAAATAATGAAGTTCAGACATGTGTACCATTTATGAATTAAATATCACAAGATTGCTGTTAATATTTCGTATGAACGAAACACTGAATGCCTTTATCAAAATTCAGTATACGTGTCTCTTATAAATGCATGAAAATCCGCAGTCTAATGATTAAACCGTCGTGTCGACATTCGGTTCTAATAAGCATTTATGTTACAAATGAAGGTACGATAATACGAAAACTGTTTGGCTTTTAAATCTGTGAATATTAGAGAATATTCTGTCCTGTTACGAGGAAAGAATGCACGGGTATAAAAAGTCCTTTAAAAAACATCGCGGAGGACGGCTGGAAGTGGCGAAACGATGGGATCGATCGGTGGAAATGGACTCGACGGAGCGTACCGTGTAAACCGTCGGAAGATTTGTCGATTCGTATCGCGGTTCGTATAGACACCTGTTGTGTCACCGAGGCGATAGTTTTAGTTTCGCGTTATCGCGGCCCGGTCGAGTGAGTTTTCGTGTAAACTCGACGGTATCAGCCCCGGCGCGTAGGTCGAAGCGGGGCGAGAGGAGACAAAGGTTAATTTGGTACGAGCCGTAATCCGTCTCATCCGTCGGATGGAGCAGGCGGAACCCCAGGACGGTTGACAGGAGCCTGGATTAGTGCCTTGTTCCGTCAAGGATTATATCGAGCGCGAAAAAAAGATTAATCGATATTTCCACTACGGCATGCTGCCACGCACTTTTAACTAACCCACCCCCGGCCGGTTTCGCGTTCGCGTAAAGTCCCTGCGAGAGAGCAGCCTCGATATTTATACAAATCGGCGATCTACCTAGATACCTGACGCCGTTGTTAAATAATTTCTTTTCAGATCGGGGAATTCGTCGATTCGATGGGAAGGCTAACGAGCTGCGGAAGCGATTAGATCCGGAATTTTTCTGTCGAACGCCGGGTAATAATTATTTCACCGGGGAAAAAAATTGACGTTATCGCTTATCATCGTTAGGAAGACGGGCGCCTGGAGTGTGAAATTTGGAAAATGGTCGTCTTCCGCCGGACTTCAATTAACGAGGTAGGTAGGTGCGCCGCGCCACGGGGTGAAAACGTGCCCTGGATCGCGATGTTACCATTGTTCGTCACGGTAGCATTACGATACGCGTGTAACCGTTGCGGAGCGGGGAAGTCGAGACTGTCGCGTTCGTCTCGTCGTTAATATAATGGCGAAAATGGTGAAACGGTCCGACATCACGTAGAGGTAATTCGGCACGCGTACACAACGCGCGTCCATCAAATTGATTTCCGCGTCCTTACCCGGACACGTTTATTTCGTCACGTTTCCCGGACGCTGGCTAATGCTCGCGTATCGTTGCCGCATGAAACGTTCATAGATTTTTATTACGTTCAACGAACCGTTTCTTCTTCGTATCGAAATCCGAAACTATTTAATCTTCAAGTTTGCCCCGAGTTTAGAGAACGACTATTAGATAGGATTCAGCGATTCGACGTAGGTAAGCGCGTCTGTTTGCACAGGTCATCTCGGAGGCTAGACCGGATCATGGACGAGGTAATATTTTTCTCCAGAGTCGTCCCGCGTAAATGGTTGAGAAAAACGGTAGCCAGAAGGCGAGGTTCAAGCACGGGACGTGACGAGACAGTTTTAAAATTGTACGAGAGCTCCAGCTTAGGTATAGCTAAATCGTCGCTTGGTCCCAGAGCTTTCGACCCGTGTTACGAAATTATATACCTCGGGGAAAAAATGATTAGGTCCTGCGTATTAGTACAAGCATAAACGAACGATTTTCAATTTCGGTAAATGAACGGTGGCACATCGCGTAACGAGAAAACTTCCGAGTCTGTTACTTATTTAATTATTTTAAACGAACACTGTTCGTTCTATTAAAAATTTTAATAACTCGGTCGCGGATCAAATCAAGCCAGACGCGGCGATGCTCGGTCGGGTGCGGCCGAAGGAGGGTCGCGAGGGTATCTGCATAGATAAGGGTCGGGCGCGTTTAAGAATCGATGAGAATCTTATCGATGGTAGCGATCGTGGGTGCCGCGGTCGTGTCGTTTAATTTATCGAGCGCAACGACGATGACGATAATAATAACGGCGGTGGTCGTAATAATGACGAGACCCGGCGGAGAGCCACTCTTCGCGATTCGAATCCGGCGTGCGGCATTCAAAAGGTCTACTTAGCATTCGGTGTCACGTAGAGACCACGGTTTAATACATCAAAAACTCCGGAATCCGTCGTCTACCCTCTCGGTCCTCCTTGCCGTCGCGTCGCCGCCGCCACGGCATCCCCGGGGAGGTTTCACTCGGTATTCGTTTGTTCAGACCTCGCAACCCTCTCGAGGACGACGGTGCGTGCCTTTTGTTTTGCCCGACGCGAATTCTGATTGGATCGCTCGCCAGGTACTGCCGGCTATGGCAGCCTTTTCCCGGGCTAGGGTTATCGGGCCAATAGTCTCCTCGAGGGCGTTCCTGGGCGGAGATTCAAACGCGTCCTACATCTGTCCCTGTTGTCATCGTTATTATTATTATTATCATTCGGTGTGGGTGGACGCGCGGCCTTTGCGAGTTTCCGGCCGAACTCGCAACGCTGGTAACTGGATTCGAGCCGTGCAGCTTCCGGACGACTTCGATAGGTGGCGATACAAGTACGTCAGCCAGACTTCTTTGAAGACATGTGAGGGCATTAGCAGGGTCAGAACACCCTTCGTTGTAATAAATAATTTCAGCATTCAGTCCGAGGCGAGAAGTAACTGATTCAAGTAAGTCTTAAACACTCGTCACATTGTCATCAATAAAGATTGAAACTGAAGTTCGCCGAAGAAATTACTGTAATGTAGCAGGCTAGCTTTGGACCCTCAATAAAGTTTTATGCTCGTTGAGAAAAGGCATATGAGAATAAGCCTAGTACCCTAATGGGTACCTGAAATCTGGTGATTAAGAGACAGTGACTGGGAAAAACCCATTCCTTTACTACCTGCTCGTGAAGGAGAGGTAGGATCTTGTTTGAACCTTGCTTTGTCTTTCCTAAACGGAGTTAACAAAAATATGTACATGGAAGACCCAACTATGAATACGTTATTCCTAAACGCACGAGTACACTGCTGACTGACATTTATGCAAGTGAAACAGATTATCCTGAACACTCGATAAAAAATTGTTTACTCTTTAATTTGTAAAGAAAGTAAGAAAAACTCGTTTATATCATGCGCGTACCTGCAATGTATATCCGATCCAAGTCTCTTGTATCGTCACTTAGACATCGTCATGCTTGTACGAAATAGAGACAGGCACCCTTTGAAATTGCCGTCCGTAACACGATCCGAAATCTCCACAGCCTCGTGATAAAGAATAGAAGTCCCACAAGAACGAAAAGATCATATAAATCACTTAATTGTTTCGAAATAACACGTTAACATATGCCTAGAGACTTCGAGTGCACGATATTAGGCGGGTAATCGATATAAGGGAAACTGGCATGGTCATTTCTGTATCGACCGGCTCATCGATTTGCGTCCTTATTATTTTAAGGCGCGACATGCATGAGAATCCTTAAGACGCGATGACGTAACTCTGGACTTCGCCCTCTATGTAATTGGTGGTGATCAGTGAGTCCATGTGCACGTCCTTTCGCAAGCTCCTGTTTCAATCGCCGAAAGTGTGATAAATTATGCCTGAATTATATTTCGTTTCGTATTACAATCGTGCCGAAGTATCACGAGAACGCATGTATACGTTTATTTGGTGTATTCAACTAGCTGAGCATCCGTAAATGCAATTTTTTTCGACCATCACGATCGGTGTATCGCGGACGA
Source organism: Ceratina calcarata (assembly GCF_001652005.2). Taxonomy (NCBI): domain Eukaryota; kingdom Metazoa; phylum Arthropoda; class Insecta; order Hymenoptera; family Apidae; genus Ceratina; species Ceratina calcarata. Next base: position 1,093,476 of record NW_017171239.1, on the reverse strand, counting down.
CATTCGTCATTACGTCAGAGGTCATTACGTAATTTTTGTCGAACGACACGATCGCCCTTAGCATCGTCGTACGAAGTTTTTACTCGATTTTACGTTGCAGAAGTATTAATCTGTGCTTGTGGTGCTCGGACTGCAGAATCTGGACGACTTTGGAGTTCGGTGTCTGTCGATTACTGCTTGTCGCCGATTTAGCTGATAGGTAAGTGAATCTTTGTTCGTACACGTATTGTTATAAGAACGTAGAGGTTATTACGCTGCGAATTTGTCGAACGCGATATTATCTTTAGCATTGTATGGAGTGTTTATTCGTTGGCAGGAAGGATATCCGTCGCAATTTGCGGTGTCTGGGACTTCAGAACGTGGACGATCTTCGATTCCAGCAATCATCTATCTACGGGGCCGGGGGTTCGTCGTCGATTTGGCCGACGGGTAAGTGAATTCTTGCTAATATTTAAATACGTGTGAAGCGTTATGTCGGATACCGAACCGAGAGAACTTCGGCTCGATTGATCCTGTCAAAGGTCAAAGGTTTTAATATCCTGTGCCGGACACCCACTTCGCAGCGATAATTCGAATTAATAAGGGCAAATTGCCGAGTCCGCGGTTAACGTCGCGCGCGTTTCGCCGAGTCGTTCGTTTGCCGAGCACAGGGATATTTTAACTTCAACGAAATGGATTCTCGGAACGTATCGAGGCGACTCGATCGTGACGGACGGCTTCCGTAGTCCTAAGAATTGGCCCCTGAAAAATTAATGCTGCACCGATCGGTCGTATTCGGATCCGTATTATCTTATTCTTAGAATTTTTAGTAGGAGAATGTTACACTTTCGTTAACCAATTTCATTGATCAATTTAATGCTATTGTTGCCCTTTTTTATGGCACGGCCTCATTGACTTTCTTTATGGCATGGTCTGGTTGATGTTCTTTATTTATTATATGGGTGAAAATCCCAACAGTTTATGAGGTACATAAAATATCTACTGAATTATGGATTTTTATGCAAAATAAAACATCCATAATATCATTAATTAAAAGAATGTATTCTATACATTTCTTTTATCAGATAAATATTGTAATAGACGCTCATTTATTAATACATCTGAACTCGGTAGACGTATTTTTATACGCTATTTCTATAAATACATAATATCCACTGTCTAATGATAATCGTTGCTCATTTCCGGAGCGAAAGGCGTTTTCGTTGTTTAACAATGCGGTTCGCTCGCGAAGAACGGCAATGTTTCCCGCGAAACGAACTTTTAATCGTTCAGAGGCTGCAACGATGTATTGCGTTTCATTGTGAATCGTTGAAAGAAAGCGTATCGCGTGGCTGAACCGAAATTAATATTTTCTATTTTCGCGGACAATATTCCATTTTGTATCGTCGAAAGCTCTCGCTCATTGTCTCCTCTCGTGGGCATCGACGCGTGCACGGAACGGCCGAGAGAGACGGAACCAGGAGCGGGATAAAAAAAGACGGAAAAGCGTGAAATATAGCGGCGGAGAAAATAAAAGCTGGCTCGTAGACAAGCGTCTATATTCTTGTATATCTCGTCGCGGGTCCGGTGTACAAACGAGCGTCGTTTGTATCTAGCGATAGAGATCGTTTGCCGGTCTCTCGCAAAAACGGCGAGGCTTAACGACCGAGATGCGCATGTACGATATCTCGTCGATCCGTCGCCTATATTCCAGCGTGGCTCGACGACTGTGAGTCCGTCGGAATTAAAAATGTATTATGCGAACTGTCGCGCGTTCCGTTCAATCGAGCTGATCCTCGCTTTAATTTTCCGAGGAAAAAGTTTCGAGTAATCGTTGAAAGAGGTGCCACGCTCTCTGTTTTCTTTCATTGCCCCTCCTGCGCGTCCGAACGACGAGGGTTGAAATCAATTACGCGCTTCGTAACGACGAACAGATAAACCCGTAAGTATATGAGATATCGTAGTAGCTATGATAAACGTAGATAGAGCGAAGTTGGCAATCCGTTTGGATGAAGTTCCGTTTCGCGGACTACGCTCGGTTAGCGTCAAGATTAGCCAGGGCAATTATCGGGTCGGGCATCGAGCGATTTGCCGAATCTGATGACGCAAGCCGAAGACGATAATTAGCTGGATAATGGGAATCATCGCGTAACTCGCAGACCGCGTTAATTAATACATTCAGCGATACAACGCGGCACGCCGTCGGCGCAATGTTATCCGATTTACATAGACACGGGTAGCACACCGGTGGTTCAGACAGTTGCTGAGCGCGTGTCTCTCAGGTTCTCCATGGGTCGCGAATTCCCTTCGGCCGGTGAAAAATCTTTGGGAAGTAGCTTCGAGTGGTAAGAGCCGAGAACAACGAGAAAAAGGAAAAGAACGCGACGGCTGTAAAAGAGAACCGGGCGAGGACGGAAGGAGAGAAAGGAAAGAAAAAAAGTAAGAGGAACGTCGCAAGCCTGACGGAAGGAGTTGAAAAATGTCAGCCGGTAAATTGGAAGTACGGGTCGAGTACGGCAGCCCCGACGTCAAATAAACATGCCAGAGCGAGCAATTTCGAATATTAGAAGGTCCCGCAGGGTAGGCGCATCCCGCGTCAAGCCGCGTGAGCTACGGTGATGACGTCCGACCGCAGGACGCGTCGAGGATTCGGTCGCACGGCCGATGCAATCGCGTAAGCCGACCGCAGAGTAAATGCCCGCTGCCTGGCGGAAATTAAGGATTCTCGCAGGAGAAATCGAGTATATTACGTACGCCGCGTTGTCGATTGGCCGTTAATCGCGTAAGACCAAGAATTTTCCACGACTCGTAGGACTGATGAAATCGTCGTTTGATCCACGGTTTGCGGCACGCCTCGATGAACGTTTCTCTTTAATAATAACCGGTCGTTGCGTAATTTGAATAATATGCGCGAAGATCGGATCGTAAATGGAACATCTGACATTGTTTCCAGGCGACAAACGCGCGTGTACGTCGGGACCTCCTGTTAATTGCGTAACGTCGTTGACATGAATAGCATCGGAGAGAGACGCGGAATATCTGCTCATGTCGCTCCGAGCTGAGAGAAAAATACCTACAGTCGCTCCGTCGCGTCGTCTATAGGTTAACGGTTCGCAGACCATTTGAACGCAATTATGGGAGGGTGATCTTGATGCGTATGTCGGTCACGTAACGTGCCGAGAGTCGAAACAAAGCTCTTCGGTAATTTTGAACGAGTCAAGGGGACAGGCGAAAATCTTGGGCCGAAATTCGAGTCGCGCTAAATTTGAATAACTTTCAAACGTCGATCCGGTGTTAGGGTGGCTCACCCTGTAATCTGGGCCACGTGCAACGTCGAGAACCGAAGGGGAGTCTCGTGTAGGTTTTGCGAACTGGTCGATGGCAGTCGATCGGTTCTACGATAAGTGTTTACTTAACACTACGAGCTTTTAACGACCTTACAACTCGTATATGCAAGTAGTGCATCCCTTAAGAACGAGATTTTTCGAACGATAATTTTTATGTAAATCGCGGTTGGTATCGTCCCGATAGTATCGATAAATTCGAAGGAGTGAGGGACCGAGCCGCGGCTGGAAACGCCAGAATCATTTCGCGGCAGCTCGATCTTCTGGGAGGACGTTACCATTTCGGAGAGGAATCCCTCTTTCTCTGGCCACTGCCCACCTATCGGCGGGGAACGATTTCTCTCGTCCCGTTTCCACGGGTGAAACGACCGATGGCGCGGGGGCTTCGTAGAAGGGGGCACGTAACGTGGCGACGACCGACGTCTCGACGATGACTGGTGCATCCCGGGCCGAGACGCGAACGAGAGACGCGTGATTCTCAGAAAAGGCCAGCTCCTTTGCCTTCCTTCGACCGTCCGATAGAGTCATCACGCGTCGGCGCTAGGATAGTGGTTTTATTGTAACGTATCGAACGTGGATACCGGTTGGGGGCCACGATCTTCCAAGGGGGAGTGGGTTCCGGGCACGTTCTTTCAGGCCAGCAGCCACGAGGAGAAACGAATCGCGCGCGCGGGGCTAGTTGTCCCGTATCGCAGCGGGACGCCGGAACGCACGGTGTATGATTGATCTGACGCGTAGCCGAGGCACCGTGGTGCGGTCGCGCGTACCTGCCTCTATTTCGATTCTTCCACTTCGAACCCTCGCTATCTCTATCTTCGTTCGTCGACGTATCCTCCCCTCGTCGGATAATCTCGTTTCGCGAACCTGACGATCGTCGCGTCTTCCAGCGTCAACGATCGTTCGGTGAATTTTCATGGTAGTTGAAATTGGTTTCGAACCGAGTTTCGATCAGCCGTACACCCGGTTATAAAAACGCGAGACGTGATAATTAGAAAAATGACGAAACGCGGGGCACGCGGCACCGTCGTAAGTACGAGATCGCGTGTTTCAATTATGAGAGGACGGCTGGCTCCGAGGTATATCGGGATCGCCTTCCATCCTTCTCTTTCCGTTGTCTTCTCGGTCCGCTCAGGGAGAATCGCTTCATCATAATCGGTCATCCAACGTTTTTCTACGGAGCAAACCCCCCGCTGTCTCTACGCCCGGATATCTTAGCATCGAAATGCCGCGCTGACAGGCAAAGAATTTGATATCGCGATTAGCTCGTTACGGTATTGCGCGTTAACGCGTTGCCACGAACTCCGGGGCACGGTACCGATCGTCGTTATCCCTCGAAACGCTTCCTAGCCACGAGCGGAATACCGTGTAATTGATTTTCGCCTTACGGAGAGAAAACGGGCCGATGGAACATGTGGAACGTAAAAAGATCCGATTCGACGAAGATCGCAGTTCGAAATATGCCTTGTTTGCCGAGAGGAGCTGTGCAGAGTTCCTTCCCCGAGACTATCGGTGCGAGATCGTCGCCGAGATTCGAACGCGTTACCGGAACTCGAACTCGGCGTTCTTCTATTTACCGAGTTCGAGTCGTTCCTTTCGGCACGGGGTGCAGCCACCCCCGGTTGCCAAACCATGGCCTCATTACCAAAGCAAATATTTTATAGACGGGCTCGAACCTCGAAGGAGGCGAGACGCTGCCGGAATCGATGTAAAAAAAGGCCTCGAATAAAGCGCGAGTTCCTTTTTCCTGCCTTCCAATCTCTGTCTCCGAGCGACCCCTCTTCCCGACGCCGGGAAGAACGAGGAAGGGGTGCCGGATGAAAGAAAGAAAGAATCTCTTTTCATCGGCTCTCCCCGATTTAGCTTTCGACTCGGTTGTTTTATACCGACCCCACCTCGTCCTCTCGCGGGTCGTCGATATTCGGAGGTGAGACGATCGGCGTTGAAAATTAGATAGGTCGCGGTCTCTCTCGCGCTTCCTCTCCTCGCGGAAAGCCGGAGGGATGGAAACGTGAACCGCGAGGAAAGAATGAATTTCCTTCGCTCTCGTCTGCGGACTCACCCCCGCGCCGCTGCAGGGGACTTGGCGATATTTTATTACGAGGATACGATATAACGTCGGTAACTTTATTCTTTTCCTCGTTCGCTGTTGCTTAGAGCTCGAATCCATCGCTGGGCAAGTTCGATTGAATCACGATACCTTCTGGCTGGATAAATGCTTCATCGTTTTTCGCGATTTTTAACGAACTCGCGATATCTCGTTTTCGGGGTTCAAAGGCGAACGGATCCTCGTTGCGAGGCGCGGTCTGATCGTCGATATGAACCCCGATGCGCTTAAACGGATCCTTTAGGCGGGAACGGTGGCATCGGCGCTGTGCGGGTATCCTTTAGCGTTCGATCGAATCGTCAATTTGTCTAGCATTATCCGGGACGCAGGGAAAAGGTCGGGGGGTCGGAGCCGGCGCTAGGGGTGGCTGGCTAAGGAAACGAGGGGCGAGGGGGCGAAGGCGGACCGAGCGTCTCCAAAGGATTTCGTGTATTTAGGATAACAAGCTGCTCCGCCCCCGAATTGGTATGCAGAGACCCACGAGTAACTCCTTTATATTGACGTATCGTGGAACGTGATCCAAATACATGCGACATTATACCGAATTGCGAACAAAGCTGGCAGCCTCGTCAAATTGTCCATGAATAGAAAACAAATCGTCCGTAAGGCAAATTCGCGAACCCTCGAACGTCGATCAGGAATGCGAGTCGTCGTCTGGTCGACGTCGATCTGTGTTACGTAGACGCTTCGAAATATCCGACGCGTTGCTCCAGACGAGAAAACGTCGAAATATGTAATTGCCGGCAATTTCGAGAGACGACCGTACCGGATTTCAATTTCGCGTGGTTATCTCGTGGAGCGTGTCCGAGGGTAGAATTCGAAACGCCGCGAGACCGATAACGGTGCGAGAATCGAAAAAATAATGGTAGGAAACGAAGGTCCTTTCCGCGATCGCACCGGCCAAATAACAAAGTAACCGAAGATGGATATCCGTTTCAAATATTCACGCCCTTTTCGCGCCGTGCCGTGAAATTGATGCGTTTAGGAACCCTTTTACTGGTAGGCGGACAGTTACGCCGGCATAAATATTGCCGAGAGCCCTGCTGACCACATGGCACAGATACGTGGCCGAACGACGCGCACGGCTGCGTTACCATCCCGAGGCTAACCGACAGATTCGACGTACAGTCGAAACGCAGAAACGAATCCCTCGACGTTCAGAGATGTTCGCTCGATCCTCGAGACTCCTCGCGTTTGTCCGATAAATTCGCGACTGTTCCTCTCGAGGATTCTCTTCGATTCGCGGAACGTCTGCCTCGGATGAGACAATACGGAAAACCGTGTTACGGTAGCCTAGGAAAATCTGCAGACGCGTTTACCTCGCCACGGTTACGTCGCGTCGTCGGTGTTCGCGAGGTTGCAAGCGATATTTGTTCAGGCATTCCGGTAGGAAATTCGAGGCGACCGAGAGATTATTCGCGGCACCCGTTGCGCGAATATACAATAGCCCGACGTGTTTACGTATCCAGCTATGACAGGCGCTTCCGTTTCCGTCGAGCGCTCTCGACTTCGTTCCGTTTCTGACCGCGTAAATGTGTTTACACGAGTTTACGGTCGTCCGTCACCGGTTCGTCACCTCCGCTTCGAGGACTCCTCCTGTCGAAATTCGTTTCATCACGCGAATTCTCTTTCCGCACAAACGTCGAATCTCTTCGACGATTAACGCGTTGGGAGACGCGCGACGCGTCGCAATTATTTATCCGAGCGTAACTTCTGCAATTATTTTGAAGCGGTACCCGGTTACGGGGCATCGTTTGTTTTTCATTTTCCTCTTGCGGCTCGTCCTTCCGGTCATTTTCTTCGCCAATTTATCAGCCTCGCACCGCCACGCGCGCCCATTAATTTAATTAAGTTTTCTCGAGCGTTCCCGCTGCTCGCTCGAGACTCGTCGAATTAACGAAGGCGTCCTGAAAAATGGAAAGCACCCGTGCGAATCGGTCATTCATCGTTTCGTTCCGTCGATTTACACTCGCGTCGTGCCGCTAATCGCCATCTGTTCACGTTACGATACACGTATCGTTCAAATTATTTCAATTCGCTTAGCAACGCTGTATGCACATACGACGGTACCTGGAGATACTTTGTAGATACTCAGGGAAGGTGGTAAAAGAGTAACACTTCGAGACTGCCGCACTAATTGCTGTCCTTTACGGGAAAGGGCAAATCTACCTGTGGTTCTTAGAGGCAACGTACGCCTAAAGCTCTAAATGCTAATATACTCCCTGGCGATTATCCTTGCATTGCACACCTTTTCTTTTAGGGTCTACTGCTGGTCAGCGTACAGGTAATGGTCTCTGAAATACAACGTGCTCAACATAACGGTAATACCTGAGATGTAATGGTGTTTAGACTTTTGGGGCCACGTTGTACCTGAGACAGGAATAATTTGTAATCGCTTATAACTAAAAAATGTACGTTCGGATGCGATTTTATTTTAGCTGTTCTGGTTGTCTACTGGTCAGTAATTGACTAAAGTTAATCCTCTTTCTATTTTCTTCTTTCATTTTCGCTTACTATTTTATGTTGTTCTATAATCTATTCTATGTCTCACAACAACGTTGATCGCGGTTATTACAATTTGTCTTATGCTATTATTTATTATTTACCCGTTACGAGCGACGTCGGGCCGATCGTAACTCGAAACGGCCAACAGCAACGACAAGCAAACCGCGGCAGCTACGTTCCGGCATTCTCTCTCACATACAGTATTTATGTATATCATTGGCCCGAGTTGGGCGGAGTACGGCGGGAAGTTGGCGCCGCCAGCGATAGATACCGCTAATTATCGATCGTAAATAACGTCGCAGAGCGCACGGCAGCTCGATCCTATCGGTTCCACGGCCGGTTTTCACCCCCCTTGAATTCCGCGGTCTTTCGATGATATAGGTGCCCGCGAGTCGCCTTTGGAACGGCGGGGTTGGCCGGACGGGTCCCTGTATCTCGTTCGGGTGTGTGCAGCTCGCCTCGCAGGGTGGCTTGGATATATTACAAGCGGAGCTCGTGCACGGTTATTACGACGCGTACGCGGTTATAATTGCGGCCGAGAGGCCCGCCGGCTCGCAACGTGTGATTTGCGCGTACCAAGCAAACGAAACGGCTACCTGGCACGGTTCTATGACGACGGGAAATCCGTGTAACTTTCCGATGGAGAGGAAATTCGAAGCTGTCCGATTTACAGTCACCATGACGTGGAGAATTAGCGATTAGGGATGATAAGGTGGAGACTAATAATCACACCCTGTAAATCTGGTTTTTACTCTATTTATTATACGCGACATTTGTGCCATCGCACTCTTGACGTATCAAAGATAATTAGCTGAGAACGCTTTATCGACTTTCGTCCCCTCGACCGCGTTAGACCTACGACGAAGTCGAGTTTAAATTTCGCGACGCAATCTTTGGTCGAACGTTGAATCGATTAACGAACACTGTTTCGTTCCTTGAAACTTCTTCCTCCGATTCTTAGACATCAAAAGAAGTCGCATATTCGTCTGACAACATCGGAGAACGCCTACTTCGAACGAACGCGATATTCTCCCCGTTAACGACTTCTCGATGCTGTAGTTGACACTTGCGATGTTTCCTCGCGTGCTCCACTTGTAAGAGCGAAGGAAGTGGCTGCTCTCGATGCCTTCGGTTCTCGCGAAAAAGGCGATCGTTCGACGGGGTGTCGGAACGAGAGGGCGGAAGGGAGTGTAAGTCGCGCCCTGTCGCGCGGGGGCGATATCGCGTTACTGGGACCGGCTTTGATCTCGCGACACTTACAATTTTCCCGACTGGCGATACACCCTTATTTCGCGTCGTGCCACGCGAGTCCTAATGAGAGGCTATGTTCCGCGCCCGGCACCGTCTCCTGTCCCCGGTACCACCGGTAGGTAATCACAAGGCACGATGGCTCGTTTCTGGTGCCGTGTAACCCGTCACCCCTGCCATCGACCGCTTCGTTCCCCGTCGTCCGCTAAATCCACCCTCGGAACAACGGGCAGCGTCGCGTTGCGTAGACCGAAACGCTAATTCCCTCCGCTTTGCTCGCGTTTACCCCGTCTGCCGGCAGCGTTTTTCGAGATTCCGTCGATCCCGAATCCGTGATTCGCGAATGTCTCTCGCCTTCCGAATGAGAATCGGCGCCATCACGTGTACACGCGCGTGTCGGACCCGTTCCTCGAAGCCTCCGCGCAAATACAATAACCCTTTATTTGTTCCCCTTTCCTCCCGGGGCTGGCCGTGATTCAACAATACTCGACGCGTAGGCGGCGAACAAACATCGCCGCCTCGCCTGCTCGCTTGCCCTCGGCGATTTTCGCCAAATTCACCGACGACGAGTCCACCTAACCATCGACGATTCGGGGATGAACACGGCAGGAGCGAGCGCTCCGGCCTGGATGAACGAGGAGGACTGGAGCCAGCCACGCGCGTACCACTGGAAGCGAGAGCGACGCGTGACGAGTTCGAGGAAACTTCTCGGGATGATCGAAGTGGGCGAGCGAGAGAGACTAACGGTCTAGAGAATCCGGGGAGCGTTGTCCGACACACGGAGCAAACACTTCGGTAGATTGCCGTTTCTGCGTTCCGAGCTTCTAATACGCCACCCTTCCGTCCCGCGGAAATCCTTACTTTCCTTGAAATCCGTAATCTTCCCAAAGGGCGCGGATTAATTCTCCGGTCTTGTCACGCGCCCCCTCGACTACTCTCGACCGCTGGACGCAAATATACTACGATAGGAATCGAATAGAAACGTAATCGTGGAGATGTGCGCAAAATCGAACGACCACCTTCCTCCTCGATGTTTGTCGCGAGATCGTGGAATCCGCTTTATCTCTAGACGGAGGGCCTCGGACCCGTGCAGGTGTGGAATGCCAAGAACTCGTTTGGATGTACTACCTATCCTTGGCCCCGGTGCTGATTCTGCGCTTCACGGGCCGCCGCCGGGGGAGGGTCCCGAAGGAGCAATTAAGCCTGAAGTGTTTCCTGCAAGGTGTGACTCGTAGAAACGGACAGACGGGAACGAGAACGCCAGCCACCTGACACGAGAGACGACTTCTCCGCCGCCACGTCAAACGGTAGTAATTCAACTTTTATTCGAGGAGGATGCGGTGGTATATTCATCCGGTGACTCAAGAACTCGGGAAACCGACGCTAGACACGCGGGCAAGATCGTCCGTCGTGCGTGGTAACGCGATTGCGAGAAATCGTTTTTAGTTCCGCGAAGCGAATAGGAAAGTCTACGACTCGCGAGCGAAACGAAATCGTTTCCTCTCGGTCGTCTCCTTCTCGCATATTTTAGATCGGGTACGTCCAGAGATCGTGAGAAATTCGCCGCGTATCCGGCCACGGTCCGCATAGGCGATTTCCTTCGGGACGACGCGTTGGTTACGCCGGATAATAAAAACAAACCTGTCTCCTCCGTCGGCTGGGAGAAAAGGGAGAAAAAAGAACCGCGGCTACTGCGCGTTCGCGCGACGAGCATTTCAGTTTGCGAGTTGATATTTTTTCCCTTCGGATGGCTTCTTAATTGCGAGAATAGTAATCGCGAAGTTGTCACGGCGGGGCTAAGTACGTGCTTGGGTCGACCGTCGGAGGTATCTACGTCCCGTCTCCTCCAAACGGAGACGGCCGTGGAGAAAAAGGAAGCCCGGCATAAAAGGGAGAATTGAATAAAATTTTGGCCCGTCATGCCTCGGATAAATCTGAATTAATTAAGCGGTTTCAGAGTAGACTTTCGATCGTTGTTCTCTCCTTCTCTCCCGGTCTCTTCGAAATTTTTTTCTTCGCGCCGATCCTTCCTTCTCGATGCTTCGCCGCGCCTCAACTTTTCGTATCCGTTCGCTTCTTTTTTTCCGTGTTCGGATTTCGTGGCAACTTAAACGCGGGAGCCGTTCGGTAGCCCGATGGGTTAATCGAGAGTCGAACTAGCCCTCCGACGCGAAAGCCTTTCGTGGAGCAACGCGAATGCTACGGCGTCGTTTAGTCGCTCGAGACACCTGGGGTAGGACTCTTTTATGATTGCCATTAAATCGCTGTTGTCTCTTGTGCTCGCCTCGTGGACCGCTTTCAACTCTTTTTAAAGGAGCTAGTAAATAGCGGCCTGATCTATTTTCTGTCCGCGCGAAAAAGCTGTAACAACATCATGAATATTTCATCTCGTCGGAGACTGAAAGAAAAAATTTCGTTCTAACCGGACCAGGCTTTTCGGGTCATCGGAGACCGTTAATCGCCGTCGATGGACGAACGTTCGACGTCCTTGAGACTGGTTCGTCCACCGAACGGATGGACCCAGTGTTTCCGCAGCTTGCGACAGCATCCGGTAATGAGACGTTCCCGCGTCAGGTTCCTGGACCAGTTTGCCTCCGCTCCGCTGTTTTTCTTTGCGTTTTCGCCCCATCCTCTCCTCTCCACCGCTCTGTCGAGTGCCGATGGACGATGGTCAGCGCGGTGGTTAAGTAACTGGTTCGTTAGAATGTTTATTTGCTTAGGGATCTTTTGTCAGGCCTTCGACCAATGTTACCACGACCTGTTACCGTCCCCGGTTTCTCTCCGTCCGAGCGCATATGTTTCGGTCAGGCCTTTCCGAAATATCTCCCTGAACTTACCGAATTCCTAATGGAAGGGCCGATCCCTTTCGATTTTCGTCGTTCAGTTTGTAAACTAGGAAATGGTATCTACTGGGTTCGTTTCCATCGTCGACCGTGAACATTCGAGACGGTAGCCGTTCATTAAATGCGTTGGTATGTATATGGGGACTGCTCGTTGCTCGAAGAAAAAATACGCTAACGATACCGGTGGTGAACGCGTTCCGAATGCCTACGTCTTTCGGTTCGCGGTCTCGCCCTCCACCGTATTCGTAATCCCCTCCCGCCGCCGGTGGAGCGGTCCTTGATTCTCGGCCGTATCAGGAATAATGCAAAGTGTGGAGTCACCCTGCGGATGGTAGTCAGGTATCGCTTCTGCTTCTTATTTATATAAATGACCAACGCATAACTCGCAGCAACCGTGGGCTAACGCACGCCTATCTCCGCGCTGAATGCTCCGCTAACGTGTCGACTCGATGATAAATTAATTGTGGAAGGGAACGGCTCTGTTATGGTTAATGTCGGGATTCGCTTTTCAACCGATCCTTACTTTTTGCTCGTTGTTATTTCCAGCCGACTCCGTTCCTCCTTTTTCCTGTCGCGATATGCTACCTTTTTTTACGTTAATATACGCGTAATCGTACGGAGTCTTGCACCGATTTAAAAAATCCTTCTCTTTCAGATTTCGCGTACACGAAATAATAAAATTTATTATTCTGGCCGGAATTCCTTTTCATTCGAAACGATTGTACTTATAATTGCGTTACTACGCGTAGAAAGCGTTCACGGAACGATCGTGATATTCCTTGCTCCCCTTTAACGTTCGTTATCTTCGAGCGAGAGAGAAAAGAATTTATCTTGTCGATTTGGAAACGAAAGAGGGCGAAGAGGTTTCCTGAATCGCGTTCGATCGTCGAGATCTTGGCCGAGCAGCGATCAAATCGATTGTAATCAGAGCCCATCGAGAATCATCCCGGGATCGGGACTGGGTGTATGGCGGTAACCGATGAATATTAACCAGCAAACAGCGGCGTTGGCCCGACTGCGGCTGCCACGGCCGCTGTGGAACGAAGCGTAGTCGGAGCATGGTCGAGAGTGGACCGCGCGCGTTCGAGTAGCGAGTACCACAGTAGGAGGGTACATATTCATGACGTTAACGAGCCTCCGTCGAACGTTTAATTCCGCCAACCGCCCGAGTTGGGTTAGGGTAACTCGCACGGCAAACACGAGCCCTAACTAACCGTGCATCTCCCAGTCCTGTTCTCTCGCTTCGACCCGCTCTTCGATCCTCTCTCTTCGGCCCACCGCTGCTGCTCCCGTTTCGCGGCATCGTGCCTCTCTTTCCCGGCCTACGGTCCCCTATTTGTCTTTCGACACCGCGAAAGAACAACTTTGGCCTGCGAGCAACTCCGTCCGTCGAAATCAGGTGTTAACGGAGAAAAAAATTGTTTCACGTCGAATCAAATTCGTCTCGTTCGTCCCGTGACGAACTTGTCTTAAAATTAGCTTAGATCGATCCTAGAACGCCTCGAATGGTTCTGAGTTAAAGAGTCTGGTATCGATCGATCGCGTTTCGTTCTCGATAACGCGAGATACCGCGTGGCAGCGTCCGGGTAACTGTAGGTAACGCGAGAAGTGGAAACGAGCGCGAGAAACGGCACCAGCTTACGTAGGTCCCAGCGATCGGATATCTGTAGCCCAGCTTCTCTCAGGACCTCTTACTTATAATACCGGGGCTTGGGCGAGTCTCGGGTTAACGCGTTATAGGAGTGACTTGCGACTTGGTAATTTCATCCCTGCCGCGGTGCCCCCCCTTTTTCTCTCTCCTTTTTCGTTTCACGAGCCACTAGCTCCCCGCCGTCGTCATCATCGTCGCCGTCTTCTCGTCGATCCTCCGTCGTCATCCTGGCCGTTGCAGGTAGCGTTCGTACGCGCGTCAACCGCGTTTCGACTGGCTCGTCCCGAGCCGGTCGTGTTTGCCTACAAACAATCCACTTGAACGTTACCCGCGTCTCTTGTACGCTTCTTCTCTCGAGGCCTCGACGTCGTGGCGTCGCGTTTGGGCGAGTCAGTTCGCAGACACGCGTTTTCCCACGTGCCCGTGTTCAAATCTTATTATTCTTACAATAGCAGTCAGATAAAGACGAATCGGGCGAAGCTAGCCACGATCGACTCATCGATTATTAAGGCCTCTTTAAAGATTATACGTGTCGTACTCGGGTAAGCGTAGGCGTAACATCGTTCCGGGTGAACGGTTTTAATACGGATCAGTGTATCCGCGCAATAAGAAAGATCCACCGATACCTTGATCCCGGGATCCATTTTGACAGCTGGTCTTTTGTTTTACTCGACAAGACGACGACGACTACGATAGGGAACGGTCCAGGCACCGTCGCTCGTTAGAATATAATACGAGAACTCTCCCGTCCAGATCCGGTGGGCGTCCGTGGGTCGCGTTAGTGGCGCCAGAGATAATCCTCGCGATAGTTTCCCCTCTTCTTTGCCTCGTGTCAATCAGGATTGGGTTCGGTTTAGAGCTCTCTATGCCCGAACACGTAGTATCCGAGCTCCTCGAATCCGATAACCGAAACATCGCATCGATGAATGAACATTTCGGTGTTATCGTTTTAAAAAGTTCGTCACTCGCGAAAAATCTTTTTTACCGTCGACGTTTTGTAAACGAGACCGTGGAACGTTACTTCCGGTGAGAAAAATCGCGGCCGGGCGACTGAACAACGAGTCGAGCACTCAGCTAGGCAAGGGTCCGTCGGAGGGTACTTAATGACTATTTAATTCCTAATCCGAGCGCGTGCCTCGTCGACGGCAGTACTTTTGCGGTTAATCCGCGGGCGGCCCGGTTGCTTTCTTCCTTGAAAACAGAAATACGGCAAAGACGGTCTAATCCATCGCATCTGGGATTCATGAATCCCTCTGACTTCGCTCCTGCCGCCCTCCGCCTTTCGATCCTCCTCCTCCTCCCGGTGGGTGCTCGGCTCGCGAGAACGACGACGCGATCTCCCAACCCGCCTTCGCACACCGGGTCTACCCAATCGGCCGACGGGCTCCCACTCTTCCACTTTGCAGAGAGCTACTTCCATATTTACATGGGAGGTAGTCGCAAAAGCGAAGTTAGCGCGGCTAAGCTGATTTAAGCATTCGTTATTATAATTCTTGGGAGAAGCAGCGGCAACGACGACGCGGCGGCTATAGCGCGGCGTCGCCGCCGCCGCTGCCGCTTTCACGGTTTGAGCGAACGCTCAACTTCTACCTCGACCCGCGAGGCGGGAGAGATGGGATTGCCGGCTAAAAGGATGCCGCGCGACCGTCTCGCTCTTTGCCGCTTCATCAGTCTAGAATTCTAATTTACCCTATGAATTATCCGGCAGAAATAAACTTTGTACGTTCACCCGTTCGTGATTGCGTTTGTCCCAGGCTGCGATTCCTCTCGCCTCTTCGCGGTTTCTCCCCGATATTGCGGTGTCGTCAATTATGCCGTTGCGAGATTAGAGAGGAATCATCTTTCGTACGTTCGCAGAAATCTGACAGAACCGAAGTTTCCGTTCGAAACGCGTGAAAACTGACGAAAGTACGGCCTTCGGACGAGCTCGAGAGTGATGATTTTTTGATGAATTTCATCGTTAGACCAGCTCTCGTATTAATTAACGCCGAAACGCTCGTTCTCCCTATCTTCCATCCTCCGTCCTGCTCGGTCTCGCTATTCGGTGGAAGTTCGACACCGTGGATTCGACGGTAATTAAGTTCGGTGTTTCGCAGCACGCGCGTTTCTAGCCTAGAGGTATCCGTGTCTAGGTCCTAACTTCAAAATTCATCGCGCACGATTAATTTCCAGCCGTGGGCAAATTTCAGGCTCGTACGATCGCCAGCCTCGGTCCGTCCATCCGTCCGTATTCTTAATTAATAACCGAGGCAGCTGCCCTGACGCTGACGTCATTACCAGCCTTTTTGCCTTTCTTCCACTCCTCGTCGTATCCCTCGTTTTTTAATTCCCCGTTCCCGCTGGTGAGATATCGCTGACATACATCACTAACGCCACCAACGGTGTACCCGTGGAAAGCCTTGATGAAGCCGTACACCGGGGCGCGTATTAAGCCGAACTTCCTAAGCCGACGATGAAACGACCCGGCGAGATGATCGCGGTCGTCGCCGAGAGATGAACGCAGCGGGCACCGTGAAATTCGCTAAACAAATGTCGCTCGTTTACGACGCGCTTCGAACGCTATCGACCGTCCCACCGGGTATCCCGGCGTGTTCTCTCCACTGTCCCGGCCGAAAGAACGACTCTCCTCCATCGTTCGCTCGCGTGGCTCTCGAATCGGCGGATGTACTGTGGTAATGGCGATAACGATGATGACGATAGAGACTTTACGCGTCGTCGAGAAAACGGGCGAACGAACTCGCGTGGAGACCGAACAACCGTACGGGCAGAGGTAACAATCGATCGTCTCGAGTCATCGGTGGTCCTCCTTCGCGATTCGAACGTTTGCTTTCCGTTCACGGGGAACCGGTTCCCGGTAATTCGGATCTCGTTAACGAACGATACTCATCGCGGTACGCTTTGTAATTCGGCCAGGGAGATCGAGAACGAGGTGTCCCTGCGACCTTCCGTTCGATCGTTTCGCGGTTCCTGCGGAGATTAGGCGCTGCGGCTCGGCCGGACTCGATAACGAATGGCCGGTCGTTACGGTAAATGTCTTACTCGAGGCCTCGAACGACCGATGGAGACCACTGGGATAATGATATTATTACGGCCATCTTGATTCTCCTGGGCCACACTATCATCATACGTCACCCGTAGCGCGCGCGGACGCGTTGAATCCACGCCGTATTACGGGCATATATTTCCTGGCGTGTCCCGGAGTCCGAGCAGTTGCTTTTTGCCGCGCGGTTACAAAGTATGATGATCCTGTGGAGACGGGCCTGATGAAATCATCAGGACGCGTCGGATCGTCCGTGGCTCGAGTTAATATCGACTAGTATAGAGAGACGGCTGCCGGGACAAAACGTTCACCGTTTCTTCCGCGCGGAATGAGCCAATTTTCTCGCAGGACGGAAGGCCGAAACGCGTAGCGTAGACGCCTCGCTCTCTCGCTGATCGTCGCGCAGCGATACGATCGCCAAGTCCTTTCGCTCCTTCCTTTAAATCGTTGCGATTCGTCTCGAATCATCATCGTCGCGATTCGTCTCGCCGTTCGGAAGAGAACGTTATAATCGATCGCGAGCAATCGAGGAACAGTTTGATCAAAATGAATTTTCGCCTACGGGAAATCGAACGGTCGCCAGATAGATCGTCGTTCAGATTTATTCTTTTCTTACGAGTCGAGAGAAAAAAAACGGTCGGTGATTCTTGGAATCCATTAGAGGAGCTGCCGTTGGACGATCTCGAGAGACGAATAGGTGACCCTTTGGTCGGTCGTATCGATAAACACGCGGCCGTGACGGGAAGGATCGTTCGGAGGTTCGTCGACGAGCGTCGTTTAATCGCGTCGTCAACGAGGCTGTCTCGCGTTCACGCGACCGAGCGATTTGCCAAAAAAAAGCTGTGCTCATTTTCCAGGAACGATTTCCTCGTTTCGCCAAGACTGGAATCTACGAAATTAAGTGGGCGCGTGCCGCTTCCGCGATTCCTCGAAGCAACGGGAGCCGTATCATTATCCGCACGGAACTCGTATATCTTTTAAACCCGGCATGCTTGTCTGCGTTCGCGAATCTGGGTCAGCCTGTTTGTCAATCAGTCCTTAATACAGCCTGTCTCGCGCGCACGTATGCAACCGCGGCGGACGTTCGTCGCCGCGGTTGCTGCGCCTTTACGGACTTTCGACGCGCTCGGAAGTTTTTTGTTTAAAGATCGTTGTCCATCGATTTCGCTTCGTGCGAGGTGAACAATGACGACGTTCAACGCCGAGACGCAGGCGAAGAGTAGCAACAAATTAACCACGGACTGCGGCTTGACCTCGTCGTTGCTCGTGGAGTTGGACGTATCCGAGGAGAAACGAGGGGAGAGAGAAAATTAGAAACGGTAGAAAACCTCGAAGGAGAGAAGGGTGGCGGAGGATCCGGCGTCCTCTCTGATGAATTACTCTCCGACGATCAGTAGTTCCCAACCGTTTCGCCGTTCGATCGAAAGAAATCGCGAGGAAAAATACTGGTCGGCGAGCGAGATACTGCGAACCACTGGCGACTACCGATCTGGATAATAGGACTCCTGAAACCTCCGAGGCGACGTTCATTCTCTGTACAAATGTAACGCGCAACAGCTGGACGAAACGAAGAGCGCGTATTTTACATCGAAGATATTTGCGCTTTTATCCGCGTTTCAACACGGGCCGGTCTCTGTTCGACTCGGAATTCTAATTACGGGCCAACCGTTCCGAGCCATTTGCCCTTCAGACGCTCGACGGAACGTTTTTCGCTTGGAAACCGGAGCGAAGTCGTCGCCGACGTCCTCGAGCCACGTTCCCGGACAATGAAACGTGAAACGCCGCCGTCCCGGGACCCCTCGCCCCACCGGGGAGGAACTTACCGATTAACTCATCTATCGGAGGCATTGTTGCCCTCAATGAGAGGACACCGGTCGCGTTTATTATGGATATCGCGTTATTATACTAACCTACTCGCCTTTGTGCGGCGATATAACTTTTCCGGTCGCTCGTTTGCCGAGCAGCCGTGGGGTCGCCATTCGCGGAGATCCATCGGAGATATCGAGGGAAAAAATGAGCCACGCTTTTAAGTGATCGTGTCAGAAGAAACGTATTACTCCTTTACGAAAGACGAATCCACGTTTACCGTTGCAAATTGCCGGCAATCTACGATTTATACGATCAAACTCCCTGTATCGTTCGAAAGATTTTAATCACCGTCTATTAACGTCGTCGCATTAAGAAATCAAGATCGATCGTCTCGGTCTCCTCGTTCCTCCGGCTGACCCTTTTTTCATACTCCAGATTAGCGGTGTACTCGGGCCCGAGATCGCTCCATTCTCCGGCTCGCGATGGAGCGAACGCGTTCGAGCACCGAGAAGGGTAGATGATACGTTCGAGGACTGATCGCGGTTAACGCGGGCTCGCCAGCGAGATTAATGAACGACCGCTCGCCATACGATAATAGCCGTGTAACGAAAGAAAGCTCGATCATTTTCACGGGACGTTCGGGATAGACGCTAAATACGCGGTCGTAGATATTGTACGACGTCTCTAACGAGAGGCTTCCACGATTCGTAGTCGGACGTTAGACAGACTCGGGGACTCTCACCCGCTTCCATCGAGTCTAGCCGCGTCGATCTTGTTCGCCAGAACACAGGTACGAACGGTTCTTGGTCGGGAGCAACGGTGAGAGATCGGATGTACACACGCAGACGGATACGTACGTACACGGTTACCGGATAAGTATCGAGTATACAGGTCGGGTAGATATAGTCGGCCAGTATCGACCCGGGGTAGCCAAGTTCAACAGCCAATCCTCGTCCGCGCGTTAAAACCACGCCCTTTATTTCGCGGTTGCATTAACCGCATCTCGCTGTCTGTATTTAAGTCGAGCCGGGATACTTAAAACTTTTTCCCCCGAGCGAGAAAACGGATAAAAAAGCCGTGAAACGCAGAACCGCGAGTCACGTACGTCGAATTAGGAATTCTTACCGCTCTCGCTATGAATTTCGTAGATCGGAGATCGAACGATTTTTCAATAACCGAAAAAGGAACGAAGGTGAAAGCTCGTTATTTTTATTTCCAATCTCGAAGAGAAAATTAATAATGTTGCGGATAATTGCTCGTGGGAAGGTCCGTCGTTAACGAACGTCCTCGCGCGAGCTCTGATATAAGAGCATCGCAGACAGGGAGATAGAAGAGAGTCGGACAAACTCGCCGTTTAATTGAATTCATTCGATCGTAACGAGCACGAATAATTACGTTCGGCCCGTATACTAGTATTACAAATCACCGAAGGAAGTGTCATTAAAAGCGACGGCAATCACGGTCGACCGTCTTTGTCCGGCCGATTATTACCGCGAGATCCCCGTCCAATTCGAAGGAATCGATAGAAGTAACGCACGTTCGAACTTACGTACCGGAAAAGACCTACTTTTTTTCAAGTACTTACGAAAAGTCGAACGCTTCCAACATCAGTTTGAACACTCCTCGTTTAATACGCTGATGGAATCGCATACGTTACCGTGGCGAAGGTAAATTTACCGCGATTCACGGCTATTAAAGCTCTCGTATTTATGTAAATAAGGAGTTCGGTCGGATACGAGGCGAGGCGGTGGGAAGGGGAGAACTGGTCTCGGAAGCAGGAGCAGCAGCTCCGTTAAGGGTATCGGGTGCTGCGTCGAAGTAACGGGCCGCGAGCCGAAGGAACAGAAAGCTCTCGTTAATGAGCTTCCTCACCCTCGTAGCTTCGAAAGCCGGTTACACTCGTCGCGCTCGAGCCGACACCGCACCGCGGACCGAGAGCGAGAGTCGTTCGATTCAAAGCTTCCAGGAAATTATACGTCTGTTACCGTTCCTATCTCGAGGCAAAGGTTCAAACTCGCCCCCTAATAGCGGCAATAGCGTATTTTAATCTTGGTCCAAGGAAGCGCATTTCCCGTCGTACAAAAGCTTCTCGTCTTAGACGTTACAATTTGCCCGGTGAGATTATTCGTTCAACGCGGTTTAACTGACGACGCGTCGGATATTCTCCCTCGGTCGAAGTCGATCTCGCGATTTCTTCCTTCCATCGGGAAACCGTTTGCACGCTTCCGCGATCGAAACCGTCGGGTCGATTCTACTGTGTCTAGAAGACGGTGTCCGTTCTTCTTGTAAAAAGTATCGAAAGACGCGGAAGTTTCCCGATACTTGGACCCTTCCAGTCGTCGCGCATCGCGACACGGTGTCAATTTTACGGGACGCGACGGTTCTCTAAAAACGGAGTATGTATCGAGAGAACCATCTGGACGGGTGCACTTCCCTATGCCGAAGCGTTTCACGTAGCGGAGTTTCGACTTTGCCCGCGACGCGATGCCGTCACGGCAATTTCTCCGGGGGATGGTTACTACTTACAGTGTTGGCTTAAACAACATACTTAACCGGGCTACTTAGTACTCACGGCCGCAGACGTACCCCTTGCAATAATAACATTTCGCCCCCTTTAATCCGCAGCCTGCCGCTGTTAGTCCTCGGCTAAGTATCTGTGCTCCTCTTACCCTCCGTTCTCGTCCCGTCGCTTTTGCCGGCGAAATCAAAACACGGAAAAGCCGATACAGTTTTGCGTAATACCCCCGGTCGAAAACTTGCTCGAAAAGGCCCTGTTGCTGAAAGGGGAGTGAAAAAAAAGGTGAAGGAGAATGGGGCTGTTTTCCGTGAAAATCGATTGTCGAATCAACAAATTTTTTCAATTCTGTGTTTAGAGATGGTTCATACGCGAGAATACGAAAAACGTCGAGCCGTGCGTCTGTGCACAGGATAAGATAACGCAGGGTAGGTGGGGTACGGATTCCCGTATACGTTCCACAGAGTTAGGAGATACCCCATCGAACATAATACATCGTAAACCCCATAGTGGTAAGCGGCTTAGTACCTCGCAAGGGCAGTGACGCCTGACACATTCGTATAGGTATAGGTACCTATCCGGATCAGCTAGGCGACAGCTCGTACCCGGATATCCGTGCTTCTTGTCCGATTCGAGAAATTCTCTGGTTCGCACCTAGTGGTACTTGCAAAATATTTGCTATAAAACCGCGTTCTTGACGTTCTTCTAGATTAAAATTCATGAAGTTTCGATTCGACGGTGTTTGTCGCGATAATCCATGGAGGAACGAAAACGTTTTCAGCCAGTTATACTCCGGTTAGCCAAATATTTTGTTTTTCCCATGGCGTCGGTTGCGCGGGGTCCGGGTAGCACAGGGGTGACGCGTAACACACCCCCATTGAAATCCAATGCACGGGATATACTTAAATTAAACGGACGCCGGTGTCGCGTTGTGACCCAGAACGACGAGTTATATCTAACCTCTCATTAACCCCGTGCGAACTTGAATAGGAGACCCGCGGTGAAAGCCGACGCGTCGATTTTCGAATTCGTAATTCGCAATGGGGTAGTTTATTACGGGTTGCGACGCGTTATGAGAGACGCGTTCCAGCTCGCGAAGAAGGAGCAAGGAAAATTTTTGATCGTCGATTCCTTAGGGTGAGAACAAAGCGAGCGTAACTAAGCGAAATAACCCATGTCGAACGTAATAAATGCCCGAGTAACGCGTCGTACGATAACGAACGATAATTCGAGGCCCAAGTATTTTCTTAGTACTCATTACGGTCGCACCGTGCGATACGACACCGGTTTCTCTCGACTTTTCCCTTTTCTATTCTCGCACCCTTGAGCACCCAAGAGTCTGTGATCTCGTCGACGCGGCCGGAAGACCGGATCGAAAATATGGAACGTGCACGAGCGAGCAAGCGAGTCAGACCGGTAGAACGGAGGGGGTGCGAAAACGCAGAGCCCGAAAAACTTCTTACGGCTACAATGGCGAGCAGAGATTTTAAAAAGATTCTGTGAAGATTTACCATCGCTTTCACGCCTCTCCATGGCACCCCAGTGTCGAGCTAAGACCCACGACAAATACCTGGTGGGCATCGTAATCTCACTAAGGCCTCCCATAGTCGGGACCCTCTGCGGCGGGCCCCCATTATGATTTTCGCGGCATTGTCACGGTGTCGAATCTGTCTACAAATAACCACTAGAGAAATGGTTACCGCGTCGATACTCTTCACCGATCCGCCACCGTCCATCCTCGTTCCTCTTCTTCCGTCTGTCGACGCCACGGTTTTCCCCCCGCCTTGCCCGCGTGCTCGTTCCGGGTCTCCGCCATTCAGAGTGGACTACATTATTTTGTTGTAAGGCCCCGACCGCACCGTATTATCCTAACATCTAAATCCGGACAGCTGGATGTCTATCAGAGTTTCTCAACCGGAGCTCCACGACCCAGCGTTTATCAGCTTATTTATTCGAACGAAGACGAAACCTATTTAGGATCTCGCGATCGTTCGACGACGATAGCAAAACATTTTTACGTGAAACCTTTGGTTACTGACGAGGAACCATCGGCGTTCCGATACCATGATAAGAAACCGGAGTAAATTCTTCGCCGTCGAAAAAATGTTTTTGATATATTTTTATATGAAATCTTTAATTGTTCCTTGAATGACGATTATTGAAAACGATCTGTTCGGCTCTGAAAGGGAATTTGTACGCACCCTAGTTACCTGAGTTTGAGAACCACTTTCTAATGAACGTGGCAGAGGTGTCAGAGCGGCAACTGTCAAAACACGACCGACGAGACGAGCGTGCTATCCAGTGCACGACGGGGTGAGAAAGGAGGGACGGTACGAACGAGGGTAGACGTTCACGGTCCTTTTCACGCCATATCGGGGACGTATCGACGTATGTACCTCGAAAACGGTACACGGAACCGATGCGTATCGATGATCGCGAACGTTCGCCCCTCACGTTTCCCCGATGCGCGATTCTTTCGCGGTGACGCGACGTCGCAACGAGGAGAATATTGTTCACGGTGCTGCGTTCGTTGCGCAACGGTTTACTCGCCTTCCGGTCGCTCGCCGGATCGCAGGCGATGCTTATCGAGAAGGCCGGACGGTCGTTCTTAAAGACACGAGCAGAAACCGGGAATTAATAACTCGTCATCGTTTAACGCTCGGTAAATATCCTGCGTACTCGCCTCGAGACGAGTCCGTGTTCGTCGTTAGGGTCGAGATCCTCCGTTTCTATGAGAGATCTCTTGCCAGAGTCTCAACGTACGTCCTAGATACAGTAATCTTCTCCGGATACATGGCGAAAATTACTTTGAATAAAAGTTGTATGTACTGCTATTACTTACAAGAAGTCATGTACAATTTTTTTCAATCTCCAATGCTTCAAGAGTAATCGATTAATCACACCGTGATTGAGTCGACTGTTCTTTCTTATACTGTATCTATGCTGTGCTCTCGAATAACAAGCCATTTCAGGAAATCTTCTCCGGATATATGGCCAAATCCGGTTCCGATCGATGGCCATATATTTGTACTTCGTTCATACTCGTCACGGAGCGAGAGTCGAAGGGTGAGAGTAACAGAGAGTGAAAGAGGGTAGGAGAAAGTGATCGCACGTGCAAGCGTCAGGGTGGAGTCGCTGACGAGGACGGTTAGGCTTGCGCTCTGGGCTCACCGGCTTTTTGGAGAGTCTTGGTCGACCTTCCTGGTTCCTGGTTAACCCGCGGGATCGGTTACAGGCCGTCCTAGCCACCGGATTGGTTCAGTTTGTCAGCGACACCCGCCCACGCGCCGCGGTATCTCTCGTTCTCCCTTCGGATTCCATCTCGCTTCGTTTCACCGTCCCGTACCCGTGTCGATAACCTTTCTACGTTCGATTCCCCGTCTCTTTTTTTCGATCGCTTCTCTCTACCTTTCCTCTCGCGACGGAACGCGCACCCATCGCTCCTCGAAGGTCCCGTGCGTCTCGGACGCGACTTCTTACTCGCGTTCGTTAACGGAACCGGGTGACTCTGCGAATTCGCGTATCCGCGACGCGAGTAAAGAAGGTGGCCGATTAAATCGTGGGAAGGCCACCTGAATCCCGCTTCCTTGCATCGACTCGAGTTATTCCCGATTGTTCGCAACGATCGAAAACTTTGTTGGTCCCGAATTAGCCTGTCGGCTCGCGGTGTTAACCGCGTTAACGTTAATAGATACGATCGACGCGCGAGAGAATCAGTCGACTAGTTATTATGTAACCAACGCGGAAAGCGCTTGTCGGGAACGAACCGAGTAATTCTCGCGCGTTCGTTAATTTTGGATCGCGGCGAAATGAATTTTAGAGCCGCGTACGTGTGTACGTGTCGAGCTCGTCGCTGGTCACGGGTTCTGGGAATCCGGGGTGCCGAGCGTTGTGATCGATTCTCATAGGGGTTTGGAAGGTGGGGGGGCTGGCGGTGGTTAATTGAAGACTCAGACCACATTTCCTCATAATGTCATAATAATCTGTTAATATATTTTCGCGTGAATGTATATGTACAGGCGCAAATAATATTAATAATAATAATACAATAATATTAATAATAATGTTTTCGTCTTCTCCTCATATATTTATATATGTATAATCTTCCGTGTTAATAGTCTTTACGTAAGGTACCTATGTATAATGTGGATCGTAGCGTATGTTCATATTTACGAAGATACGTCCCATATAATATGAGAAATTCCGCTGGCGCGATTCGCGCACGCGGTCGTGTATCTACAAGGAGAGACAGAGCGATAGAGAAAAGAGAGAGAGAGAGAGAGAGAGATAGAGATAGTGGAAAATGCGCGAAGCCACGCGCTCTCACGATTTCTTTCCTTCGGTCGAGCGATCGACACCGCCTCCGACGAAATTTTCGTTCCGAAGCCACGAGAATCCTCTAGAATCCTTTCGGAGCTCACTCGTGGATTCTTCGAGGAGATTTTTGAATCGCAGATTTCTACTTAAAGCTAAGGGTCATCTTAAATTAGTTTCTCTTACGATCGACGTTGCGCGTTTATTAGACACCGTTACGAGGCCAACGGCAAACGACGACGTTGTGCGATTTCAACTTGCCGCGATGCCGGGCGAAAACCACGCGCGTGCGCGTTCTTCGAATTTCTCGATTTGTTCGACAGACGTTTAACTATCTTCGACGAAAGTAGCGATCGCGCGAGTCCGAAACGGCGAAGGAAGATTCTCGGGCGACGGTTACATCGAAGAACATTGTCTCCTTCCTTGCTGAAAGCACCGCTATGTACAGACTACGATAAGGAAGGGATGAACGAAACGCCGTTATGCCGAGTTCGTTTCAACCTCGACCCGACCTCGAAGCGGTCTCCGATCGCAAGCTCGTTTTTCGTTCAACGAAAACTATGTCCCGGACGCACAGATCGTCGTACCTCGACGATTACCACGGCTATTTACATGCGACGATCGTTTGCATCGTTTTCACTCGCCTCCGTAATTGCACACGTCCGGTCGCTCGATCTATCTAACGACGCGACGTTCAACTAGAAATATTCTGGCCTCTGTTTCCGATTCCTGTGTGTCACGAGGAATCCACGTCAATAACGCTCGTCCCGATTTCTTCTGAAACCGTCGATTATATTTTTAATCCGCGCTCCTCGTTCGTCTCATAATATCTCGAAGCGCTTCTCGAGGAATCGCTGTCTTTGCTCGTTGACGATTTTCCTCGACAGTGCAGACCGATCGTCGTCCTCCGTTTCTACTAATACAATCTCTTCCGTTTCGTCGGGCACATCGTATCACGCCGGCGAGAAGGGTCGGTGGATCTGGGGTGGTTTCGGATTCGGCGCTGGTGGCGTCGCGACCCTTATCAATCCCTGCTGTTCCTGAGACTGACCCTGAGGAGTCTGTTGACTAGCCGACGGACTGCCCCGCGAGGAGGGCGTGTGCGGACTCGGGACCGCGACCCTCAGTGGACCCGTCACCGACAGGTTCGTAGCCATCAATGGTGGGCTGTGCGCTTCCGATAGGCTGTCCGACAACCGCGATATTCCGCCATCGGACATCCGCGAACCATCCGATCCTATCCTCGACATTCCATCCGGTAACTGATGCTGCACATGTGGATGGGGCAGCAACCCGTCGTGAGGGTGGATCCTCGGTGGCGGCGGTAGTGCTAATGTATCCGGTAATCTGAAATAGAAAAATGCGAGGTACCGAGATATAACGTGGCTGCTAGATATGCATGTGGTCACCATGAAAGAAAAAAAAGAATGACGGCCAAAAATCAGTGGCCGTATTTCTTTATGTTGATCAGAAAATCATGTCCCGTGACAATTATTCGCTTGCTTATCTTCTACCATTTTAAGGATGTATTGGCTATACAGTCAATCCCAAAAGTTTATGCACTTTAGAAATGCATTTTTTAATAAGAAATCA
>NW_017171239.1:1059301-1063572 GCF_001652005.2 Ceratina calcarata | reverse complement strand
ATGGTCGGATTTTGTCAACATCAATAAAATGCCAAATAATCATACGTAACTCGTTAAATACTCAAGTTAGAAGAAAAATACATAGAATCTTTCTTGTAGAGGACATCAGTGCCTACAATTTCTGTATAATAAACTTTTCGCTATCGTCAATAATTAATTGGATATTTCCTTCTATACTTTTTAGCACGTAGCTATTTATTATTAGCATTGTTCTTCCGACGTCTGATTTCTCTTTAATTATAGAAAATGCGTTTTTCTAAGGTACATAAACTTTTGGGATTAATTGTATACCCAATACATCCTTAAATGTGCACGGTTCATGCGAGGCATGCAAGTAGCAGATCGTCAAAGAATCAGAAGCAATCGCGAATCGTCGTAATTGAGAACGAACGGTGATCGGATTAGGAGTGATTAAAAAATAGCAGATTTAGCATGATGTACTCACCGTGACCCAAGATCTCCCCTGGGTCCTACAGCTTGGAACGGGCTCGTTTCCGCCAGCCTGAAGATTCCACCGCCCGAGATGTTCGGATGATTGTGTTGCGGACTGTGTGGTGCAAACCGGAAGGCGGCCGGCGGGAATTTGAAGGCCGTCGCGTGGTTAAATCGAAACTGCGATTGCGATGGATCGAAACGGAAATTCAACGTGGGCGGTGGCAGGGGACCCAAGGCCCCGAGAGGAACGGGAGACGGTTGGTGAGTCGGTGGTGGCGAAGAACTTGGAGACGGTGGCGATGTTCCACCCAGAGATATATCAGAATCCTCCGAGTCGCTACCCCCTGGCCCCGGACTCAGCGTGCGACGCGCATTCCCGTTTCCTGTACCAGATTGTTGTTGCATTCTGAAATGGAAAACGAATAGGGCATCATTAGAATTCGATCTCTTCCAAATTAATTATAATTAAAACAGGTGATACGACTGTTAATCACAATGAGCTGCCGGAGAATACCTTTGAGTCATATTTCCACTCACTGGCTTACGTTTCTATAATTCTAAGTGTTAAAGGTAAAGGTACCAGGGTTAGACGAGTTTATTATATTAAAACTGGTCGTCATTCATCTTAAAATTATAGACCAGTACGTCAGTGAAACTGTGTCGTGAACAGGAATTGCGATATTGACTGTGTTCGAGTCTCTCATCGTTTCTTCGGGGATCGGTTACTCTAGCATGCGTCTCTCGTCGATGGGTCAACAAGATGGGTCGTTTAGCAGAATCGCGCGTGGGCACCGTTGCTCGCGATGAGAATTTCTATTCGTTCCCGTCGTAGGACGGTGGCTCGAGCAGGTATCGCGGCACGGAAAACGCTTTGTTTCCAGTCATCGCTACGGAGAGCGTGTAGGTATAATTAACGAGCGGGCCCAGCCTTCCCAGGTGAGGCGAGGATTCACGGGAGAGTAACGACGATTCCCGCGCCACGGGCTCGTACAAAAGAACGATCCGACTCGTTACTCGAGAGATTACGGACAGATACCGAAAACGCCTCATGAATTTCTCACGCGAATCACCCGCGGCCGGAGATAAACGACGAACGGTCGCGCCGCGATCGGAACGGATGTCCCGACTCGTCGACAGGAAAGTATTATTCATCGCGCCACCCACGACCGACTTTAAAACCCGTTGACCCGAGAGCGATCGTCGTGCAAATCCGTATCGTCCTCGTTCCCTCCGTCCTCCTCGTATGCGACGGAATTTTTATCGGCAGATGAAAATCGCAAACACCTCGAACCGGCGTTAGGAATAATTTTTCCCTCTCGTAATCGCGTAACGCGCAAGAAGAAAAATACCTCATAAGAATGTTCTATTCTCGTTCCAGAACGAAGCCTCCCTCGGATATCGAGAGAAAGGAGAATCGTTCGCTGCTCCGTCGGAGACAATGAGACGTTGCGGTCGCCTTAAAAGCCTCTTCGCTCCAGATCGATTCGACGACGCCCAAGCTTCCAAGGTACTCACTCTCGTATTTTCTTTGCTAATCGAGTTTCGAGCCCGCACTGTTACCACGGTAACACCTCGAGCGATTTCGAACAGGTTCGAAAGGGATGCTACCTCGAGTCGCGAATTTCATGCCGATTCACGATTCTCCGCGAACTTCGTTCGCGAACTACCCTCGCAGGCTGTACGCGTCATAAAAGTAGAAATACGTAAGCGGGTAACGAGACGTCGATCTCCTTGACGAAGGTATTGAAGCGATTTATTCGATTCCGAAGGCGTCGCGAGGGTGGAAAGAATTCGAGGCCACTCTCGCGTGGACTCGTTTGAAACACGTCGGACACGGTAATCGAACCCGTACCCTCCCGGCTTCCTCTCTCCGTTCCTGTTCGTCTCTCGCTCAGGTTCCTTTTCTTTCTCGTCGCGTCGAGCGTCCCGTTGATGCGAGACGCGTTTTAATTATGCCCCGAGACCGCTTCCCTTTTGTCTCGGTCCTTTCACGAGACACCCGCACGAGCGGCCGCGACTTATTATGCGGATACGCGCCAGCCTCTCCCCGTTTTGTTCCACTTAGCGCTCGTCCACCCGATCGTCCACGGCCTCTATTCAAATCT
Source organism: Ceratina calcarata (assembly GCF_001652005.2). NCBI lineage: Eukaryota > Metazoa > Arthropoda > Insecta > Hymenoptera > Apidae > Ceratina > Ceratina calcarata. The sequence continues at coordinate 1,061,032 of NW_017171239.1, read as the reverse complement.
AAACGTCTCGGCGTTATTGAAGCGCGGAGGCTCGAGCCCGCGGCGTCGATCTTTCCACCGCGAATACCTGGGCTTGGCGTTGATTCGTGTCTACTCTTTACTCGCTACCCGGACGTTCGTTCGACTCTGCGGTACTCCAGTTTCGAACTCCAGTTACCTCGTCTCCGCGGTTAACGAGGTGTATCGGTGTTTTGGTTCGACCTTTCGGCGAAACGAACAACGAGCTCACGAGGAAAAAGTAAATTTTGCGACGAGTCAGGCCTCTTTTTTTCTATCTGACCGTAGTACAGCCTCTCGCGGTTAATGTATTCGCGGCATGTGTCCGCTCGTGCACGCGCGCGTCGGGCTTGTTTTCGCGTGGCGAATCGAGGACCGCGTCGAACGGTGACGGCGAAAGAACGAGCCCGTCGCAGGTGACGCGGTGAATTTTTTGGGCGCCGCGCGCGGTGCCCGATGGTCACGATTAAAAAACGAATTCGTCGAGCCGTTCTGCGAAGTGGAAAGTATCAGGTGCAACGTCGGTCGCCGCGTACGAGGATACGCGCGGGCCGCCGTCGAGTATTTACGCCGCATGACGAGTCACTTTTCGTAATCCCTCCCTGTACGTTGCGTAAAGTATTATGCACGCGGACGGGCGACGTGGTCTCGAACCGTGACGGAAGCTACCGTAATTACGCGCAAGATGGTCGTCCTTGCTGCCGCGGCCGTGCGACAGAGACCGATCGATCGCCGATCGAGGAACTGCCGGTGAAAGGATCCCGGTTTTCGTGCCATCGCCGACCTCTTTAAACGGACGCGATGATGCTCGTACGCGCGAAAACGATCCGAACGAAGAAGATGCAAGGTCTCTCGTGGAAAGAGGCTAAACGCCGACTAGCCTCCCTTCCGTTCGTCTCTGAACCAGTTTCTACGATTCTCTCGGAGGCACTTCGGGACGGGAGGAAAAGGGACGATCGATTTCAACCTGATATCGGAATCGGATCTATTCTCGACTCTCTAGCGACGGGGGATATATCATTTTAACAGAATCTACCCCCGTGTCGAAACGCGTAGCTCGTATTTTCGTGCTGACGGTTCCCCTCCTCCTGGCCTAGCCGCGAACGGACCCTCTCGATTCGGACCAACCCCGTGCCATGCTAAATACCCGGTGCGCACAATGGAGAACATATCGTTCGAAAATCTGAGCTGTGCGAAGGCCTCTACAAAAGGTAACTGGATATCGGTACGAGGAGTAGACACGGCATGTGAACAGAGGGCCCGCGATTTCGAGAGACCGGGATCCCCGTTTCGTCCCTTCGGTCCCCCTCCCCCTCCCTCGTCCTGCCCCTCGCGTTTCACCGCTTTTTTTCATCTCTAGCTCATTTTTAATAGCCGCTAATAGAGACGTTAAAACGATACGGGTCCTCTCTCAGCTCCGACTCGGATGCTCAGTTCATTCTTTGCTCGCGATTCTACGAGCTTCCCTCCCTTCGTTCGTCCACACCCCTTGCGAGTACTTTCGCTTCTGGCAATCGCAGAGGCACTCGCGTCACGTGGAATCGACCGATCGATCGGCCGAGATTCAAACTTCGCGAAAATTTCATCCACCGCTCGTTTCTACGCGCTGGTTCATCCAGTATAGAACGCATCCGTTGGCTGAAGGGGGGAACGGTAAAAGAAACGAGCGCAGGTAGCCGGTGATTTGCAGTATTTTAATCCGGGGCCAAATCGGTGGAAGCGTCGCGTTCGTTA
>NW_017171239.1:1051729-1056932 GCF_001652005.2 Ceratina calcarata | reverse complement strand
ACGGGGGATATATCATTTTAACAGAATCTACCCCCGTGTCGAAACGCGTAGCTCGTATTTTCGTGCTGACGGTTCCCCTCCTCCTGGCCTAGCCGCGAACGGACCCTCTCGATTCGGACCAACCCCGTGCCATGCTAAATACCCGGTGCGCACAATGGAGAACATATCGTTCGAAAATCTGAGCTGTGCGAAGGCCTCTACAAAAGGTAACTGGATATCGGTACGAGGAGTAGACACGGCATGTGAACAGAGGGCCCGCGATTTCGAGAGACCGGGATCCCCGTTTCGTCCCTTCGGTCCCCCTCCCCCTCCCTCGTCCTGCCCCTCGCGTTTCACCGCTTTTTTTCATCTCTAGCTCATTTTTAATAGCCGCTAATAGAGACGTTAAAACGATACGGGTCCTCTCTCAGCTCCGACTCGGATGCTCAGTTCATTCTTTGCTCGCGATTCTACGAGCTTCCCTCCCTTCGTTCGTCCACACCCCTTGCGAGTACTTTCGCTTCTGGCAATCGCAGAGGCACTCGCGTCACGTGGAATCGACCGATCGATCGGCCGAGATTCAAACTTCGCGAAAATTTCATCCACCGCTCGTTTCTACGCGCTGGTTCATCCAGTATAGAACGCATCCGTTGGCTGAAGGGGGGAACGGTAAAAGAAACGAGCGCAGGTAGCCGGTGATTTGCAGTATTTTAATCCGGGGCCAAATCGGTGGAAGCGTCGCGTTCGTTAAAAGGGAACCGGGCAGCGGCGTTTAGAGTGGCCTCGTTTGCGAATACGGCGATCGTTCTCGTCTTCCCGTCACCCTCGACGACTCCCGAGAAACCGGGTAAATGTTTGTCATCGGACAAAGAGTAGTATCCACCGGCGCGCGTTCCATTCCGTTTCGACTCCGAAATCACGATCTGTTTGTGAAGATTTTTAAGCGAAGTGTACTGAAAAACGATCTCTCCCTTTATTTTTTGTCCCCTGAATCTGCCTCTGTTCGAAGGGCGTCTCTTGTTTCGCAGGCGGAACTCGCGACGCGACGATCCGGATTCTGCGTCAGGAAATCTCGTTCCTCGGAAGTCGAGTAGCGAGTCGGTACCGTAATAGGCGTTTGGCAAATTACGAAGGTCACGGCGACCGTTGAGAAAGTTTGCTTGAATGGTTTCCGAGCGGGGAACATCAGGCCAAGAACGACAAATAATTTCTCTTGGACGCATAGACGTTACGAGTGTTTGCGGAGGTTCCTCGAGAAGGTATCCTCTAGCTTGCGGCGCGGTTCCTCGAGCGTTTCGTGGGAAAAATCCTCGGAAATTAAATCCTTGCCCCGGCCGGTAGTCGGAGAACCATGGTCGAGACGCTAATCCCGTTGTTTTAGGCTGTAGTCTGGTTTTCCCTGAGAACGGCTCGAGGAAAGACCGGGCTAAATGCCGAGGCAAAATTACTCCCGGTCGGTCAGACGTCGCGAGCGGAATGGTTGTGGAAACTTGTTCGTTCAACGAATCGTAGAAAAAATATTTGCGCTCGACCGAGATAAACGAGGATCATTTTCCTCGAAGAGACGTAGCGCCTCCCCCGCGTTGTTTAGAGTTTCGAACGGCGCTTGTCGGAAGGATTCGGTCTAATGATCCGAGGGACCGATGATCGACCGGGTTCGATCGTCCCTCGAAGAGGAATTTTTCCGTGTTCGTCTTTACGCGACGTTGATTCGGTTACTTTTCGTTTGTCTACCCGTCGGGTAATTTTCCGCTCGACGGCTCATTTTCCACTAATCGCCTCGATATCGGTGAACCACGGTTTTTCGAGGTATTTGTAGGAGGATAATTTCGGAGAGGTGCGCGAGTCTCGAGGAGAATCCGGCGTCTCATTTAATTTAATGACTCGTTTTCGAGAAGCTGGCCGGCGCATACATCGGAAATCACTCGGTAAATAATTAATGTGTAATCAGACCCCGTTTGTGTGCGCGAGCGAGTGAAAGGTGGACGTCGATGGGAGAACGAACATACCTTGGACCTCGCGACGACTCGCGACGAGGCGAACGGCTCGCCGAGGGCGCCATCGAGGCAACGGAAGGGTGTTTGCCGGCAAACACCGTCGAGGGCCTCTCGACGTATTCTAAACTTACGCGTGGGGTTCTTTTCGTCGGACGGAGTGACGTACAAGATCGTATCGAGGACGGAGAAGTAGCCGCTCGTGCTCGTCTTTTAATTCCCGTTCCGCGTTCTCGAGAAAATCCAAACGACAATGTTTGTCAGAGAAATTCCGTTGAGAATATTTACGGGATACAAATTTTTGTCATAGCACGGAAGGGTTCGGGTTCCCGCGTGACGTCTCTCAAAATTTTGCTACGTCGTTCGAAAGCGGTTAGCTGGAGTTTCCGGGGCGAAACGACCGCGATCGACGTCTCTCAATTATCGCGCGACGAGAAAGAGAGGAACTTGAATGGCATCCGATCGAGGCACGCGCCGTCGCTTAGAGCCTCTCCGAGAGTTCGAGAGCCCTCGAATTGATTCGAGTCCCGTGGCACACTTCGGGCCAAATTAAGTTTCGCTTCTGAAACGCTCTCTCTCTCTTTCGCTACCGCCACGGGTCTTTCCTTCGTCCATTCATCTTTACCCGCCTTTTATCTCCGGAGATCGGTTCGACGAATCGCGTTTCGCGGCGTTGCGAATCGCATCGGGCCCGCGAAACGGCAACGGGAGATCGCGATACCAAAGGAATCCCCCTTCTCCATTCTCGTTCCACGACGCGCAGCGCAAAACCCCGAAGCGAGCTAAAATTTCGACGACGAGGGAGTGTATCGAGTTCCCGAAAAATCGGTCTCGCGCGATGAACGAAGCCAGGGTAGAGAGGCTTTAATTCCTATTACACCACGGACGAGGAACCGGGGACGTAACATAAGGAGGTTCGGTGGAGCGTCGGCTGACCAAGAAGGAAGAGGTGGAGGACGATCGGGAACAAAAAGAGGAAACAGCCCCCGGTAACCTCTCGTTTGCACTGGGCCACGCTCAATTAACCATTTCGAGAGAAAAAATTCGCCGGTCAAATTCTGCGCGACAGCCCGTGAAGTCCGCGGCTCGTGTTCACCGCGAGGCAATCGAGCCGGACCGATGCGGAGCGTGTACAAGAATCGAACGAAACGGAGCACGGCTGCGTCGAGAAAGGAGCAAAAGAGAGGCAAGTGGGACAGATAGACAGATTGAGAGAGATGATGAGCAAAAAGGAAAAATAAGGAAAGGAGCATCGAGGCACGACCCTGTATCGTTTTTCAAAGAGGAACCGTTCGTCTCTGTTCGTTTTACCCTATTCGCGAGTTTCCTTCTTCTTCCGTTGTCTTTTCGCCTCTTAGATATACGCGACGATCGTACCGCACGGTCGGGTGTAAGATTTCACGTGTACACGCGGAATGGATCAGATTGGCCTGGCCTTAAGCCGTCGCAAATTACCCCGTAAGCCTTTTAGTCGCCGTGTGTGTTTTGCTGGCGCAGCCAGCATAAACCCTCCCTCTTCGCCGTCCACCGAGGCTTTTCCTATCCTTCTCTCTTCTCTTCTTCTCTCGACGCCCGCACCGCGCCGGGTCTCCGCGTTATTATTTTGTTGCTCCGTAATATCCTCGAAACCCCCTTGGGGCTTTGCCAGGCCACTCTAAAGGGAATCTAACCGGAGTTCGTGGTCTAGGGGGTGCGCGTTGCAGAAATAGTTCTAAACTCGGCGAATTATCAATCGGCCACGGGGGTACCACTGGCCTTTTATCCCTGTAGCGCCAACTTTAAATTGGATACGAACGTTTGCCGCTTAATCGTCAGAAGAACAAAGTTCCGAGTCCAGCGAACTTCCTCTTTCGCCCGTGACCATGATACGAGATACGATTTTCGCCTTCGTAGAGAAAACGTCGATACGAGCGAAAATTAGTGAGGAAAAATGTATCGTAAGAATCTTATAGAACGTACAGATGTCTCCTTTACTCGAGATTACTCTTCCCGGCATCAAAAGACTGAGACGCGATGCCCTCGGGGCGCGGGAGTAAAAATTTAACGCAATTCCGAGTGATTACCACGGGCCTGCGATACACCCCTTATATTTCTACCCCTTGATTGGCTTACATTGTCGATGCTTAACCGTTTCATGCACCAGTGACCGACTAGGGGGATATCATTGCGCTGCGATAGGGGTAACGTTTTCATAGCCCCAGGGCGTATCGTCGTCATTGTCGAGATTCAAATGTAAAAATCATCGCGGTACGTCGGCCACGATTCCACGGCTGAGAAAATCGACCGGCTTTTCGGCTCGTATCATCGTCCTCCGCTTCCATTACACCGGGAGAATAATTCGCGAATCGCGTGACGAGAAGTCGACCCTCTCGCGTATCGATCCTGCAGTTAGTTTTCCGCAATTCCTGTTTTTTATCCGCGTCGGAGGCCTATCGTTCTCGGCCATAATACCGTTTCCCGATACACGTATAGTTTCCCTTATCGCTCGGATCGGCATTTCTGTACGGCCCGAACCATCAAATATTCAACCGTCCCTGAAAGTTTGGACCTTCTATCGCGTTGCATCGTCCAATAGAAACGGCGGCCATGCGATAGTCATTCATCGATAAGAGTCTAACGATGCACTTACGCTCATTCTCTTCGAAACGTAAAAACTTATTAATTTCGCGAATCAATTTCGATAAGTGAAATTCGCGATTGAGAGATCGTGCAAAAGATGGTACTTTCGTAAGTACACGTGGAGGGATATAATTCTACGCGACTCGTTGTGCGAGGAAGGGCTTATACACGGGGTCACTCGATACTTCACCGTGGCATAATACGCGTCGTACGGGCGTCCAGCTCGTTGCGGGCAGGTAGTGTGTAGGTACATACGAGTCGTGTCCAGGAGATAGGTCTCATTTAAGGATCAGGATCAGGAATGTTCAGTGTTGCGTTACATCACCCGGCACCGCGTTTATCCCTCGATATACCGGGTGTTCTCTTAACGAGCTCGTAAACGAGAGTCGAGTTACGGGGAGGATCGGTCTCTAACGAAGGTGGGCCGAAGCACGAGAAGCAGCGAGATCGTTGAACTGTTCTCTCATCGAATCGTCGTAGTGACGTTTCGTACGATTAGGCAATTGAAATTATGAAAGCATTTGTTACGCAAATCGGGGCTCTGTCTTTCGACGTTTAAGGATGTATTGGCTATACAGTCAATCCCAAAAGTTTATGTACCTTAGAAAAAC
>NW_017171239.1:1044047-1051386 GCF_001652005.2 Ceratina calcarata | reverse complement strand
CTATAATAACAAATTCAACATGCCAGCATTAAGTATATGTATAGCCTATACATCCTTAAGATCTACGTTAAGTAGAATAACCAAAGATTTTCAGTTATGGAAAACTATAACTGCAAGAATGAGAGGATTTTGTAAAATTCTTAATATACGTTTTGAGAATAGTATAATGTTGAAATGATATCCACTTCGAGGATATTATTTAAGACAGACACTAGTAGAATCTTTTAAAGAAATGCTAAAATCAGATATTATAATATTATGAAGACGTGGACCAATCGTATAAACCTTATTACTCTCTAAAAACAGCAAGGTCGAGCTGGACGGAAGCTGGAACTCACGATAATCATTTAGCGGTGATTAGATGCGATTCGGAATTAGTATAGAAGTCAGTCGAGTCGGGAAAGAATCCGTTTAGCTAATTTATGCCGGCAAACGCGGAGAGAAGAAAAGGCCCCCCACGGCGCGCGGCGGCGACGGCCGTTGATTCATTTTATTAATTTTTCTCATTCCCCACGATAATTCGATCCGGAGACGAAAGAGCAGAGGCGTCTTCGACGACTGCCGAATTAAAGACGTTACGTCGAGTCACCCCCGAAATCGTTCCTCCGTTCGAACGAGCTGTCTCTTCATCTTCTTTCGCTTCTTCTTCCGTTCTTCACGGTTCGCAAAAGGTGGAGAAGCGAGGAAATTACCGAGACCCCGTGAAAATTCCGCGATGACGGATTTATTACCTCAGACGTCATTATCATTTCCAAATTATATTCGTTTCACGAGCTCCGTTCGAGACACTGAAATCTTCTTGATTAACGCGTTTCTTTCCTCGCGAACGAGCCGATCGGTACGACGCTTCCTCTACTTTTTCCATCCATCTGGACGGGGCAGGTCTACGGGGAATAAACGTAGCCGAGCAGAAAAATTAAACGCGTTCGGTATCCCATAGGGTGGTCCCGTGGAGAGGGGGTGAGCGCGAATCAATTTCTGACGTGCCGGCCGTGTCCGTGTAAACCAATTTCAGGCAATTTCGCGTCAAGAATAGCCTCTTCAACGATGAATTGACCCCGCGTGCGAGGACCTTTCCAATTTTAACCGATCTCGAGGATACTTCTTCCAGAACGGACCGGCCTTCCATGTTCAGTCTTCGCCGTCTTCTCCCCTTCGGGAGCGAATCCGATCGCAAACTCTCCCAGCGATCAAAAATCTTTCCTTTCGATTTTGCCAGCGAGACTATTTCTAGGTAGCTCGAGTAGAAAGTATGGAACTCTGCGAACAGGAAGAGATCTCTGTCCAGATTTCGTTCTTCCTCGTGTTCGAAAATCCGCGGTCTGATCACGAGATGGTAAAAGACGTTCGAGGAATTGGAAACGGGAACGATGTTCGACTCGATAGAATTTCTCCGAGGGAAACTTTTTCCCTCTTGTTTTGATCGCGACGAAAGGAACGAGAATCCGCGTCTGGAACCTCTTTTCCCAAGGGAATTGGCCGCGCTCGGACTGCTTTACGCCGGAGTATTTTCACAGAGCCGCGTGTCCTGAGTGAAATTAGCGAATCCCTGCTCCCCCGAGGCGGGACACGCGGGTAGTCCAACAGGCTCGTTGCGCCGCTTGATATTCCTGGCCCCTTTTCAATGTTCCGGCTTCTTCGAGTGTCAAATTTAATAAGCTCGCCATCTCGATTATCCGGACCGGAATACGGTATGAAAGTTGTCGGTGTATTTTCAGTTTCAATCTAGATACGGATGCGCCCACGGTTGGTTCGTAAACACCGTTCGACATCGATCGTCGTTTCCACGGAGGTTTCCGAAAACGAAACGCGTTCCGCGAACGACGCGAGGACTCGAGCGTCAAACGATAACACGTACACCCGCGTCGTGTAATTTGCCTAGACGTCGTCGTCGCGAAATTTATTACGCAGCCCACAAAGGAGTCAACGTTGCGTTTCTCGGGGAAACTCGATTACCGGGGGCGCATAAATTGCCGATAGCTCTTTCTTCTTCCAACCACGTCGAGACGAATTCATTTTGGTTCTCTTCGCTCCTCCGGGATCCCTCGTTTCCAAAGGATGGTCGAGGCTCCGACCGTAGGTTCACGCAAATCGTGTTAACGTGGCTGACGCGATGTTACTTGGTAACGCGCAACGGTAGCGTATACACCGGAACGTGCCAGCGCTACGTGGAACATATACATAGAGGCCGGAGGTGAAAAAGAATAATTTTAAATGTATCTGGCGAGGGATCGGAGCATTAGCGTCGATGCCAGCGTTTCTTACACCTCACCCCCGGTTAATTACACCTCGCGCAATGACCGAGCCCTTGTTAAGACGTTCGCGAGTGGTTGACAACGAGGCACGCGGGTACGGTGTCGTTAACGCGGCCGTCGTCGTCGCGGCATGCGTCGTCGCAGCACTGCGTAAGCACCGGGCGAACATTAAGGTCACGGGGCGCAATTTTTATCGCTCGGGTACGCTCACAGCCTGCAAACAATTTCGTTCTTTTGCACGTGGAAGCCGTCGCTTCGAGTCGACGTTCCTACGTTTGACTTAACGATGATCGGGAGGTACTCGATCCGGCGATAACGTTGCTCGAAAGTTTCGCGAAATTATCTGGCAGGCCGATCGTCTACCCCTTCTTTTCTTCCGCGAATTTCGTCGACGGGATTACACGTAAATTTCACGTCCGATCACGCGTTTTTATTCGCGAGCCGTAGTGACTCTTCGAACTGATCATTGATCACATCTGGTGTTTACGCGAAGAACGCTGGTCGCACGATGGAACGAAAAAACCGAGCGACTCGCGGGCCACGCTGCGAGCGAAGAACTAATTAATCCGTTATCTCCGCCGTCCGGTGGCGATTAATTTCGCGTCCCGGGGCGAACTCGTCTCGCGCGATTCTCGTACAAGAAGAATTATACGCGCGGCGTTAATCAAAGCCCGGAGTTCCGCGGAGGCTTCCGGGGTACCCGTGGAACCATCCGTTTTGTCGAGGATCTTTTTCGTTTCGGTCACGAGCCGCGAGATCGTCTGTTCGTCATAAATTAGCGCCGATCGTTTCGGTTGAAACGTGCAATTAACCGTGCAATAGAAGGGGAGTATCGATATCGATCCAGCTCGATCCCGTCAATTCTACTGAAACGCGTTTTCCGGTTGTCCAAGCAGCAGGTTGATTTCTTTTCGAATCACCAACCGGTTTCCCTGTTACGCAGAAGGCTTACACCGTTTTGTCGATCCCATCTGACATCGGAGATATGTAAAAATAACTCCGAATCCATTTCATATTCGTGTCGATCATTTAACCCCTTCCACGCATTCAGTTTTTAAGAACGTGTAATACTCCGTAACTGATAATTCCTTACGTCCCGTTTATTACCCAACGACACTTCTTACTTTATTTCCTTTCTCGGTTCTTCGGAGATTTCACTTTGACCAGATTCGCCTATTTAAACGTTAACTCTAACAACGTGGGGTGCCCTTTCGCCCAGTTAATTTCCCACCTGGTCGTAAATCCTCCCGTAACGCAGATCGCGAGCGAGCTGCCGTATCTAAAAACACCACTGTAATTATCGCTACTTTGTCCGCCGCGCTGGTAATTACACCGTGCTATTACACGAAAAATGTCGGTAGAGGTGCGACGGTGCAGCGGCGCGGCACCCGAGGAGACAGGAAGTCCGCGGAGGCGAGAGGAGGAAATCGCGCTTTAAACGATACCCACGCGCTCGCTCCGTTCGTTTGCTCCGCGATCGTGCAATTATCGAGCGGCAGATTTTTACGGAAAGTGGAAAACTATACGAAACGAGGGCGAACCGTGAAAATTAGTGTGCGTAGACGCGACTACGTCCCGAAACTAGGCACTCGAGTCCGACGCCTTCTCGCGTTTAGAAATTTTGATTCGACCGATAAAACCGGTTTCGAACGATCTCGTTGAATCAAGAGCGCTTTTTAGTCGACGTCGAACCGAGATCTACGCGTCGCACAGTGTTGAGATCGACCGATCGCGTTACCAAGCGCCGTGACAAAAATGCGAATAACTACCTATGTCCCGCGGTCGATGCATTAACAAAACCGGTGCTGGGTGAACGCGACGTGGAGAGAACCAGGTATAAGCGTCGCGCATAAGGCGAGTCACGAAGCGTTCGCGCAGTGGTCGCGTATTCGGAGCAACCAACGGGAGAGCTTATCGCGGCGTCGAATCTCTTCCTCGGTCGGAAACCTCGTTTTTCTCCGTAAATTAGGGGCCCCGCGGTTATTTTCGGTGGCGGATGTGACGTTGCAGCCTTCGGAAGTGGCCCTTTTTGTCGGTCGCCTGGCCCAGGCCGCGGAGCGAACCGTCGCGGTTAATAGAGGTTTGCTGCTGCTGCCCTTTCTGCCGTTGACCAAACGCGGTCTTTAGCGACTGGCTCTCCTTTTCAAAAAATATTCACTTTAGCCCGTTCGTCTCTGATAAAAAAACTGGCCACCGGTCGATTCGTCGGTCCCTATCTCGTTTTTATTTACCACGATCGCACTGTACGAAACAGTGGCTAGTTGTTTGTCGTAAAAACTCACGGTACGAACGGTAACGATTTTTCGACAATTCGGTGCAATTCCTCTGAACATTATAACGATCGTGTAATAATACGCGTACTTCGAACAAGAACGAATGAGACGGCGATTTCTTCGGTCAGACGCGATCCGAAGTTTTAACAGGCGTGCAGCCTGTTCGCGTAAATGACGACCGCCGATAACGGGGTACGTCGTCGAAGCCTCGTTAAACGTCGGCCACGACTGGCATCTGGATCGAATTCGAATTTATCCGATCTGTTTAAATCCCATCGATCTGAATCTCTCGGACCGTCGTCTATCGCAAAAACGATTGTTCGTAAATATCTTAGCTAGACGAACTCTAGGACATATGGCTGCAGATCTGTTTTATGAAACTCATCATGCAAGCCGTCGAGAAGTATTCAACAGACATTCTCATGGTTCTATGCGTATCATAAGGGCACCCCCATTCTCTTGACTTCGCCGAATCTAAATTAAGTACATTTCACATCAGAAGGAAAGTCTTAGATATCTCTTTGCTCATAAGATCGTCAATGGTTTTGTATCCTCTTCTGACTTATTTGTATCTGATATGTAAAATTATCGGTCCGATTAAAACTTTGATTATGCCAATCATTCATGCTAATTTTGTCTGCACCGAAGTTATGTCTCAGTCTTACTTTCATTTCGTTCCGTAACCTGCATATTAACGATATTATAGTTAGGCAGAATTCGAGACGTAATAGCAGGTCGAATCGTAGAAATGGTAATCGCTCGTAGGAACGTCGACGGAGATGATAGAACGGAATCCGTAGGTTGATTTGGCGTGTCTTCGTTTTATCGGCCGGCGAATTTCAACGCGTCCCGCAATTTCGCGGGATGAGAAGCAGGAAACGTACGCGCGGCGTGGCGCGGCGGCGTGCGAGCCACCTGTCGTTTCGGGCTGGTTAAGTGCCGCGGCTTTCCGCTTTGACGCCGCGTGTCATCCGCGATTTCGCGCGGCGTGCCGCGAACCCCCGGCGAATGAATCGCAAACTATGCGGGAAACGCGAATCTACGAGTTCATCTCTGACTGGAAAATCGGTGGGAAGAAACGGCGCTTCTTCGTTACGCCGAGATTCCTTCGTCGCGGGACACGAATTCATAACCGAGTGGAACGTATCGTTTCATCTTGCGAATCGTTGCACGTTCATTACGTTGGTCGACGCGTCGCTATGTATTTCCGAAAACGCAAGGTGCGATCGAGCGGGTCGCGTCAGCCACGCGGGTTAATTACCCCTCACCGATCGACCGGAGGTGAGAGGCATCCATCTGGTACCTGAGCCTAAAGGCGAGCGAAGCCACGACGACGATGGCACGACGATAATCGCAAATTGGATTATAATTTGCGGGAGATAAGTCACGCCCGTCACCTCGACTGCGAAATGACCGAGGACCGAGAACGAGAGGGAACCGTCGCGCGCGGAACGAGGACGGGAAAACGTGTGCGAGCATTCGTCGAGAGCCCTTTCGACCCTCCGTGCCTCCGTTCTTCTTCCCCGCCTCTCCCGAGTGTCACCCTCTCCGTCAATTATTTAGTAATTGAATGCGAGGAAGCCGAGAGTCATCGTTTAAATTATCGTCCTTAGTAAACCGTCGTCGACGTTACCGTTTGCCAGCAGCTGGTTCGCTTCGCGTCGAATTTGTCGAACAGTGGGAACGAGATTTTTCCAACGAGCCACGTCCGATGCGTCTCGATGTCACGATCGAGATACTTCGTTTCCTGGACGGGATAGTTCTCGGCTAATCGAGAAAAGATATTTAAACGGACGAGAAGAATGACGTCGGAAATGTACGCGAGAAGCGAAGACCGATCTAAAAGATAACGAATTGACTTTCGATGTGGTTCCGTTCAGGATATCGAATACTCCTCAGATGAGGAGCTCAGAGTTCTCGGTTCTCGCCCTCTCGGGGGCCGATGCAGGGCGGCGTCATCGTCGGGACAGAGACGAGACTTCTCGCGCAGGATTCGTTCCGGACAGCGTGGCGCGGGTGCGAACGCAATCGCGCAGCCGGCCGATCCTTATCCGCCTAATAAATAGCTCGAGACGTGACTACAACCTTTCGTGACAAGTTAATCACGCGGCGAAGGAGCAATCCCCGAGAGGAATCGACTACGCGCGGCGTCCCGCCTCGTCTCTCCTCGGTTCGCCGGCGTAGATGAATCCACAGAAACTGCACATATTTATGTAAATGGCCGCCGAGACCAGTTCCCGTGGCACCTAGCCGCCTCTTTGTTTTACAAATATGGCACTCGACGCCGTAGGAACCGGGCCCGGCCATCTTTGTTTGATGACTCGACAACTAAAGCAACGTTGAGCACCCCGCCGATCATCCTACAGCGATTGGCACACGATTAACGAGGGAATGCTCATGGGTCGTATCTCGAACCTCGTTCTAGGGCGACGACTACCCCGTCACCTATCCGTTATCATGTTCAATTACGCGCGTTACAAGTTGCTCGTATAATCGTCTTGTTGTCCGCACGAATGCAAATATGTTGGAAGGATTCAATTTCTTCGATTAGCCAGAGATTCTATTATGATCATGACTACCAGCCGATATTAGTTCGTATTCACTTATTATTATTGGACCAGAGGTGGTCAAAGCTGAGCAGATGCTCCTGATACTTCAATTTCGCAATGACGCAGTTTTTACGTCCCAACGAAATTTTACGACTCTAATTAATTCCAATTAAATTAGTTTGTCATCTTTATAAAATATCAGTTTTCTTTTTCCTTCGTACATTCTAGAGATTTAAGGATGTATTGGCTATACAGTCAATCC
>NW_017171239.1:993120-1043485 GCF_001652005.2 Ceratina calcarata | reverse complement strand
TGCATTTCTAAAGTGCATAAACTTTTGGGATTGACTGTATAGACAATATATCCTTAAGGGTGTTAGGAAAGTAATAACAAATGGATACCTTACACGTAGATGTCGAGCAGCTGTACGTCTATTGTTAGACGAGTGACGAATTTCCTAATTTTTTTAAGGAATTCCGTACCTGAAACAAGAGAAACGAAATTATAGAAAAGCAATGCAGATACTAAAGAATATAAAATCTCGTAGGGGGTAACCGACTGCCTTAATTATTCATTTCGATCAGACGTCATTATTATTCGTACATATTGGATTTGTGTATCGATACGCCGGGACGACGGTCGAGAATTAAACCTATCCTCTTACGTCGCCCTTCGAACGCGGTTGCTTTACATTTTACGCAAGGCGTGTTTGCGCTTCTTGACGGGGTCCTAGCCTAGAACGTAGCGGGGATTAGTCCAAATGGTAATCCCGTAGGCAAAGCGCGGCGCGTTACGCGACACGGTAGCCGGTGATGTTTTTCCAACGGGGACGCGTTAACGCCCCGTCACTTGTTTCGTGTTTGCTCGCTCGTTTGATCTTCGAGCACGCTTCATTTGACGCTTATTTGCCCCTGTGCCAGCGCGCTCCGGCGATGTGTGCGCGCCTACGGACGACTCGCGAGTCGCGACATACGGTCTGAGATTTCACGGACAGCCGCGACGACTCTTTCGAACGTAGAAAAAGCAAATATTCGCCTCCTCTCCGGCACTTCTTCCGGAACGAGCGTAAGTAACCATTTTTGCTACTCGTCGGAGACAGTCGC
This sequence comes from Ceratina calcarata, assembly GCF_001652005.2. Taxonomy (NCBI): domain Eukaryota; kingdom Metazoa; phylum Arthropoda; class Insecta; order Hymenoptera; family Apidae; genus Ceratina; species Ceratina calcarata. Next base: position 1,042,695 of record NW_017171239.1, on the reverse strand, counting down.
TTCTCCTCGGTACGCAATCACTGCCCGAGCGATTCGAACCGCTTTCACTGGGTACACACGTATCCGAGCAGAGAGAACTTGGATTGCAAAGTAAACCGAACGCGATTCTATCGAGCGCGGTCCGCCGTCGGTCTTTATGTCCGACGAGACGCCTCGCGCGTTCCATCGATATCGAAGGCGCGCGTGGAATCCTTCGCCGGCACGAGCGACGATCAATTTTTCTCGACGCGGGGCGAGGATATGAAAAATTTCGAGCAGCCGGTAATGAGGCGCGTTCACAAAAGGACCGGCGCTTGCATTTGGACAGCCACTGTCATTTGTTCTCCGGCTCGTGGTCATTTGTCACCTGACGGCCCGGGCCAGTCTCTCGTTACGTCATCGTCGAAACGGCGTCGAACCGGGCAACCACCCTCGTCACGTTTGTTACAGCATCCACGCTTAGACGATTCGACTCGAGGGAACTCGAGATTATCGTACGCAACGGCCAACCACGTTTTGCAACACTTCGTATTTGTTATTTCGAGCGAAATAAAAAGTATCGAACCGGAAAGGTTTGCCGAGTCGCTTAATCGACGACGCGTAATTCCAATCGGGTTTTAATAGATATCTCAAGCTCGAGCATGGGTTCTGGTAGAGCTGTCGGCGATCGATAAAGCATTAATCAAACTAGTTCCACGGCGAAATTATAATCCGGATCGAACTATCGTGGTCTCGCGATACTCGTAGTAGAACATAAATTGCAGATATCATCTACACGCGTGCAATTAGAAACAGTTTCTTTTTAAGATTTAGAGACTCGTTCGATAAGACTCGAGCGTTTAATCGATAGGGTAAACATTTACCGTGAATGAAAAATTTCTAGTTACGCGATACGCGTATTAAGATGATCGTTATTATTATTATTCCGTTGTCACGGGTAAAATACGGATCCGGATCCCGTCGACGATCGGTGGCACCACCCACCGAGACGCTGCGGCCTGGCTATTAGCATCCGAGAACAATCGACTGCCGCGGGTCACGACAACGCGAGAAACCCTATGAATTTATCGTAATTTTATGTATGGCACGATCAACGGCCTCGGTGGCGGATAAAAAGGAAGGCGAAACGCATGATTTACCGCCCCCTTTTAAAAACGCGGCTGCTATACGGCCACCGGGACCGCGGCATAGTAGCGGGACGAGCGTGACCGCCGAACGCGTTGAAACTGATACTTTCCCAAATCCCTTTTAACACTAGACTTAAGAGCCGCGTCATTTCGACGCATTCCGAATTTCACGAGGAAAATCAAAGAACGGTTTTCATTTTTTCAACCACTTCTCAGGTTTATAATTTCAGAGATTTGCGATATGAGAAATGTCCGTAAACTCAGTACTACGGGTAAAACTTTTCTTATAGAATACCGATTCGTCGTTTCAAAGGCTTTTACCGTCGTTTATCCTCGCCCGCCCTTTGATCAATTTTTTCCTTCCGAGCGTATGATAAACCGAGATGGGACCGTTTCCATCGCATGACACGCGTCACGGTGGACGTTTTTTGCGTAACGCCGGGTCGAAGATAAACGACGAGAGGATTAATAGTCAGGTGATCAACGGTACCGATGGAGCAAAACTGTGCGTAATACTCGTTCGTGGCAGCGGTTAATCGGTCGGCCACGTACGGGTAATTTATGCGATGTGCAATCACCGCGGCCACGAATTGAGCTACCGCGCGAAAAAGGAATAGCACGTACAAGATTTACGGCGAAGACGATCGAGGCTACGAATCCGCGATTCGCGTCGTCTTTCACGTGTTCTCCACGGGATCTTCGACCCGTAAGCCATGTCCTGATACTCGTCGTGGAAATCCGAACTGACCAGGACGAGCGAAACGAAGGAGTCGCCGTGTCGAGATCGGTCCTCGTCCGGTCGAGCTCGGCTAACGATCGGAAACGATGTCGTGGTGCGACCAGGCACTGTTCCAGCGCGGGGCGAAGACCTGGCATACTTTGTAACCTCATATACCGTGTCTAATTGACACGCGAGGCGTAAGGTATCGCGTCGCGGCCGGGCGACGATAATCTGGGAAACACCGAGTCTGGTATTATACTTTATAATGGAACTGGCCGAGGGAAGAAGGGGTTCACGACGTGGAAATAAAACGCGGTGGGAGAATCGACGACGGCGACATACAATTTCCTTGCGGGGCGACTCGAGGCTGCGCGAGGAGAAAAAAGGCTAACGCGGTTGACCGATGGAGAAAAAAAGTCGTCCCGCGGGGTCGTGCCTGTACGTTCGAAGCCTCTTTTATGCCACGCGAGCCGTACGATTGACGCGTAATGAAGACGTATTATTTAACCTACGACGCGCAGGCCGGCATCGCGATTCTACCCGCTTCTATTAAAACGCGTTTTTCATCGTGTCCAACCACGATCCTGTATACCGGGTTTGTTTCTACTTTCGCGGAATTCCTCGCTGCGATGTTATCGTTCGTGTTTGAAGAGATATCGTCGAGTTTGCGGACACGGTTTTCGTCCGAGATCGCATCGGTGAAAGAGAATAGCGAAAAGAATGGTCGGTGAAGCAGAATCGAACGGCGCTTGTCTCCGACGCGTCGAACATCCCCCTGGGCACGCTCGTCGAGTGCGTTCGCCAAGGCGAGGGAGAGAACCGGTCAAATCGATACAATGTTTTGTTTTAAGTGTGACGTTAAAAGGGTCGGACGAGACGAAACGCGGGAGGACGAAGCATCCCCCTACGTTATATCTCGCCGGGGGACGATGCCGGAATCTTTTTTCGACAACGAGCCATTGTCGCGATTTGCCCGCGACATTTGCACGCTTTACCATTGAATGCGCGGTGAATTTTCAATAAAGTCCGGCGGGAAGGAGAACCCGGTGGTCGGGACATTGTTTAATAAAACCGCGCAACGAAACGTCGATGATTCGATTCCGTCGGTTTTTTCGCGGCCGACGAGCATGAATCGCGGGCAAAGAACGCACGGGACGTTAAGTACGAATGAACGGTAGTCGATTTAAAATATGCAGGCGTGCGTGGAAAGCGCGATTTCCGGCGTTGCAATTTGCCAACCTCTTCCACACGCTGCATTCGCGTATAATAGCGTTGATAATTTTTTCAATTTGCGAAACGGTTCGCGCAAAACGGGTCCGAGCGATGGTTTGTTGCCTTCGGTGGTCGTCGCCGCGACGGCGGCACGCTCGGACGACAGTCGATCGAACCGTGTGGCATTGTGACGAGAAACACGAATTCCTGGTCTGGAAACGAGTGTTTTAACAACTCCCCGACCATATCCCCCGTTTGCCACCCCGTTCCCTCCCGCTCGCGGCGGACCCCCGGCGGTGCTCGGTGCCCGGGTCGGGGCTCTCTCAAAATCTATTTTCATCGTCGGACAGATGTAACTTCGCTCTCTCGTGGCAGCGACGCGTGCATCGATCGTCAGATGTCTCTTCCGCGAGCCCTCCGCTGCTACACGCAGCTACGACCCAGCCACCCTCGTTCTCTCTCTTCAATCTGCAGTCAATTGTTTCCAGCTAAACTGTTTGCCTTTCAGTCGGCACCCTTTTGCCGCACGGCACCGTCTATTTGCTCCGTTTAATGTGGCGCGCTTTCGAAACTCGCCGAATTTTCCAGTGACAGACAGAGAAAAGGAGATAGAGAGAGAGAGAGAGAAAGAGAGAAAGAGAAGGCAGGGAATGGCAGTATGTAGAACGTAGTCGGATGTCGCTGAGTTCCATCGAGGGGCGAACCCAAGAAAATTTCCCCACGAAATGGAAAGAGACTCGAACCGGCATATGTGGGAATCGCGAATATCACATTGGAATTCCAGCGACTCGAAACGAAAATGAATGAATCTATGTAATAAATTAAGCGACGAAGTATTCCGGAATCTCTACAAGAAATGCTTTAATTACAAAGTAGCTCTATTGAAACGTAGCCAAATGCACCGTAAAATCACTCTTTTGTGTCCGAGCGAAACGAAGAAGCCGAGAGATTCGAACGGTGCGTGCGCGGTCTCGAGCTTTTTTCTCTTTTAAAGAAACGAGCCACACGGTACCGAGCGTATAGAGCGCAAAGGCTCGGCGACCGGTTCCACCGGTGTTTGTTATTCATTAGTTTTTTAACGTCGAGGGGAACCGGGCTCGTAATTACAACTATAAGTTCCGCGTCCGATACTCTAGGCCTTGGTGGATGCACGATGAAATTAAGACGGCACCGCGATAGGTTTTCAATTCGAAAACAATTAATCACGAGGTCCGAGCCTCCCGCGCGTCCGTGCCTTAGCCAGTAACGGCTTAATTATAAAACAATCACGCTCCTCGAGAGGAACGGGGCACCGGTACACGTAAAAGGCGATCGAGACGCGAACGAGCCTCTCGCTGCTTCGAATATGTGCTAAATCATCTACTGGTCGTTTGTTGGCAGGTACCAGGGGCCGCCTCCTGGTGTAACTATCAGCCGTGGGGCCCAGATACGAGAGGCGACGTCTTCGATACTACAGAGGCTACGATATAATCTGTGTTTCGATTGGAATCGTCAATTGGGACGTCGAAGTCACTCCTGTTCCTGGTAAGTCGATTTTAAAAGAAATCTTAATGACACTTACATTCACCATTATGCGTGTTCGTTAAAACATTCGGGGGTTGATAACAGTTATTTTCGGTATCTCTGTTTAAAAGACGTAGTAGCTTATTTTTAGACTCGTATGTGAAAGCGATAATAGAAATGTCTCCTTGCCTTCGAAAGATCTACGAAGATCACCGTTCTATTGTCGCGAAAGCAAACAACCACGGGGGTCGTTCGTCGATTCTGGGTAAACCTATCTGCGCCAGCCACTTCACCGCGTGGCCTTACCGAAAACTTTCGTTCTCTTCCGAACGTATATAACTTCGTCCATCGAATCGTACCGTCTCTTCTTCGGAAATCAAAGTCGCCGGTTCTAATACCATTCATTTGGAAAGTTGTAAAAAACCGAGGATCTTCGGCGAAGCGGGCCACTGTAAGGTGGGCCTCGGTAATCGGGATGATCGATATCTCGCGCGACCCTTCTCGCTTCTCGTACCGGGCTCCGTTCGTTCGGTTTTTCTATTCGTCTTCGTTCATGCTCGAGGAATTCCTTCTGTTTACGAGTTCCCGAAGATCGCGGGCCCCCCTGGCCGCTAACCGTCTCGTGGTCAGATTGTCAGCCGCTTAATTAACCGTGAAACGAGCGAGGGGTAGCCGGACACCATAGACGAGACCGCACGATGGTAGGACATTCGATACACCCCCGAACTCTCTCTCTTTCTTTCTCTCTCTTACGCTCGATTTCTGGAGCAGCGTTGGTAGGAAAGAAGGGAAGGACGGATGGAAAGAGTGAGGGAGGAGATGGTCTCTCTATACGAGGTAGTCCTTGGAGAGCAACGTAGGTAGTAGGTTGCTCGAACCAGGTAACCGGACACCCCGATCACGGACCGCTGGAACTCTATATCACAGGTGGTACTGGCTGCGTACGAAGGTCCTCCGAAGATGCTCTTTTTATCCCCCTTCTAAGAACCACTTCTGACGGATCGTTACCGTAATAGACCGTCCGCGTCGTTCAGGTAACGCGACGCGCGTCTCTTACTCCTAATTCGGTCTTTGAGATCTCGGTGAACGCGATATTAGCTATGGATGGTCTCAGTGGAAATTAGACTTCTCGTCGAGCAATTATTCCCAGAATGCTCCCCGCGGGGGACGAAGCGTGAACGACGATATTTACAGATCGCATTTAGTTTCGGAATTTGTCGAAAACTTTCGGAACTTTCGGAACTTTCGTAATTTTCTTGCGACGCGAAACACGGTCGGGCTTCCAACGATGATCTCGGGTTCGCGGCTGGCAAGTTTGTTAGTCGCCGGCGAACTCCACAGGCTGCCCGTGACGTTAATTGATTCGTAGCTCGATCGATTAGCGTAATACCGGCCTGGTCTCGATTCGCCGTCCGCCCGACCACCGGTTTTCATCGATGAAACGACGCGTACGTATCGACGAAATCAGACAGACCCCAGGCGGACCACCGAGACTCTACCAACGGCCTTTTCTCTTCCGTATCATTCAGTTTCCACGCGATCTTGTTAATTATCTGGCAGCGCGCGTGTAATGGACGGTGTCGGGTGATCGTAGCTCGTTTCGGATCGGTTGACCCAACCGAGTTACCTAAGGTCTCGCGCCATCGCGATTCGTTGATCATTACGGCACCTTTGCTAGGAGCACGACCGGATTTCAAAGAATCTCAACGAAGCTGCAGCAATGCCGCGTCGCGTCGTAAGAGAGAAGTCGATGAACTGCGCCGATGGGCACCCGAGTACCTATCCGGTGCCTCGCTCCCATTCCGAATTCGATTCGCGCGATAGAATTTTATATTTCATTTCCGGCCGTCTGACTTGGAACATCAACGGATTACGAACCCCTTCGCCGTGTTCCCTTGCGTTTTATCTCGTTATTTATCGCGAGCATATTACGCGGAGCGGTGCGAGAGTAATTTGTACGGTTCTAAGAAATGTTGAAAGATTCCGTGAGTCAGATAGAAAGAGGAGCGCGATATAGATTTCTCTGCAATATACGCGATGCATTTAAGCGACGCGAATCTCCGCCCAGCTCGTGTCCGAAGAGAAATCAATTTCCTTAAAATGTGCGACTGCCTACGGCCGGTAGACACCTAATTAAAATTGTCCTGTCGTTGCGACGCTCCTCGCGTACGTTTTTCATCGGACGTGAATCCCTCGTAAATCGTTTGATTGCTCATCGAGTGGACCACGTTTCCCGTAGCGGGACACGAATCCTGGAGAAAGGGAGGCTCGTTCGCGACTGCGTTTCATCGCTATATTTCATTTTCGAGTCTCGCGAACAAAGCGGTTTCGGGAGAGAGGGTATCGGTTACCTCACGAGCCCCTTCGCGTACCTCGAGTACTCTTTTCAACGCCTTCCACGGGCCCTCGGAATTTCATTTTTTTTCTTCTCGGCTCGTTCTTCGTTTCATTTCTTCCTCTTTTTCTCGCTTCATAAATCGATCTCTCTTCGTCCTCCGTTCCGGCGGGCAGCGTCTTTCTTCCTCCTTCGGCGATCCGGGCTAGACGTTCCTTCTTTTCAGCGCGCATAATACGCTCCTTTAGCCTCCTAATGAGCGGCAATTACGGTGTCTCTACGACTAACGATCAGCGACGATCGATGATCCCTCTCTACCGCGGAGGGAGAGCACGCCCTCCGTGAACCGGCGGTCATTTGTTCGCGCGGAACAAAACAAAGGAAGCTGGAAGAGGAGCGTGTTGCGCGCGCCAGCGGTAACGCGTCGTCGTCGAACGAGCCGATGAGGTCGCGCGTGTGGCGATCATCGTCTCACAGGAGGAATCACCGGTCCGGCGATGATCGAAGGCAAGAGGGATCATCGTGACCGATCACGTTCCGTCCATCGGACAGACGGACGGGTGAAACAAAAGGAGAGCCTGCCGGTCCCGAGGTTTCGTATACGCTTTCGAGAGTCGCGTTTTGAAAGGAACAAAGCGGGTTAGAACGTAGCTTAATTGAATTAGTTTCGCTCAGCGGGAACCGAGGTACCGGCGTCTTATCCTTCGATCGTGAATTCAAGCATCGAGAGTCACCAGTTGCGAGAGCACGATTAAAAGTAACGCAAACGTGGAATCCGAAATGACGGTATCGGTCGCTAGAGGATTTTAAACGCGAGACGAACGAGTCACCGAAGGTCGATTGACTGGTTAAACGAAACATCGGTCCGAGTGGAGTTAACCTTTGTACGAACGCGTCACGCGACCGAATTATTTATATCGTTCCGTTCCATCCATCCATGATTCGACGAACTATTTTCGTTGGCCTCGCGAAGATGCGTGAGAAGAATCTCTTCCTTTCTGCGATGATATCATCATCGATACCATATAATAGCGTAAAATGGCGAAGGAGATTCCGATTCTATTGGGATTCTTCGAAACTCGGTGCTAGATAGGAATCCGTCACGAAACCGAGTCGGAGAATCGTATCGTAGTTCGAACGAAGATTGGAAACGTCGACCGTTACCGTGGATAAAGGGACGTCTGTGCTATGAGAGAAATTGCCGGATGCTCGTCACTCGAACGATTCCGTGTCCGAATCGATATCACCGTACGAATTAGTAGCTTGCGGTCCAATATCTCACCCTAATACGTCGGGGGTCCGCGGCCGCCCTCCTGACCCCCGTTCCGGCCTCGCACCCTCTACGTATGTTTCCATATATCCGCGTTTGTGCACACAACACTACGCGCGTGCACGGAGGGGAACCCCCACGGCGACGGCGTGAAAACAGTCACCGGAGTCCTCGGAGCCTCGCGGAGCATTCTCTTCCCGGGGAAACGAAAAGCGACGGAAACAAGTGACGACGGAACAACCCCCTGCGTCAATTACCGTGACTACTTTTCCCGTTTTGTTATCGGCGCGGCTAATTGCGGTTCGACGTGTCGCGAACGAACGGTCAGTGGCGAAAGAAAATTGTCTCCCGAAGACGAAGGCAGGGAGATCTCCTCAAAAGAATTAGGCGTTTCATTGAACGAATCGTCGGGAGGTAAGAAATTTGGAAGTAAACGAATTTAGAGATGGAAATTCAGCCGGCGTTTAATCGGGACGCTACCAACGCGTTTCTCTCGTTATTAATTCGGTTCGGCGTAAATCGGTCTCGTTCGCGCGAGAAACACGAATCTCTCGTGATTCTGACCGTGGCACCGTCGCCGGACCATCAATCACGTTACATCGCGACAGGTTTTGACAAAAAGCTGCCACGCGAATTCAGCGGCCACCCCGGGAGAGACCGGCCCCGGTAATACCCCCGTCCGTTTCTTTTTCGTGGCTTCCCAAATATCGTTCGTAACGTCGAAATACGGAATCATTAGTAACCGGGGCGCGGGACGGACGACGAACGATCCCGCGTACGCGAGATCCTTCTCCTCTCCCATCGCGGCACGTTGGCCCGTCGTGGTAATCTATCACGAAGGGCTCGTGCGAGCAGGTGTCATGGCAGTCTGCCGCTAATGATCCTGGACATCCAACGTGGAATTAATCATTGCCTTTGTCTCTCGGCTGGTTTTTGCCGCGCCGTGCGCGACTCTTCTCTTCCCTCGCTTCGGTCATTATCGTCGTTAATTCCTCGATCGTCGAGTATCCACCGATTTCCTCAAACACCGGCTTGCGCGCCGAAACGAGAAAACGATTTGCTACCGGCCGTTGCTTTTTATCGCTCGCCGAACGGGCGATTACTGACGCGATGCGCCGTGTCGGAAAGACGTAGGTGAAAAGTTGAAATTGAATAGCGAGCGCATTAGCGTCGATCGAGTAACGAGTATGAAATCTGCCCGGTATCGTGACCGATTAACTCGAAACTGTTGAAGAAACAGGGAAGACGGTAGGGACGATTTCCCTGCAGCGTGGGTCCAACGCGCATAAAACCGGAATTCTATCCATTTCATCGGACAGCTGTCGTTCCGTCCGGAGTCGGACGGATCCAAAGACGCCGACTCGGCGACGATCCTCTTCTTTCTTCTGATTCTTTATCCGCTCGTCGATCCGAGATCCGCCGATGACATTCGCGTATTCCTCGTGTTCCTTTAAGGTCACGAAGATAACGGAGGATACGCTTACTACTGGACGCGCGCGCGGCCGAAGCGAACGAGCTAACAGGTATTCTCGCGATAATGATTGCCGCCGAGTCGCTGGCGAGAGGCTCACGGTGCCGTAAATCCTGTGACCTCTCTCTTTACGTCGCTCATTGAAAATTAAACTCGAATTCTTTGCCGTTTATGCGTCGGCAAATCGCAGACATTATCTTAATCGTCGGCTAATCGAAATCTCAGTCGCGGCGACGCGGAAGGGGATCGATCGATGGAATTTTTCCAAAAGAAGCTGATTGCCTATAGAAGTTTTACCTTTGGGAATCGATAATAGCTTCGACGCGGTGGCAAGGATTCTCCCGGTAAATTATTTCTTTCGGATTTGTGTCGCGCGAGGCGTAAGGTTTAAGCCAGTTTCTGGGAAACCGTACGTAACGACTCGACGTCTTTTACCTCGATGCCTGTCCAGAGAAGAGTGATTTGATCTGACCGCGACGAAAAATTAGACGTACGGATAAAGAATAATACGATCGTGTTCAGGAATTTCTCATCTTCCGGAGTTACGCAGCCGTATAGAAAAAAGAGTGAGAGAAAGAAAAGGGAGAGAGAGAGCTCGCGCCCTGAGAATTCGTCCAGCGCGAGGAAAGGAAGAAAGGCGCGTCGGGCACCCCGCAGATCCTGATGGAACAGAACCGTGGAGAGGAAGAGAGGGTGATAGAGGTGGAGCGAACGAGGTGGCAGCCAGACAGGATCCGCGTGGAAACGCAAACAGCGTCGGTCTCTAATACACCGGGGACTTTATCAAAATCTGATAACTCTCTCTCTCTTCGGAAGTGAAGGCAACACGGGCGGCGAAAGAGGAGAGAGAGGGCGAAACACGCTCGAGCTAAGCCACCCCCGAAAAGCCGGCTACGCGTGGAACGTCGTCGTCGTCGGTTATCCCCCTCTTCACTCCGCCCCGACGCGTCCCTACGGATCGAAAAGCCTCGCCGCCACTCCTGCGAGCTAACGTCTCCTTCGATGTAACCTGTACACCGTGCTAGGAAATTTGCGTTCGAGGGGCGCGTTTATACGTTCGTAGAACGGAATTCCTCGGCAGCGGCGATATTCTTGAAAATAGGAAGACTCTTTCGTCGACTCGATAGATATACATATACGAGGAAAAGGAGGATTCTCTTTGGAACGTCCGCGACGACGCGTTCATTCTTTTCACGCTTCTACATAGCTGTTCTCCACACGGTTTTATCTCGGGAATTATGCGACCGGAATACGCGTAACCCGCGGTACCGCGACGAAATTGCGATCTGCGAGTTCTCGCAACGTGGCGCGATGTAGAACGTGACCGATTGCGCTCGTATAGTTACGAGTAGGTACCTACCAACGGCAGGCGGAACGTACGTGTCCCAGCTCCGTCCTCGTAATATATAACTCGTACCTACATAGTCGTCTCTCGCGCAGACCCGCGCGTCTACACACAGATACACGAGATGACGGGATACACGGACGTACATGCGAGTACGGAGATTGCTCCGGGGCTTTCGGGGTTGAGCATATTGAATAACTCGCTCGCTGGACCGCGAAAATATACCGCGAGCCTGGCAGTATGCGGATCGACGTTTCTGAAAGGACCTTCCAGGATCCTCGGGGCGGGCACTGTATCCTGTCTACGGTGTGTACCTGACCCAACCCCGACGACGACGACTATAACAGCCAGCCAGCGCTGAAAGAGACTCGGCGGTCGCGTATTACCCAGTGCGGGGAGTTGCAAATGCATCACGAAGAGAATTTCGCGTTGCAACCACCAACCATGGCATAGACGGAAACGAGAATCCGTTCCTGCCAGCATGCGACGAGACCGTCTTTTCGTTTCATCCCTCTCTATATCGTCGAACGAGCGTGTTCCCGGTAGTAGTAATCGCATTTTGCCTCTTTCTCGATCCCGGAAACTAACTTCGCGATCGACGGTACGTGTGCCCTTGCGGTGTTTCGGTACCGAAGTGCCGAGCGCGTTCTCATTGCTGTAGAGTGTTCGATATCGGTGAAAGCAGGTTGGGAATAATTAAAAAAGAATGAAAATGGACAACGATGACGTCGGACACTCGAGTTCAGTACGCGAATCGATGCTTTCGCGAGAACCAGTCGGTGCTTTCGAGCTCGCGTCGGGGGCAGGATGAACGCAAGGGAAGAGTAGACGGGGGAGATGGAGGATTCTCCGTTCGGGGATTCGCAGGATTACGTGCAGGAAAATGTGGCTCGAGGCCAGAAACGGAATGTCGTTACGCCGCGGCGGAGTCCGACGATAGATACGGGCACGGCCATTGTTGGATAACCTGACTAGAATACACTGGGATACGGGAAAAGTAAAGAGAATTGGTCATTCGAGCACCTCTAGAATTTCTTTGCAAATCCGTAACGAGTCCGAGAGATTTCTTTCTACTCTTTCGATCTTCCGTCGACGTCTTTGACGCGCCGTTCGTACGGAAATAAAATAAAACGGTTCGAAGCGGTTAGAAAATTTGCAACCCATAATTTCAGCTAATAAGAATCACTGAGATGCGACGCGACGTCTGACCAGCAATTACTTTCCCTACTGCGAACAGGAAAATACGCGCTGCTCGACCGCTGCTCGCCCGACCGAAATCGTTCTTACCGAACAAGGAAATAAAAGAAGCGACCGAATCGAAACGTTTCATTCGAATGCAAATTCTGAAATTACTACGATTCGTTCGAAGCCGAGAGAAGAATCCGTACAAAGAGTAAAGACGTCGCGTAGCACGGTCGTGAAACGTGTAATCTTTTCCTCGTTGCACACGGCCTCGCCGAGATCAATTAGACCGGTATAGTCGGACGATCCTCGTCCGTTAACGATATATCAATTACAGCATAGACGTAGATGATGACTATTAATGACTTCATTCAGGACAGAGTAATTACAGATGTCCCGGCGAGCGCGACGGCGAATCTGGGTCGTTCGCAACGATTTTAGACCGGCGAACTTACTGACTTTCCAAATGAAAAAGAGGAATCCGCGATTCGATTTACCGTAAAACGATCCGTTAGTTCGAAACGAGTTTTCGTCCAAGCATGGACGTATCTAGCAAAAAATTGGAAAAATAGTCGTCCCTAACGATGCCTCAGGTATTATATGATCGAAATATGGCCGTGCGACGAGGAAACTCCACACACACCAAAACATAAAGTCATAAATCCGAGGCTGCCGGGTACGTCGGTAAAATCGGCTGGGTTTTCCCGGGGCTCATAAATCAAAGTGAAATTCGGGTCTTATTTCGGAGTCCTGCAAAATTCGTTGTTTGACGTCGTCAGCTCAGGCCATGGGGAAAACCCATCTTCTCTTTCTACCAGTCGTAAGGATGCCAGCAGTACTCGCCCGCGACAAATAGCTCGACAATACAGCCACCAGGCGTTACCTGAGATACGAGATTCGAAACGACAGGTGGTGCAGCCACGTTTACCAGGATCGACGGCCCTTTAATGACGATCGGCCGTGACCAATCGTGGAGGACTGGATTATCACCTCTTTTTTAAATCGTTCGAAGACGCAACCCGTTAGACGGACTAGCAGTAGAATGGTTTTCTTTTATGAATATGACGAGAATAATTTTTTATTAATTCCGAACGCGTAATTAGATTTTGGCCCGACATACAAGTAAACAACTTTCGCTCACTGCTTCCTGTTTACGCGGTGTTCATACGATGTCGGAAACCTAGTGAGTCAAATGTAATTATTCTATACCCGCGACAGTGTTTCGATCTAGTCGAATATTTGAAGCTGAAGCATTGCTCGTTGAAATGATTTGTCCAAGGATAGAGGTATGCGAAGAATCGCCGTCGAGAGTTCGTTTGAAACAGAGTGGAGGTACGAAATTGACTGGGCCGTAGTCGATTCGGGCATGATTCGACGCATCGCGGAACGATAGGAGAGCAAAGCATCGACGAAACGCAATTTGAAAGACGTAATTCGAAAATCGTTGTACGCCCGACGGCAGCGACCCTCCGTCGGACGTCAAAATGAAATTACGCGACCCTCCGCGCGCGGGGACCTTGGGGCAGGCACAAAGGCTCGTTTGTCGAGGATACGACACAACAATCTGACTAAAGGGACCTAAACCACTAATCGTTTCGCGATTAACTTCCATTAAACGCTACTTAACGAACAAAACTTTCGTGTCCTCTCACGGCTAATCGCGATCGTTTACAAAAATCAGCGAACGCACAGTTCATCGACACTTCTTCTCTTCACTTTCCACGAAATACGACGTTCGACACTCGGAGCGTTTCGCTCCGATTCGCGGTCGACGATCTAATTCTAATTACGAATAAATGATAGTGTGACGTAGTACCTGTTCTTTGCTGCAGCCGCTCGATCCCTCTGTCTTCTGTTCTTGAACCAATTTCCAACTTGAGTAGGCGTGAGTCCTGTGGCAGCGGCCAATTCCCTTTTCTTCCCCGGATTCGGGTACGGATCTTGAAGATACCACTCTCTCAACAACGATCGGGTTCGCTCTTTGAAACAATGAGTCTTCTGCTCGCCGTCCCAGATAGTCCTCGGCAACGGGAATTTCTTCCTCACTCTGTACTTGTCGACGGGTCCAAGCGGTCTTCCGCGAAGCTTTTCCGCTTCCTGATAGTGTGCTTCGAGCCACATCGCTTGCAGTTTACCGTGAGAGTCCTTGGTGAACTTATGCCTCTCCAGAATCGCGTACAATTCCCTGTAGTGTCCCGAGTGGAAAGCGACGATCGCTCTAGCTCTGAGAACTGCCTCGCTTTGATTCAACTCTTGAATGTTCGGATGCGCTACCGGCAGGCTCCAGAGGAACCTTGCCAGTCTCTCGATGTCTCCGCTCTCCTCCAGGGTCTCGCAAACGGTGGCCACCTGACCGACGGTGAACGACAGAGTTGGTAACGCGAAAACCGGAGCAGGTACGATGGGCCCACTCGCGGTGGGCGCCCCGGCGCCTGTTCCTGCTGGCACTACGGCTGACATTTCTCTTCGATCGTCTCGATCCTGGTGGATTCCCCGGGATCGATCGATCCGTTTACCTCCGTGGTTTCTCTGCTCCGCGGCTGGTATCCGACCGCTGCTTCAAAGCATCGATGTCACCCTTGATATGCGTCGGACTCAGGAAACTCTCCGACTCGGTTTGTGTTTGCTCCTCGCGCTTCTTCTCATCGCCGTGTCGTTCGTCGGACTCGACAGTTCGTCATCACAGCACCTCGTCCTCTTGTCGGTCGGAACTCACTCCGCGAACGTCTCACCGTTTCGATCGTCACCAAATTTTCAATGAAGCACCTCCTTACAGCTTTTCAATACGAAGCAGTGTCAAATACGCGCGACGTCTCTCCGAACCCGTAACGATGTCGCGCGATGTAAGGGCAGTCGTTGACTGTCGATGCTCGACTGAATCTTACCCCGTAGCGCTACCGTCGGTCGCTCAACCCCTGCTACGACCACGTTCGCCAGGTAGAGATATCCTCAGGGTTTCGCGACGAACGAAAACACACGCCGACGTTCTTCTCGGGCCGCGAGGATATCACGCGAGGCCGCTGTTGCCTGGATCGTATCGGATAGCAAACTGGTTTCGTTTACAACCCGGCATCTCGGCACCGGCCCTACCCAGCATGATACGTTTGTACGCCCGTTGCAACCTGGTAGTAGTCCCGCCGACTCTTGCGACCTACCTCTACTACCGCTTCGTCCTCTCCCTCTCTTTCCCTCTCTCTCTCTCCTCGTCGCACCCGAGTGCACCCTCGCGGTCTCGTCCTTTCACCCAGCCCACGATTTTCAGGGGGTACAGTTGGTGGGAAAGAGACGGCGCCGCAACGCTTGGGTGCCAATGGAAAGACCACGCCTCCCAGCTATGTCGGGATTGGCCGGATCCCATCCACGTAGCCATGGTAACCTTTCTTCGTCCTTCCGTACACCAGTATCCGTGTACGCGTTTGTGTCCGTTTAATTATCCCTTCCAAGCCGACAGCCAGCACCACCGATTTCATCCCACCCTTCGCTCGATCCGCTCCCACCGCCGCCACCGCGGACTTCGATCCCCCCGTCTTTTCGCCGTCTCGCTCGTACGCGCACCATACGCCGAACGCTCGTCAGCCCGCGAGAACCCATGGACAGAGAGAGAACGATCGATGGTTCATCTCGAATGGAAAACGGGATGGAGATCCATAAGAGCGGGGAAGCAAGGCCGCACGAACGGGGAACCGAGCACGATCCCCGCGACTTCGAATGCTGCCGTTCTCTCTGCCTTCCTTCCGTAGCTCCTGCCGCCGTGATCTCTCGGCCAGACTCGTTCCTCGCGCACCCACGGATTCAGCTCCATCAGCTTTCCGACTCCGTTTCGTCGCCTTCCGTTCCCTCGCGCCATTCCGCTGCGTTCTCCGGTTTTTACACGCAACACCGTCGATCCGTAGACAGCTCGCGGTTCTTCTCGTTCGAGCTGCACTTCGTATCGAGATACGGAGTGTCCGTACTTATGACAATGCTAAATCGCCTTTACTCCCCTTTCATGATACGGATAGGAGTCGTCTATCGACTAGATTTCATTTCTCGCCGAGGGCGACAGGTGCACGCGTGTCGAGGAACGGAGGACGCGCGACGGCGCCGAAGGCGTCTCCGTTTTATCGAACGCACAGTCGCCGCAGGAGCCACGGTCTCCTCTCCTCGATAAATATTCTGATTTGTAACACTGACGTATCCAGGCCGTCGCGTCGCGTCGCGGTCTTGTCGGCAGCCTCGCGCCTACCAATATTAGTCGTCAGCCTTTTTCGCCAACATTTTCCACTCCGTTTCCAGCCTGGTTATCCTCCGTGCGACTTCCGACTAGATTCACGAATAAATCGCGAAGAGAACCGTCGACGACGTTCCGTTGAGCTCGAACATTGTTTCGATAACGAGACCCGAAGTATTTAGATCCGCGATGAACTTCTCGGGGGGAGACGCAACGACGTCTCGACTATGCCACCGTTCGCCCTCGTTCCGCTGCGTCGATTGGCCGTAGTTACATAAATCGAATTAGCGGGAGCGAATTTCCCGCGAGGCACCTCGTTTTTTCCGCACGGATTTTTGTCGACGCGATACGCTATCCATTCGGCTGCGTCACGTCGATTCGTGTCGAACGATCGTTGGATAGCCGAGCGCGATGCAAACGGCGGTGTGCGAACCGGGTGTCATTCCAAATTTTCGATATTTAAATTGACGCAAAATTGCTCAGTGTAATCTTCAGTAAAAAGGAATATCGGAAAAGATGTTTGGTCAACTTAGTCCTTCGCTGTAATTACGATGTGTGAACAAAGCGCGTTTTTTATCCTTACATTCGACATACTTGCTTAGATACCTGTATAGGTACGACGGACAATACAAAATATATTGCAGCTAATTTATGGCGAAGCCGGATTGTCATAGACAATAGTAAGATGTGGCATTTCTGTCTAATCCGAAACACATGTTTCGTCCTTAGGGTAGGAGAAGGTAAGCGTGGGTTTTCCCCACAATTTTTGGGTTGGGAAATTCCCAAGGGTAGTAGGTATAGGCATTACCTGTCGACTGTAGCAACGGTATAGTAGACGAACTTATGTACAACGGAAGAGGTTCAATAAATGCGCTCTACCTAACAATCTCTGTCATGACCAATGAGGAGTGTTAAAATCGAAAAGCTAATAAACTTTTACAGGTTCCAATCGTCCTGGCATTATTTTTAGGCGAACACTATCTACGGGAACCAGAGTTTTAACATTTTTCTCATTGTCTTCACCGTTTAAGCTTTCGTTCGTTTACCGTTTATTTTACACGCAGTTCTTTTAATTCCAATTAAATTCAGTTAATCGTTCTCTCGTCTTACAATTAAATGATGTATCGATTAACGTGTGTAAATTGTTCATTAGCGTAGTTTCACTGAATTGTCTATTGATGAACCTTTCACGGTTGGACAGACCGTGCACCTATTATGCCTCGGATCGCTGTAGCGATCGACGGTTAGATGATAGTTTTTATTAATAACGGGGTTACCGAAGTTTCCGGGAAATCGTTCGCAATTTCGATCGACGGTCGAGATTACCCAGCTCGCGTTATGTCTCTGGCCGAGTTTGAAGCGGGCGCAGCAGATTCTTCGTTGGCCTTAACCGTCTTTAATCCGCGTGAATGGCGAGCAATTAATCGCCGCGTGTAACGGATAAATTCCTCTGATTGCGCCCGTGCATCAGTGCGAATGAACACGTGGTTGTGTCGTGTAGGTAATAGTAATCTGCGCGCGACGCGTATCGTATAATGCGATAATAGATGCACAATTATTTGCAGATGAACCTTCCAATCGTGCCGGTAAATGTCCGTAATCAACGCACGTGTCGATCCACTATTAAAATTAATCCGTTCTATCAGCTATTCGTTCGTCCATAAAAAATTCTATAAAGAGTAATCCGATCTGTCGGTGCAGACGTTTCTTGAAAGTAAACTGCGAAATAGAGTTGACAGTTTCCAGCGACAGAGTTCAACGCAGTCTCGTTACATCTGTTACGCGGAATTTCATTCTTAATTACTAAGGAACACGGCGGACAAATACATTTAGCGGCGAACGTGTTCGGTCCGAGTGACGAATTACATTGCCGCGGAATATAATAGAATATCAGGAGCGGAATGCCTCGCAGATAAATGTCGCGATAACGACAGGTAGGCCGCGAGCAGCGTTACACAGTTCCATCATTCCACCCTCGATTACACGGATCGATCCATCTATCGAGGCACGATGGTGTGTAGTTTGTTTGCCGACCTTACCCCCTGGACAAATGATTTCATCGCACGACAACCATTCCGTCCGCGTTTTTCCTACATTTCCACTAACACGGTATACCCTTCCGATCGATCTAGATGAAATCGAATTAATCCGCTGCTCGAAACGACCATTTTCATCGTCCCGTAATAATGGAACGTAGAGACGAATTCAAACGATCCGTGAATTTTTTTACTCCACGATACGATGTTATTTATTACGAAGTTTTGTTTGCGATTTAAACCGCAATCTGTCAGAACCGCAAGGGTCTGCGAGTGTCCGGACATTTTTGAGCGATAGCTACGTATCCCACGAAACGTTCCAATTTCCACCTCCGAAATGTTTCATCCTTTCGACCGACGGGTAAATCTCTCGCTCGACGGGCGAGAGAAAGATGAAATATTCGCTTCTGTTATCGGAAGCTCGTGCCGGTCGTAACAAGGCGGCACGCGTACGTACCGCTCCGTCTAGTGCGAAGGCTCTTTCATTGAATTCCATCGGACCGGGGCTATTACTTTCCACGATGAGAACTGTCAGCCCGGACTCGTTACAGAGGGTAGATTAATCACGGTCTAGAAAACAATGAAAGGAAAACGACGGCGCATCGGTTCGATACGTCGTTCCATCCGCGCATAATGAATTACGCACACGTTTCCACGGGCTAGAAAATCGAGCGAGAAAAATTACGTCCGATTGCTCCGGAAATACGAGGACTCGAGGGTGGAAACGATTCGATCAAACCCATTTGGTTCGAACATGATAAAAACGAATTACGTTACGATACGCGATGTAAACCATCGACGTCGTAGAACGACACCGATGGTAAAAACTCGCTGGGATTATTTGGTATTACATCGTCGTATAAAACGTTTTTGTTTGGCGCCGGATTATGAGCCGTGGCCCGTCACTCGTCGAAACGATTCCGTCGATCGAACGAGCGGTGGAAGCCTCCGTCGTACCTAACGCGGGACCGACTTATCACCGTGTTGCTGGTTGCTCGCACGGAGAAAGGGGGAGCGCGAGACATATCGTTGTGGGATAATCCTCTTCTGGTTGCACGGACTATGGGGTGCCCGTTCCTAATATGAAGGCTTTATTATTTAACAGCGTCCTAATGGGGCGTTGCTTGGCCCGGTCCCCGTGTATTATTGTGCAACCTCGCATGCGAGTGCACTTCGGGGCTGCCGGGCTCGAATCAGATTCGGCTCCGTTCGAACCTCTTTTACGAATCATCGGGCGTAAATACGATTAGACGAGAAGAGGTAGAGACCGTTTCTTCCCTTCGCGAAATTTGGTTTACGAACCAGCGCCAGAAGAAACTTCGTTACCTTCTCGTTACAGTTTGGGAATCTAGTAGTCTTCATCGAATTTTGCCTCGTCACTATTTTTGGGAACGTCCTTTATCTCGAGCCGTGCTCCTCTCGGAGTATTCGGAAGCTTAACTCCTGCTTATCGTCGAGCGATCAGCTAACGGAACCGTCCCACGTGACGGTGAGAGCCGGGAGAATTAGAAAAAGTAGTCGGAGAAGTTGAGAAGTCAATTTTTGGGTAGGTCGTCGTCGAGGGTCGCGAGTGGCGCCCGGGATGTTCCTTCTCGCGGCGTGTTTACAGAGGAACCTCGGAAGCCGGGAACGAAATTTGAGGTTCGAGACTCGAGGGGTGTACATGCGTCGACGAAGGGAAACCTGAAGAAGCGGACCCGCGTCTTCCCCGTCTGACGGGACTCATCTGCGCGATGGCGCCACAGCCATTTGTTTGTTTTACTTTTCTGGGCAGGTTGGCTTCTAACCCGGCCCTCCATCGTCTACTAACCGTGGGTTAACGAGGTCGTTAACGAGGCTCCCACTAATTCCGCTATCTTAGCCGGGAAGCTGTGCCGCGCCTTCCTGAACCTCTCAGATATTATCGTACCTGGGCCGGTTGCCGGTCGCACCAGCCTGCCGCGTAACATCGCGTTAGTCTTGTTTCCGTTCGACCACCGAGTTGCGGTGCACGGTCTTGGATCGATGTTTCGCGCAACCCCCTTTTTACCTCGTCGAAATTTGACAGCTCCTTTTCCGAAGCATTAATCCGTTCGACGAGAGATCGAATAAAAATCGTTTTCCATCGATCGCGAGGAACTCGCACGACGTCGGGGCTTCCGAATTAGCGCGATACATTTTTGAAATCGTTCCGCGAGATCGTCGAGCCTTTAAACGAGACGCGCGTTGGAAAAAATGTATCCCGGTGCAAAGTGGATTCGTTGAATAAATTGCTTTTCCGGGAACCCTGTTTTCCCGTTCGTCCAGCCTGCATTTTCCCGCCCGAGAAAATCTCATCGCTCGCCGTTATACCTGAAACGCGGAAGACCCATCGCGACAAGCTTTTCCAACGCGCCGTGCCGTACGCCGATTAAACGTTCCACGCTTTTTTCCAATCCACCTTCGACTCTTCCTCGCGCACCGATTCCCTTCGTATACCTTTTACGCCTCTCTCTTGGACTCTCGTTTTATACTCTTTGCGTCTACCTTCGCCCGCTGTACTACGCCGCGTTTTTATTCTCTTTCTCGATTTTATCCCCTTATCGCGGTCCTCTCTCGATTCCTCCTCGCGCCTCTGTCCTCTCGATTTTTATTCCCACACTCTTCCATTACCTTTTTGCCCCGTACGCGCCGTACGCAATCCCTACCTCTTTTCCACTGACTCGCTCCTCTCTCTCTGTCTTTCTCTCTCTCTATTCGTCTGTCCGTCTCTCTCCCTCGGCTCGTCTACGTTCTCCTCTCATTATCGCGCTTTTTCGTGCCTCTCGCTGCAACTCATTACTATTTTTCGCACGGTTCGCTACGCGTGCCGTTGCTCGAGCGACCGATAAATTTTGCCGCGATATTGCGTTTGGCATTATCGTAATCACGAGCGCCGAGTACCTACCTACCTCCTCCCGCCGTTGTTGCACAGACGAGGAGCCCTTCCCGCGAGTGCGAACGCGTGTGCACGTTGCCCCGAATTTACATCGCGCTTTTAACGTCCGCGGCAGGCTCCCGCCATAATTTCCCCGCTGCCAGGGCAGTTATACGTATGTACGGGGAACCTGGCCGACCGGAACGCGCGCGGCTCATTACGTTTTATCCCGTGCACCGACACTCGAATTTCGGGCGAAATACAAAGAACGCGGCCTGACGCGGCGCCATAATTCGGCGGCGCGACGTTGATTTTACATTCGCTGGAAAATTGACGGCGCCGATGATTATCACCGGCCAATCTCCCGCCTCCCTCGTCCCCGCGCGCCATCCGTCGTTGCTCCTCGCTGTTTTTTCCTAGCCCCTTTCTCATCATGCCCCGTGCCTCCCGTCTCTCTTTCGCCATCCGCGTTTTCGATTTTTCATTCCGCGCGGTCCTTTCGTTTCCGCGAATATTAATGAGATCGGGCCGCGTATTTGCCGCGGGATTATCGCCCGTTCCGCTCTACGCGTCCGGTCTGTAATTAACGCGATTGTGGAACCGATTAAACGAACGTATTTAACTGAAAAAGAAATCACGGCGTTTCGTCCCGTCGTAGGATCGAAACTGTTATAATGAAGACGTCCCGACGAAACGGAACGACTCCGTCCCTTCTGTTACGAATCGTCAACCCGTTTGTTTGTTGTTTCAATTGGACAATTCGTTCGCGCGTGCCTCTGCCAACGTACGTTTCCACCCGCGCATATTTTCGTACGTCGCCTTTTTTTACGGAGCGAGGGACGAAACGGCGGGGAAAAAAAGGAAGTAAAAACGGAGAGAGACAAAAAAATATACGTTCGCGACTAAATGCACTCGTGAGAAGGTCTATTCCTGATGCGTCCAAGGGTGGCACTCGTCACTCGGCCGGGACGTCAGCCCGGCGAGTGCAACGGCGCCACGGGGCAAGAAGAAGAAGAAGAAGTCGATGAAACGAAGGAGAGGAAGGAGAAGCGCAGGAAGTGGCCGGGAACTCGATCTCGCACCGGGCAAATAACGCGTTCGCCGCCGTCGGAGCTGTTTGTTATGTTACATCTTTGCCTGGCGAACGACGGGGTGGCCTTTTAAAACGCCTCGTTGTCACTTCTCGCCTCGGTCCTCGTTTTCCCTCGGAAACGCGAAA
The DNA here is from genome assembly GCF_001652005.2 of Ceratina calcarata. Taxonomy (NCBI): domain Eukaryota; kingdom Metazoa; phylum Arthropoda; class Insecta; order Hymenoptera; family Apidae; genus Ceratina; species Ceratina calcarata. The sequence goes on along the minus strand of NW_017171239.1, from coordinate 1,020,210 downwards.
AGGCTGTCTAATCTTCGAAAAATCCGCGAGCTTTCGCGCGTCGCAGCTTCTCCGACATCTCTTTCTCTCGTTCCGTGAAACAACGACGGAATTAAATGTTATGCTCGGTTTTAGTTGTCGTGTTAAAACCGGACGAGGTTCTTCTAACGAGAGTGGCGAAAAAGCCGTCGCCGGTAACACGGGCTTTGTGCAGTGACGTAGATCGTTCAAAAAATCGTCGCTCAGGGAAACTGGTAAACAGCCAATAATTTATTCATTGTATCGTAGAAATCGTGTAACGATGAATGTGATAGGATATGAGCCTGTTTGCTTCGCTTCATAGAAAAAAAAAATAGAGAAGCAGGAAGGATGAAGGCAAACAGCTTGACCAAGGCTAAAGCAAATGTCGGTTACGAAATTGAGGGGAGACATCGTGTATCGCAAAGTCGTAGGGCTCGTAACGACACCTCGGCCGCAAGTGGACGACTTGGACGGATTTCAAATTTACAGTCGAGGATGCGAACATTGACCAATAAAGCTATCGATTCGAAGTATTCTAAAGAATACAATGGAAACTGCATGAGAGTGGACTTCTAACAGTACGTTTTCGGGAACATTGCGAAAATAAGGCCTGGAGGCCTTCGAGTAACTACCATCAGGTGATGGACGACACCTTCTCCGGACCCGACAATAAAGTTGGCAAATACTACGCGCGTGTAGGAGCGCCTTACGGCTTGGGGACGCCACATCTGGAAGCAATTACAAGGGATGCCTTGACCTTACTCTCAGGTGCAAGATCCTTTGAAGCGGAGACGGAAACGTTAGTCGGAGCAGGATAGGAGGCTCGCGAAACGTGACGACACGCCGGTTACCGGGATTAGCGACCGGCGCATTTCGGTTTTCCCCTTGCTTGCGGAAGAGGAAAACAGAAGTCGCGATACGATCTCTCTCGACGTTTCGAAACGGTGCACCGTGCGCACTGCCTGTGTAACTGTACACCGGTACGGAGGTGTATTATTCTCCCGGAGAGGATCGCTCGTACTCCGTGTTTTACATCGGCTTCGACGCTTGTCCCCATCGTTAAATATTTGCCACTCAACGTCCGACAAGTGCGCCGAGCCGCTTCTACTGGGTTAAACGTTAAACGCCTATCGAAGCGGACTTAATCGGGAGAGAATGGATCAGCCCGAATCTCGACCGGATTTTTACAACATCAAAACGGAACTTTGTACGCGTACTCCTGCACGATGTTCCTCAACCGAACATGTTTCTCGATTTAAAAATGTAAAAAAAAATTGCACCCGCGACGTCGTAAATCCGAATTCGATTCGCGTAGCGATATTATTCCGCGGTCGGAACGTGCCTCGGCCTGAATTGCCGGAGCTTTAGGGAGAGGCTCTCATCCCGGAGAAGTGCCCGCTGGGTATTTAAGAAGCATATTCCGTCCATTTGGCATTGTGCGCCGTCGAATGGACACTTTCGGGTGCTAGAGCAGAGGGTGCGAGAAGGAGAGACGGACGAGAGCGACAGGGTAGAGAATACCGGGCGAGAGATCGAAGGATCGAGGTATTGATCGTAAGCGGCTTGCCCCGTGGGGACTTTACCTTTGTGCCCGCGACCAGCTATTTGCTGGCCTCGTAAGTTCACACCTTGGTATAATCGGAGTATCCGGAAAAGCAGGACGCATTCGACCATTAGAGACGCGACATTTACACCGTAAGCGGAGATCCGCTTCATACGCGGCACAAAAGGGACCGTATTAAATGCCGATGGTTATGGGAACTATTTACCTGGCGTCTATTCTTCTCAAAGGACATGGAGTACATCGCGACCACGAATCTAGATCGTTTTTACATCGTTCTCGACAGGATCTAAGATCGTAAACCACGGCTGCGCAAAAGAATTTCTCATCAATTTAATTTTCGCTTTCGTTCATTGACGTACTTTCGATAATCGTATTACGAATACGAGCGATACGCGCCATCGAAAGTTTGACGAGGGAAAAGCGCCATTTGTAACAGCAATAGGCGACCACGCGTCGTCCCCGATTTGCCGTTTAAATCCGTGCTAGCAGATCTCGGAGGGGGTTCGTAAAACGTGCCGTGGAAAAAAGTTTGTTTTCTTTGTCGTCGTCAGTCTAGCGCGCGCGTAAATGCGTAATCGTGCACGTACACATATACGTACGTGCGTACATAAGTAGGTATAATGGTATACCAGCCTGTCGTTCCGCGTTCACGGGGGACCTCGGACTCCGTAATGTAAGTTCATCGCGGGCGCGCTGATGCGCGTGTAATCCCGTGGTGCTTACCGATACCATCGTGGGTTTTATTTTCATTATTCATTTGTTCGGCCCGTTCCCCATGGATGACCGGGAAGCTTACACGAGTAACCCCGTGTTTCTATGTTGGTTTAATCAGATAAAACCCCCCGAACGCCAAAAATCGGCGCGCCTAGCGCTAAACCGTCCGCGCGGCTTGTCGCTCCTTCTTACGTTCCACCAAAAGGATAGCCGACCCGATTTTTCAACCCCTGACACCCGTATTTCGTCTCGTTCGCGCTTTCTTCGATCGATAGTCGCACGTTTTCCTAAGCAATTCGAGCTTTAGGATCAAGCTGCTTCAGTTTTATTACGCTGGGTCATCGAATCGATTGAATTAGGCGTGCGAACAACTGACTGTTACGCTTTTTACAATACTGCCGCTCATCGGCTCGACGTCGACGTCTCTCGTTGGATCTTATTAAGACTTACGATTAGCTCGTCTAGCTATCATTCTCGAATGAAGGAAATTGGGTAAGGAGGTACGTGGTTTAAAACGTAGCAATTGTCCCACGCGAATCATAATTAATCATATCTCGCAGGTTTCTTAGTTTCACGAACATCCGCTTATCGTATTCGTAATCCGTCGTTTATGATTAATGAAACGGAAGAAGGAGTGTATGCAAATAGAAAGCGAATAATCGCTGATGTATCTCCGCGATCTCGACGGAGGAGATCCATTAAATCACTGTGCAACGTTGAACGAAACAGGTATGAGCCGACGTTTAAAATCCTACTTTTGCGTCTTTTATTTTCCCACAAATATCGCGTAGAGAAAAGAGGAACGAAAGCAAAACTACAGCGCGGAGATCTCGATCTCTGCTGGAATCGAGGCTGCACTCGCTTCGTAACCGTCGACGCGGCAGCTACTTTTTTTCCGCGTTTCCGGCGGCCTCGGCTGCTTCAAACAGTAGGCGGAATGTCGGAGGAAACGAGAGGAAAAAGGAAACGGGCGAACTATCGGAGGCACGGTAATTAGCAGGTCAGCATGGTTAATGCGAGAGCACGGGCTTAACGAATCGTAATAGAAAGTGCGATGTTTCGAAAATACGTTCTACCGAGCTCGAAGTAAGCCGTACGCGTTTCATCGTTCACCTGCACCGTATTCGTGCCGCTAAGAAACGAAATCGATACAGGTAACCGTTTAACTCCTGCAATCCATCGACGCACCTCTGATTTCTTTGCGTTTTCGTCCATCCGTCCATCCGTCCATCCGAGCCACTCGTTCTCCTCTCGTTTCTTTTTCGTAATCGAAAATATCGGCAGGGCTATCGAGGCGTATTAAGGGAGGATCCCGTAGTTACTTGGATGGAAACATGATATTCTCGATATCCCGGGCTGCCCACGCGTTTTACCGTCGACCGTTAAAATTCGCCTCTCCGCGTTCCTCGCGACGCGTCCCGTGCCTCGGCGCTGGTAGGCGGTGTATTATTTTTCCGCTGGCTCGCCAAATTGGCTCGCACGGATTCGATCTCGAATTACCGGACACTCGATATCGTAGCATAAACTTGCAGCATCCGCGTCCGGACCCGGACCGACGAGAGCCGGCCATATCCCGCTCCGGAATATCCAAAAAGTTGTCCCACGTTGTTCCATTGAGCGCGGATCGGGATAATCGAAGCCCTCAGCCACGTTTTGTTTTTCGTACGCGTCGAACCACCCGCAGTTTCGACCATTTTCGCGTTCTGCTACGAACGGCCAGTTTCTGCGGGCTTTTCGATCATTTTTAAGATCTTGCTTATTGTTTAGCGTAAGATGGAAAGGAGAGGGTGTGGGGTCGGAGCTACGAATCGCTGTGCTTAAATAGGATTCGATGAATTCGCGGAAATTAGCTTAAGAGAATATCTTCCCCTTATCGGTTGACAGTATCGTTCGTGAATTAATGGCCTGTTCGTATATCAAAATGTTTTTGCTACTAATTATCTTCTGTATATTCGCGAGCCTTGCACGTGGAATCGAAACACGCGCGTCATTTCTTAATTCTAGTCGTTTATCGCTGAGATGTTTCGCGCCGATATCCACCTCGGTAAATAACGTACTTTCGATTACAGGTTTATTTTTAAATCCGAAAGCGTTAAAGTCGGTAGAATCGCGTCGCGATTTTCTCGTTGACCGTACGGGACTCGGCTGACGTGCTCTTCCATATGGAACGCTCTCCAACCGTAGCCGTAACCCAATAGGCTTCCCGTAGGAAGATCATACTTCGGTACAAAGGCTGATCGCTACATCGCACGCGATCACGGGGCACGTCATGAAAACTGACGATCTTCATAGCACCATTATTGCACGCCGATATCGCGCTACCTTCTCGAACGAAATGCGTGCACTGAATACGTTCTCGTCGTTATCAACGAGCCGTCTCAACGAATATACGCATTCGGAGACATCGATTTCGTTTCAGCTCTGCAAATTTTTAGAACCTCGTTGCGTCTAACGTGGAGAGTGTTTTGTGCTCGAAAAACTATTAGACTCAACGCTATCGTTCTTTACAACGGAGAATACGCTGTTCACGGAAGTTTATTATATTCTCCGATTCTTTTATCTCTCTCCGAAGAGAAACTCGGTTAATCCGTGTACGGTAACTTCGACTTCGAAGCGCAGTGTACAAAAATGTTCTTCAGCTCGAATTCCCCGCAAAGGGAGTGGCCCTCGTTGAATTTCAATTAATTTTTCTTTCTGGCTATAAAAAAGGTACGCGTCCACGGGGTTGTCGATGCGTGGAATCGTAGTCCGCTGCGATGGTGGCCGCGCGGCGGATCTTTCAGAGGAAATGAGCCATCGCCCGCTTTGTATCCATTCTCTTTCACGGTGGCAAATGCGTTTCGTTTTGCAACCGAACCGGTGCCAGAGGAGATAGGTAAAGGGTTTCGAAAAATACGTCGATACTTGCCGACAATAAAGACGTTTTTATTCGATTCAACGAGTGGCTCCGGCATTGTGAGTCGCGCGCTCTCCCAGACGATGCCCGAGCACTCGAGGGCCGCTACAACGTTGCTTCGAACTTTTTAAGGGATGCGCTAGAATCGATTGTGCCTCTCCCTCCCGCAGGTATTTACGGTTCGTTTTTACGCGTTTCAACGACGCGTGGCGATTTGACACAAAGCCTATTGAACCACTCCCACCGTATACAATGTTACTCGTTAAATCTATTTATATGCGAAGACGCCGTTAATTCTCGTCCGTGCGCGGTATAGAAAATTAACTGCACATATAATAATTGAAAATGCAAATTTACGCAAGACGATCGAAACGGGCAGAAAGCGTTGGTCGATAAACCCTATTTGCAATATCATTCTCTCTCTCTCCCTCTCTCTTTCGCGAGAGATATAAACTTATCTGTAGAGTTCAAGACGTCACCGATTCATACTTTGACACCTCGAGTGCGATATTCACTTTAGGATTAGATTAATTTCTCGTGGAAGCATCCCTGCGAATCGCGATAACTTCGAACAACTTTCAACAATTCTATCTATAAGTATATTGCTGGTTCCTGTGAATTTAATGTTCTTTCGTCTGATCGCTCGTTCGTTCATTCATCGTTTCGTTCACCACCCTCGCCGAGCGCTAAGATTTTTACCAGATCGTTCGAAGTCTCGTCGACGTTCGTATAACTGACCGTGTCGTGATTCTTTCGCCTGATGTCCCAGTCCCAGTGACTGAGCGGCCCTCTCAGTAGAAAAAAGATCGACACTAACATAATTGCCAAGAGCAGTGTCAAAATGCTGGCCCACAAAACTGGACGAAGTACCGAAGACGAATCTTCCTGGCATGCGAGATAGTAACTCGGCACCTCACTCAATTCTTTCCCGGCGTGTTGTTCTGGAGTGCGACACCTGTTAATTCAAACGAAACGCCTTATGAAAATTTAGACGAACGTTTACAAAAAATTATAATTGCTTTCTATGATATTCAAATAGATCTGTTTCATTATATAAAATATAGTCTTCAAATTGAATCGAAGGTATTACGCGGGACATCTCTCTTGAACGCGCCGAGATCCGTCATACGTTCCAGACTACCGATCGTCGTTTAAAATAAAAAAGATGGACTGAATAATCGAAATATTTCTTACTTGATTTGTCGGGCAATGATCCTCGTCTCGTTCGATGCATGCAACCACTTCATTTTGCAGTCGCAATTCCATGGATTGTTTTCTAAATTCAAAATTGGAACTCTCGGTATTATCGATGCAAGATTATACTCTATAGTTTTGAGTGCGCAGTTGGCCATTGAGAGGCGCTGCAGTCTGGGCAGCAGGATTGTTTCGTACGGACGCCATTTTGTCAAATACGCCAGGTTTTTCGATCCGTCCAAAGTGAGTGTCTCCAAACTCGTGAAATTTTCCAAATCGTTGAGAATCAGTTGTCTTAGTTGTCGCATGTTGTTCATTTTGAGTTCCCGTAATCGAGGCAAATACACGCCTTGCAATCGGCATACGTGAGTGTCGGATATGTCGAGCTCCTCTAAATTGGCAGGCAGTAACGGAACGACGCTGATGGGATTCGAAGATAAATCTAGATTGGATAAGTTAGATAGCGTTTTGAACATTTCCGAGGAGAAGTAGGACGCCGAGATGTTGCTGAGATTCAAATATCGCAGCGCGACCAAGTTCCAAAAAGCATTCTCGTGGATTCCTTCGTTGATCGGGTTGTTCGCCAACGAAAGGTATTCCAAGACCTAAAAACATTGATTATTATTCGTAGCTTGCAATGTATTCTTCGCGTCACGTACTTTGAAATGCTGTAACATCGTCTCGTTAACGACGGACAGTTTGTTCCACGATACGTCGAGAATCGTTAGTTTTGGAATTCGATTGTTGAACCCATTCTCGTCAATGTACTCGAGCTTGTTGTGACTGATGTTTAACTGTTGCAAATTGTATTCGTCTTTACAGAGGAAGAAGAAGCGTTGGAGGTGATTCTGGGAGAGATCGAGGGTCTTCAGGTTTTCGAGATACGTCGAGCAGTCGAGGAAGGTGTCGAACTCGTTCCCCCGAAGATTCAGATCGGTGACTTCTGCTAGATTGATCTGCTTCTGGATCTTCGTGAAAAACTCCTCTTTCTTCATCCCACGGTTGGACAAGTCGATCTGAAACATCGAGGTAAGTCTTTCCAAACCATTCTAAGAAGAATCAAACTCTTCAAACAATACCGCGTAATACGAGCACTCATAGAGTGCAAAAGGGGGCAATACATGCAATTTGCCACGATGTAGATGGCAGTATCTTGATTTAAAATTTAAAGTCGCGCCGCGATGCGTTAGTAAAATGGCGATAGTGACATAAGATAGTTTCGAATTGATTGTTCACGTGATAATTGCTGTTGAAAACCGAAAAATTCCGAGTACAAACCCACCACTTTTGGCGGTATCGCCGAAACGATCGAGGCGCAGATTCCGATAATGATCCAGGGCAACATTGTCCAGGTTAGTAGATAGAAATATCTGATGAACGAATGCTGCGATGATCGCGTTGCACTTTCTGGTTTCGTCCGAATCAGTTGCGACGAGATTGTTCGAGTTTTGTCTATGACTCTCGCGTAACAATTTGCTGAAATGGCAATGAATTTATCCGCGGCATACTTTTCCGAAAGATTAGAATATAAATTAAGAGAAGAGCACGAGGCGCATCCTGGTGTGATCCCGTCTTTCGCGAAAGCTTCTCACACTTTTAAATCTCAGTTTATATCGTTTCACGTAAAACGTATTTTAAATAAATTTTCACGTAAATTTTTCACGATCTCTTCAATTTCTTACACTTATTTCGTTGTTCAATAAAAAATGAACACGCGTACCGAGCACCAAGTGCGATTCGCGATCGACGAGCGAGAAGTGTGAAAAAGTTCGCTCGGATAGTCTCGCGGGCGCGAACTGCAGTAATCCAGTTGGCAGTCGTTTAGAATCCGAGAGGCGAACGCACCACTTTTTCGATAAACCGAGATAGAGTCCCCGATCGACGCACACGTTCTCCTTCCAGTCCCCTTAATCACTACATATTTTTTCAATTAATTTACATTCACACCGCGATATCGGCTGGATGTATCCATCTCGCGCGTTGCAACTCTTGGCGGGCGTTAAACGCGAGGCGGTAACAAAATAAAAGAATCGAGAGACAGTCGGGATAACGCGACTGCGAATTACCTTAATACTTGTTTCGCACGCGATGCACGAATAATGTTGTTGGATAGCCAGAAGCATCGAAATATATCTGACAAACTTCCGTACGTGGAGAATAAAAATATGTTGCCAGCGATAATGTCGGCTACACGAGTCATCTAAGTGCGATAGCGTACTCGTAATTAATTCAAAGTTAAAAGGTTTCTACGGTATCTACGCTTTGTCTTAAATACTATTTACTTTTCGCTCCGGAAATTGTTTCGTTATCGTGGGATCAGGAGATTTGGAAAGGGAAAATCAATTGTACGAATGTAATGAACGAAAGGCATTTATTCATTTAACGATATCGCGTTCGAGCTCATGGCACGATGTGCTAACAATTATTTCAATATTTTTAACGCGTGTACGATAACACGATGGCAAGAGGTTGTTCACTTCTTTGGTGTCTGAGGTGTACTCGTCGCTTTGAACACCAACGGATTCGAGACACGGAATATGCTCGGTAGCATCGTAGCTAGAGTACCGAACACTTCCTCCGACATACCCTAAGAAATAATTACAATTTAAATCGAGAATACATTTTCATCGAGAATCAACCGATGATTTACCTTCGGTACTAGGAATTGTAAATTCTTCAATTCGGCACCGCCCCAAGATGCCATTTCTATCATGAACCCTTTCACGCATTTGAAAACCAGTTCTGCTCTTTTTGTACACCAAGCCACAGTCATATCCTGAAACATTCGGACAATAATACTATTACTAATAATAATAACTTTATTAATCTTATTACTTATACATACAAAAAGCTATATTCTCTTAAGTAAGAAGCATCGTACCTCTGACATTTCGTGAACGAGAAGAACAGGGATAGTCAGCGTAGTTACGTCGTTGCAACAAGCAGTTTTCAAAATATTTCGCAGGCCTAAGATTGCCGGATGCCTCGAGTTGATATCGCCTGCGGGTTAAAAAAAGATACTTATAAACGCGAAGAACTTCTTGCTATTAGGAATAAATTACTCGGTACTAACCAGATCGTAACGAATCGTTCACGACCATATGGAAAATTACATGGACCTGAGCTAGATTTGAATGTCTTGTGATATAAACGTCGCCCGTTTGCAGGCTCTTGCTACCCGTCGATCTTTTCGTCTGTAAAAAGAACTTTGTTTATAATTTATGCCGAAATGAATTGAAAGCTCTTTCTATTATTTTCGTTTTACCTGCGATTCGTTTACTTCCTTGTGATGCGCTTGCCTCCAGGCAATGGCATCCTTCACGTCCTCCCGAATTTTCTCCAACTGTTCGTCGATAGGAGGAAAATGAAACTCCGTAGTTAATTGACATATCGAGCATAATTCTGAAACGTAATTATTTTAAGTTCTGCAATTTGATGTCGAATTAATACGGTGCAAGGCAAATCACCTTTAGTTGTCCCTGAGTAAGTTCCCAAATGATTGTCGCTTAATAGGACTAATCCGCACAAGTCGTTGGAATACAATCCTAAAGCCGTCTGCAATCTTTGCGGCGTCGGATCCATTCTATTTCGTGGGAAGAACATTTATTTGTTCATTCGATTTAGAAAAGTGATCGTAGCATTTCGATATGACCCACCCGGACTCGCTCTTTTTCGTCCTACAGAAATCTAAAACGTCGCCCGTTAATATTCTTATATTGTGCATCTGCTTCATCTGAGAACCCAAGTGTATCGTAAAACTCTCCTCCAAAATAGGATAGTCCGCGGTGTTCTTTTCTTCACTGTGAACGAAGTTCTCTAACGCCCGGCGCATCGGTGGCATCGACAGCATCGGAGAACCCCTAACGCGGTCACATAATCTGTAATTATTATCGAACCCGCGCTGTTTATGTACTCGTTTTACTTTTGCACACGTACACTGGAGTCGGTGGCATATTAGTTTGCTGCTCTTCCAGTAACCTCATGATCCAGTTGCGATATTGTCGTCTTTGTTCCAATTTCAACGCGTCGACCCTTGATCCCCAGTGGCCTTGCAATAGACTTTGTTCCTCGAAATGTCGACCAGCCATCTCGTTTATAGATTTTTCCTCCGTGGAACCGGTCTCAAGGTCTTCGACGGCAACTCGCATCTCCTCGGTTTGCCTGCAATTTGCTAATTTTCCATCTTTGCGTTCTTAAAATAACGACGCGTTAACGATAACGAGTCGAGTGTACTCGCAGTAAGATGAAAAGGAATACATTTATTAAAACCAATTGGGAAATTTTAATTGGAATTATTTTCGTTGGGGAACATTTATAGCGTTAGGATTTTTATATAATTAGTTCGCGCTAGTTAATGACCACAGACGCGACATGCAAAAATATTAATCGAGGTAGGAAGGATACGGATTGTATGTAGCTATAAAAAACGATCATTGACTCGAAGTGTAATTATCGGTGTATATAGCGGCCACGAATAATCTACGTAGAAAGGTCAATGCAAGCGATAATTCGCATGCGATGGATCTTGACCTTTCTATTCTAATACGATATCTACATGAATAAGAAAATGACAAACAAGAGAAATTGCACAAAACGTTCCATGGGGTACGATTACCATTGATACTAACTTCTGAGTGAGTTGCTCGTACTGCGTATCTTTCATCTGAATTACTTCGGTCACGTCTCTTCCGAACTTATGCTCTGCTTGAAGAATTGGTTCCAACGAAGGCGAATGTACCAATCTGTGATACGCGGCAGCGAATAATTCCTCGTCTGTCGTTCCCATGGGATCGGCATATTCCGTTGTCTTTTGCTTGTAGATCTTTTCCCAATTCTTAATGATATCTTCGATATCCAACGTTCCTGATTTTGCGTTCTCGATAGCTTTCTCTGATTTCTCGTCGTAAAATTCTAGCGTCAACATTTCGATGGTCCGTTCCAATGTTTGCAACAAATCTGTTTCCACGTAGCATGGTAATTTGAAGGAGGACATTATACGGTGAGTGAGTTCCTTCACCGAGCCATGATACGGTATTTTCAATGGGATTTCCAGCAGATATTTTTGATTCGTGGAGCATGTTGGAAATTGATAAGTGAACGTCTTTTCCACGTAATCTTCTTCCGGCATATTCATATTTTCAGAGATTGCTTCTCATAATTTAAGATTCGAGCATTTGCTATTTTTTAAAAGAGGCAAATCGTTAGATTAAATTCATCTCATCGACTGCCAGTTGTTTTGTCTAGCTGACAGCCGACGGAACGAATTTAATCTAATATTTATGGATATAATGAGTGTTTTTAAAGCGCAACAGAAATAACAAAGGGACAATAACTATAATTTATCATTATATATGTTTCGATTTGACCATATCGGGAGAGGTCAACTATGGTTCTTTTTAATCAACAGTATTTTTCAAGTGTCAGCTTTCGCAACATTCGGGTCATTGATAAGCCCCAGAAACACCTCCGATTGCAGTGTTTATCTGTTCTCTTTTAATAACAATAATTTTCACATATTAATTATAATTACTTTTGATTTGACATATCGCACGCATGTATAAACTTGAAATTACTGCTGTTTTATTGCGGGATAAACAGGATAAATCATTATTTGGGAGAACACCGAATATAAAATAATTAATTTTTTCATATCAATATACGCTACTTATTTACAACTTCCTCATTTCGTTTAGTTGTAGATAATTGCTTTGATAGCGTTTCGTGTAAAGATATAAAGTCGTAACAGTTTACTGTCTCTATTTCATGTATTTAAGAATAAAAACATTTGTGATTTACAATATCTAAGTCACTAAGGATGCTATGTTACAATCACTTAACCTACGTCTTAAAAATAATACTTGCAAGATATTTGTATTTTCGAGGATGTCGAGCCCTGCCCTGTCAAGCCACGTGCCGACAAATCATTGAAAGATCTCGTTTATTTTGTTTCGAGCGAAACATATTCTAAACAGCCAAGATACACGACGATAAAACAATTATTAACACAGTGTTAGGTATCCATGGTTGAGCACATCGTGCAATTTTTAGGCGTGCGCACTGGAAGTTACTATAGTAGCAGTCGAATGATGTATTTATTTTGTCAATTTAAAAGTTGCATTAGATCCCAAGTGCGAAGACAGGTTTGGAATTAAAGATTTTTTAAGACTAATCTTGAAAATAAAATATTACGTTACTTGACTACATGTTACGTGAAATAATCATTTGGTTAGTTTATTTGGACGTACAAACAATTTTTCTCTATTTGATTCATTATTTAGAATTCATTTGAAATAATTTTTTTACTCTATTTTCAATTTGATCAAATATTTTTCAAAATCAAACTGTTGTCTCATTCGTTTACTTGATGAACACGATCGTGTTTTTACGTTGGTTCCTCTGTATCCGATGGTGAACATCAGTGTTTGGACGACGAATTGTTGACAGTAGTAAATATTGATGTATTAAAAGAGATTTCTGAATATGGTCGAGGATAAAAATCAGACTCACGAATTATCGTCTCATGAGGCCGAATTGTACGATAGACAGATTCGATTATGGGGCTTAGAATCACAGAAACGGCAAGTATTTCCTAACCTAGAAACTTCTGCGGTTTACAAACGAACCAGGTTCATCGAGTAACTCCTAACGATGATAATTGCAGTTTGCGAACGGCTAAGGTTCTTTTGATAGGTTTAAATGGTTTCGCAGCGGAGATAGCGAAAAATATTATTCTGGCAGGCGTCAATGCAGTCACGTTTCTCGATCACAGAAATGTAACAGTGGAAGATTCATGTTCACAATTTTTGGCATCCAAAGAATCCTTGGGCAAGAATGTAAGTTGTCGTATTAGGGTACAGGAAGGTGAATCTCTTCAACAGGAATTGTTTCAGTAGAGGGCCGAAGCATCTTTAGAAAGGGCACAAAGTCTAAATCCATTGGTTTGCCTCAAAGCAGACACGTCTAACGTCGACGATAAGACAGATGAGTACTTTAGCAATTTCGATTTAGTCTGCGCGACGCAGTGTACTATCTCCCAGCTAAAGAAAATTAATCTAGCCTGCAGAAAACATGGTGTCAAATTTTTTGCTGGCGATGTTTGGGGATCTATAGGGTACACTTTTGCCGATTTAATGACTCACGAATATGCAGAGTAAGCTACTTTCCTCATGCTTGAATTAGTAATATGTATGGATTATCAAAATTTGGATTGCTTCGTAGGGACGTGATACAAACAAAGAAAATGCCAGTTATAGATAATGATCCCGTGCCTAAAGAGAAATTTGTTAATATTACTGTGACGGAGAAACATGTAGATACTTTTGTGCCTTTCGAATCAGTATTGAACGTTACAAAATCCTCGATTCCCAAAGAGTCTGAAATATATTACATGATGCTGAGTAAGTGTTTAGATAAAATAGTTTTATACCAAAGGAGGTGATACGTAGGCTTGCATTATTTTTCTGTATCGTCTGTAGTAATGCTCAATTACCGTGAAAAGTATGGGAATGATCCACTACCTAGTGAAAGGGATTCCGAGAACTTTAAACTCGAAGCTACAGCCATCATTAAGAAATACGATCTCGAGGATAAAATAAATCATTTAGTAGCGTACGTATCCATAGAGTATGTCGGAGACTTCGTTTGTAATTTGTTCCAAATCGATCATAATCTTTTGTCGATTTAGGGGTGACGTGTATGCACAAATCAGTCCGATCTGTGCTATCGTTGGAGGAATTATGGGGCAGGAGATAATTAAAACTGTCTCGAAGAAAGGTGCTCCGCTCAATAATCTGTTCCTGTTTAATCCAGACACGTTGTGTGGAAAGATATTGAGATTGGGTCAGTAATAGATAGTTCCGCAGGATGGTATGGCATTTCTGTGTACCGTCCTTGGCATATTTTCACATTCATTTTTCTATGTTTTCTAAAATAAAAATACAATAAACCTGTGTCCCAAAAGTATAAACGAATGTTTCCATTTTTCTTTATACTTTACTCTTTAAACCGCGTATCGTTATATATTAAATGCACGTAAAACGCATCTTTGCGTATTTTTCTCGGGAAAGAATATTTCCTTCCTTGGGCTTTCCCGGCGTTTAATCATTTAAGTTCCAGTCAGCTTCAAAATCGAGGCCAGTCCTTATCATGCCGCGTTTTGGATCTGTAATCGTGATTTACAAATATCTATATTCCCATTTTGCTTCTTTTTTATCGTTCCTCCATACACGGCACATAAATGTTGAACGTATACATTGTCTCGGTAAATGTGGTTTATCGCAGCGCGCGCACGTACCAAGATTATTTTTGTTCACCGCGTCACAATCCTCGGAAGCGAGCGAGGGGGTGGTATACGTACGTGGAAATATGACTCACTTTCCCGGTTTCCGCCGGGGCAATTTGAGACCCGCTTTGTGGATTTTTTTTCGTGTCCTCTCGCGTGGAAAACGCGGCGGGAAACGTGAAATGGAAATTGAAAAATTGGAAAAAGGGGGAGCGAGTTGGAGCACGGCTCGTTATACTTTATCGGCCTCGCCCGATATTACCTTCGTTGCCGCGACAATCTCCTTTTATGCTCCGGCATTATTTAAAACGTTGCACCCTTTCGCGCGACATCCCCAATGAAATCCCATTCATTTTTCACCGTTTCAAATTTAATCGACTCGATTCCGCCGCGAATCGCCATCGTATATCCTTTGTTTTCAATTATTTAGATCCACGCGCTTCTCGCTTTTTCAAAGTAATTTCTGTTCCGATATTCCCGGCCATGCGTGTCTCGATTTAACACCCTATAACAGATTCGAAGAGCGCAATAATATGAACGAGAAGTCATTGAACATCGTGTACCGTCGCAAAGTCCCGCGCTATCTCGTTTATCAGCGCGCGTAGGCGGCTGAGAATCGATTCGATTTCCACCGAAGAATTATGATGTATCGTCTTTCCCCGCGAACACGATGTCTGCGTTACGTATTCCGATGATTATCGTGCACGCTTGTATGTAAATGCGAGTGGCTCGCGTGTAAAACCGTTCGTGCGCAGGTATACATATAGACACGGACGTGTTCTTTAACGATGCGGCCACGTGCTTTCACGGTTGTCGGATTATCTTTCGCGAGACGATTTTACTCGTGTCCTCGTCGAAAAACCATTAAGCCGGCCGAAACGTCATCCGCGAAACGGTCACCCTTGCTCCTTTTAATTCGTGATGCTCCAGGGGATGTCGAATCGTTACGCGACCGATCTCCAGTCACGTATCCGCGAGCGAGACCGATCGCGTTGACTGGTGATTTATAAATTTAATGGTTCCACCAAAAGCTCGCGTTCAGCCGATCCATTAAATGTCTCGTGGTTCAGCGAGTCCAGAATAGTCCGACGTTTACACTCCGATTTCTGAACGGAATTAAGTCAACAAGCTCGTAGACGTTAGTTCGTAGTTAGCACGGTCATTCTTCAGTCAGAGCAACGTAGTTCTTATCGTTGCGGCGGTTACACAGTTTTATCGCAGGTACCATTCGTGTATCAGCGGAATGGAAATGCACGCGGCTGCTCTAAAATATGATCGACCGGCGTAGCAATTTAGCCGCGATATTATCCGACGGCAAATGAGTTAGAAGACGTACGGGTACTTCCCGTGAGTCAGGTAAGGTATTTACCGAGGCTACTGTCATTGCCGTGAATCGATACGACGCGTACGCCTTTAGGAATGTTAAACGGCCGCGGAGGCGCAAAAGTACGAGCTCGTTCTCACGAATCGCTCGTTAAAACGGACTTATCGTCGTTTTGTACTGGGCGATAGAAAACGGATATGATTTTGTTCAATTCATTCTGTCCTCGCGGTGTGAACTATGCCCCGTGTTCTTTCAGAGGAGTGGAACTGGTTTCGCCGAACCACTCTCGTTTCGTAGGTGAAATAAGAAAAAAAGAGGGTGCCCCGTTCACGCATCGCGGCTGCACGCGTTGATTTATGGCGCGGCGAAAATTATTGCCGGTGTTAAAATACCTCCGGGCGTATTTATTGACGGGCACGCATTGCCTCCGTGAAACGAGGTGGCCAGACTTTCGACGACGACGAGACTGTACTTAAGTCGACTTCGAACTGGCTGGTCGTTAAGTCTCGCGACGTAAATCTATCGCTAGAAGCTAGAATTTCTTCCGAATATGCGACTTTAAGAGCATCCCATCGGAGCTCCCGATCGTTTTCGAGGTTTGTCACATGAAAGCGAGCGATTGCATTTAATACAATAGAGTTGAACATTTTCGAAATTTGTTCGCCGAAGAGACGAGACAGATGCGTGGCGCCTGGTATTCGCGATTCCAACCGGCGCCGGTGGTGGCCGACTAAAATTAACCTTTCCGGCAACAACCCCTACGGTTTCTCCTCGCAAACACCGGCACCGGCGTGTTCGTCGTTGTTGTCGCGCTAAATCGTCCGTGCGCGTAATATTCGAGCGAGGATCGGTGGCGGCGGCAAAAATTGCGTACGTGATGCAACTGCTTACGACTTCGTTCGTTTACCGGCCGCTTCCTATTTATACCGGTGGCCACAATGTTTTCTGCTTATCAGCGTCTTATAGCCCGTATCTCGTCGCGAGTCTCCCGCCCTCGGTTTATTAACTTCCCTTGGTGAAAAACACCGGATACTTTCCCGCGATTCGCGTACGTTCCTCGAAGCAGAGAAGGCGTCCACGAAATCGAAGGAAGATATAAAAAGGTTTTGATGGCCCGTAGCGCCTGGAACGTAATATTTTTTCGTGGACGTCGGAGGAGGCGTGTGGATCACCCAGCACCGAGTGCATTAACAAAATAACGTAATAAAATCTGCCCCTACGGTCACCGTGTCCTTTCACCCCTTTCGAGCGAACTTCTTCGGGCTCGTTCTTTCTCTACTTCGTTTCACCCCGACGCTCACCGCTCGCTCTTCTTCTTCTTTTTCTAGGTGACCGCTCGTAAAATCCGATACATTGTGCGGGCAGCTAAGGCGAATTCAACGCGTCGAGACGCACGGCGAGGGCACGCGATTGGCGACGGAATGAAAGGATTGACCCCGTGAAACGTCCGACCTCCTACTTCACCCGACCCACGGCCTTCCAGGAAGCATCGATTCATCATGGTGTAAGATCATGTCAGTTACAGTATAAAATCTTTTCTTTTCTTTTCGTACCACGTGTGTCGTTCGTCGTTTTACGTACACGACGTACTTGGTACACTACAATATTTTGCCGATTTCTATTGCGATACAACGTTTCACTATTTTACTTTGATATAATTAATAATGGATCGTGATGCGATCCAAGTTTACGAGCAAACGTCGGAATAGTTCCGACAGCTCGTAATGGTGAACGAGTGACTGTTGCAAGTGCATTTTGGTTCAGACGTTTGTCTGGATCGCACAGAGATAGCAAGGATTTTTCTTGCGATTTTTCTTGTCTAGCTGTCGGTTAGACATGTTAGGTAAGTCCTTATTATTCTTTAATCAAGATACGGACATTACAATTAATTCCTGAAACACCGTTCCTATTAAATCGAGTCTTACTCGAATATAATTAGATCGAATAATCCAATGAGAAATAGATGAGCAAACGATTTCTCCAGGAAAAAAAGAGAAGAGCTCGTTGGGTAGTAGGTATGTAAACGGTAGTAGGGAGGGGTGAAATTGAATTAATATGCATAACCGCGCGAGGTCCGGTTTGGAGAGCGACGGTGATGGAGCGATGAAATCTATCTCCGACGCGCGTCCCGGTGGCCGGAGAACAAACCAGTAATTTGTCAGAGTGGCGGTCTCTAAGCCCCGGCATTATAATTTACGCCTATGTGGAGAGCGAACGTAGAAAGGAAGAGGACAGGGTCAACAGCCCCGAACTGTTCGCGTATTCTTGGCCCTGTACGTCGCGAAATCGATCGACTCTTGTATTTGACGGAGACCATAGAATTACTTAAGAGTTTCGCTACGTAACTGTCGTTAAGTTCTATCCAGAGTTCGTGACGTGAGTCCCGTGGCACGTCCTATGCCGAATCCTTTAAACTACTTATTTGTCACGAGTTCCCTCGAGATAGAAGTTCATTCCTCGGCAAAAAGAAGGGTTCCTCGTTAATTTCGTTACACCGCGTTTTCTTCTTGTAAAAATCCGACGAACGGAAGTCGTCGAATCGTCTCTTTCTCCGCTACGAAAGATTCGTCATGTTTCTTCGCGGCTCGCCGGAGCTTAATCCGGTTCTTCTTAAACTCTATAAAAGGAGCACTCGACGAACCCGGGAAGAGGGTAAAAAGCTCTCGGGGCGAGGAGTGGATAAAAATCTCGCGAACGCATCCGTTAAATTACAATGGGTACGTCGCGTCTTCGCGTCGGTTTCCTCGTACGTTCATGGAAAAGGATAGGAAACGCGTGATAAGTTACCGCGTATACGTAGCGAAAGGGACCCAATGACGTCGTCGGTTCGGTCCATATTTCATGCTTTTGTTCGATTCCGTCGGGCATTATTTTAGGTTACGTCGAGAAATGCTTTCTGGATCGCGGTTTACCGTTCTCTTTCTCTCGCCGCTTCTCTTTTTTTTGCCTTTTCCCCCCTATTTCTTTCTGGCCTCTCCCATCGCCGATAAACCGAAAAGGGAGAAATATGTCGAGCTCTCTGGCTGGCCTGACCTTACGAGGACTCTAATGCAACCCCCTTGTTCGTACCACGATTTCACGCTACACCATCAACACTCGACGTTGTTTGCCTTTTTCCGCGCTTCCGTTTGGACAAATAATATCGGACTACCGACCAGGAATCGCTTAATTCCTAGGTATACATCGTACCCTCGACGTACGAGCAATACGATTCCATTCTCATCCCTCGAGACCAAAGTACCTACATGTTGCACTAAATTACAATAATTTAGATATAAATTAACCGCGTTCTGTTATTTGTCGAATCGTCCGACGTTCAACGTCGACGATGCGAAACAGGTCTGATCCGTCTCCGTGTCTCTCCTCCTTTGGTCACGCGAACGATTGAGACCATTCACCGGTACGATGTATAAGCTCGTAAGAGCGTGTGCCACTTTAAACCATTTTTGCCGATACAAGTCTGACTTATGGCCCGCGTGATTCCCCCGAAAAACGTCGGAGATCGTAAGAACGCGTGCGAGACGCGAGCGAAGAAAAGGCGAATAAGGAAGACGGCGGTGGGACGGGGGATGTGGGAGAAAGAGAGAGGAGAGACATACGCGGTGGCGTCTCGACCGGGACGACCGGGATATTGCATTGTGTTTTCTTTCGGGACAAATGATTTACCGTGTTTCCCCTTATATTGCCGCGAGCTACTACAGCCCCGCAAAAACCCGCGTAAGGGGTTGCGAGAGAGTCACCGTGAGTCGGCGACGGGGCCACCGAGCACGGAGGGACGCCGCGCAGGGGGAAAGGGCGAACCACCGTACGATATGGGACGTATTACATATTTATGGGCTTCTGGTACGGGCACGGAAGCAAATTTCGGGCAAATCTTGCCCGGGAATAACGTTAGAACCATTGGGACGTAAGGCCGCGCGACGATTTCGTAGACGACAAACATTCCTGGGGTCTCCAATATTGTTTTCTTCCTTCGAAGCCGACGGGTTTCGAATGAAACTTGTCGACAATTACGTTACTGTGATTACGTATCGCGAGTTACAATAATCCAGCGGATTTACTTGTTTTTAATAAATCCTGTGTACGTCTTCGTGGCGTATTAAAAAAGGAATTGAGTCGAGGCAACGAGGGAGGTACGTAAAGGGTTAAATAACGTCGTAAATTTCTCCGCGAAAGAGAGAAGTATAAAGCGAGAGGGAAAAAAAAGTCAGTCCTGTTATCGCATCGGTAAAAGGTCTCGTTTCTCGTATTTCATTCCGTGCGAGTATTCTGTAAAACCGTCTGACGCGAGTCCGTGGAGTTGTTGGATAGAACGGCGAACTCATCGAGAAGTCCGCGAATTAATCGCAATGGAGGAAAGTTAACTCATAGGGAATTCTACCGGACGGGCGGATAGGTCGTCGTCGTCGTTCCTACAGCTTATAGAGAATTCTACGGAGTAACTTGCAGGAAATAACAAGCTACCGTTAGCAATCATGTAAATTACCATCGGTGATACATTATTCGTTTCTCATCGAAGAACTCGTACCGCGCGTTCAACGGCCAGGGGGGAAAACTCTTCGAAGCGCGGCGGGCCTTATTTGTTCCTCGTAATCACGATCAACGTCAAGCGGACGTTATCGCTAATAGCGTTATTAACGCGAGGTATAGTCGCGAGTGTCCTCAAATGGAAAAAAAATTAACCCCGATTTCGTACTAGTCGACTTTCGATACTTTATGCGACGTCCGATGTGCCAGCGAACGATCCTAGGGGAGCGAATTACCGAATATCGAACAAATCACTTCTCCGATTATATCAATAGCTTCCGACTTGGCAACTATTTCATGTCGATTCTTAGGAGAACTCTTAGGAAATTCGCTATACTCGAGAAGGCAGGTGACAGAGAAGTTCGGGTTATCGCGTCGTTTCACTTCGACGACCAAGCAATTTTCGATCGCCAAGGCGAAACGACGGATGAATAAGTAAGAAGATATCGAGCCCGGAGCAGTTTGCGTTCACTTTGTAGTCCGTAGAACCGAGTGAGTATCTCGGTGGATGCGTGCGTTGGCACGGTCGGAAGGGGTTGGCTTTCCATGAGATTCCCGCTCGGTGGTCGTGCAAGAGGTCGGGGGGTGGAAGCGACGGGTGGCTGGATACACCGGCACGGGATTTCGCGAGCAATTACGTGATTAAGACGCCTCCGGCTATGCTCGGGTCTACTAAGTACGTACTTAGGTCTGATCCGTTACCGTGCTAACTGGCTGCTTCCTCAGTTCCGTCGCGTTTCTCCCTTTCCATCGAATCTATCGTTTCTCGTCTCTCTTCCTTCTTCTACTATTCGGGGGGTGGAGGAGGGCGTCGAGCGTTTACGCCCTTCTAGCCTCTTGTTCGCGGGCTTCCTTCGACCTCGCGTCGATAGAGAGAGAAGGCCACGGCCGCGTTCAGTCAGCTAGCTGAAACCAGTCGGCTTTGCGCGGCGACACGAGGCTCGGTTTACCGGAAATTAACTAAATAATTCAGGCGACGGCGGCGGTTCGACGCGTTGCGAGGATACGCGCCGTATCCTTCGTTGCTCTCCGCGAATCTATACGATGGAAACGCGGTGGAGGACTCGGGAGCGACCGAGAAATTAAAAACGACGGAGTCCATCCAAGCTTTTATCTCCGGTCGCGGTGTGTCGCGTACGCTTTATGGCCTCGTGAAAGGAGCCCGGTGCCGCGTTAGATATTCATTAGGAGGAACGGACAGCGTGGTCCCGCTCGTCGTTAAAATAAAAAGGAAAGCGAAGTAAACGCGAACTCGCCGGCCGTCGATGTAAAAAGGACAATAATTGGCTGGACGTCGCCGGGTTTAAAAACATTTTACGACGCTCTTAATTAACCAGGAAATCAGAACGCGAGGCGCAGCATCTCCCGTTTCGAGGTCGTGAGGAGACGGAAACGACTCGATGGGGCACGCGTTCCGTTTAATAAAATACCCTTCGTTAATTATTGCCGCGCCTCGTTTTGGCCGTTTCCATCCGTAGAGTCGCCGCGTCTTTTGATGCACTTGTTACAAGCTCGATGCTTTCCCAGCTTTTACGCCGATTCGCTCGTTCTCTCGAGGAAGCTACGTCGTAAAGTACGCGTTAAAACGGCGTGTGTACCGGTTGTTAGTAAAACGACCGATACGATCTCGGACTCCCAAGACGTGGATGTCGGTGGCAATTTTGTAAACCGATTTATAGACGGAACTCGATCGAAACGGAAAGGACCGGCTGTCCTCGTTCTTAGCAACGTTTAATAAAAATCCGATTGAACGGATTATTATAAAGATCGAAGCATATCGTCTGCGTCGTTCCACCCTCATCTGGCAAACTGACTTCGACGCGAGGAACCACTCGGAGCGCCTACGGGGTATACGACGCGTGGCATGGTGTGAACGAGGCCTCATTTGAATCCGAATGGAGGCGATCTTCGCGGGAGAGGACGTCGGCGAAATGGCAGGCAGCGCGAGGGGACGGAGAAAAGCTGGTCGGTCGGAAGAGGAGAGCCGGAGGAACGACGTAAGGACGATATGTCACCGACAGATATTCCGGAGTGCGCGAACTATCGACCGGAAGCTCATGTATTTCCGATTCTATGTTCTATCGGACACGGTCGAATTCCTTTCCGTCGGTCTGCTCCGTTTCATCGCGTTTCGTTCTCTCTGGTCTCCTGACAATCTCGAAACGCGAATTTCTCTCATGTCGAGCGTTTGTTTCATTGTTCATAATCGACGTTCACCTCTTCCAAACGATCCATCGTTTAACGAGGCAGATAGCTCGAATACATAAAGAGCTCTCGGGAAGACTCTGGCGAAGCTTTCCTCGGAAAGTTATCTCCGGGCGAAGGGCTGTTTCGTTTCATCGGCTTACATTATCGTTCGGTGCCGGGAGCCAACAAGGTGGCGGATTAACTAGCAGGACTTCTCCGCGAAGAAAAGCAACGGCTCGAAGCACTCGACGAATGTCGCTGTTCGACTATTAGCACTTCCATCCCTTTGCCCGGTAGCTTTGCTTTCCCGTTTCGCCTGCTGGGGTTATTATCCTTCTGCCGATTTCATAACATCCTTCGAAGTCGAGTCGCTTCCTTCGCGCCTCCGCCCTTTCAGCCTACGTCGTAGCTTCCTCCCTTCCGGGACACCAGCGTCGACGCTCGCGGTCCATTAAAGTAATGAAGACACCGAGGACGTTTCTCCCGTCCCCGTTCCGACGCTTCGGGCACCAAAGGGTTTCCTTCCAAGGAATTTGTTCCGCGTCGGGGGCCGTTAAACTCGAAACAAACCCGCCGCCTGGCTCTTTCTCATTTTCCGTGGCTCGCACCTTATCCGACGCGACTATATCGCCGTCACGCCATGGAGGACTTTATCGTTTTGCCTGTTTTGCATCCCAACACCGGCACGACCCTATTATTCTTAAACTACCACTGCTCGCGGCTGTACCCTCCCTACGATTACCCATTAATTCCAATTTGACGTTCGCCGACTCACGGCTCTCGGAAAAACCTGGAACCTTTCTAGACGTTCTGGGTTTGCCCGTGTTCTGCTCGGGAACGAATCGATTTCAAAACAGAAGTCGAGATTCGGGATCTCGCGGTTCGCGCGTATGAACGAACAGTGGGTCCGCGTCGTCGCGTTGTTCGCCATATGTCGCGTGGGTCGCGTGCCTTCACGAGTGGCCATTCGTGGCTCTGTAATTACGTGCTCGAGAAATAATGAACGACTAATATCGTCGTCCTACCTCCGTGCTCGGTCTCCTTTCTTCGTCGGCCACGACTTATCGACCTTTTCGTTTTGTTGCCCTTTCAGCAGCGTCCGGGCTCGGTCACGCACCAGGTCCTTCGAGTGGCTTACGTCGGTACGCGCAGCTTTTTTCTTCTCTTCTTCCTTACTTCGGCCCGGCTTTATTTCTCTTGTTCATTATTTCCTCTGCCCATTGTCTCGACAACATTTTGTCGTCGACGCCGAACAATCGATCAGTTCCACTCCTGGGTAGCTTGTTCGGCTATTCGATGGCTGACTTCTCCCCCGTGGAAACGGATCAGATAAGGATCTCCATCGGACAGGTGAGGCGTGGGAAGCGTATGCCCGGCAGTCACCCGATTCTCAATATCCCTCGAGCCTCGCGACAGCCTCCTACGAATAATTAAACTCTTTGTCGTTGCCGGTGCGGCGCGGGGCACGCAACCCCTTTCTTTCTGTTCGACCGCGCTCTCGATTCTATGGATCCTTTCGACCCCGGATAGCTGTTCTCGTTCTTTCGTTCCGCCGTGTTCATTCCCTGCGACACGGAGTTACAAATTCTTCCGAGCTTTTTCGGAGCTAAGTCAGTTTCGCGCTTTACCCCGTCGAATAGTTGTATCGAACCGAGCCGTACAGACGGGAACTTTCGTCTGGTCGCAGTTACCTTTCAGTCGTGGAGAACCGAGCCAGGTGATTAATTAATCTCGCCGAAAGTTTCGAAAGCAAAACCGGTGGTGTCGTTTGATTCGCGAGTATTCGGCACCCGGGCAGATTTGTCGCCGCGATACAAGCCGCGGCGCAACGTGTCGCGGCCGCGCACTCGGTTCTCCTCTTTTTCCCTCGGCCAAATCCGCACGCGTCCCTCGGCCTCTTTCTTTCGCCGGTGAAGAGCCAGAGGATAAGAGGAGAGTGCAGGGGAGGGTTCTAATTAATGGGCGGCACTGCGCTTGACATGTTTACTCTGGGCGCAACCCCTCGAGCCTCTCTCTCTTTCTATTCTTTTTCAGTGAGGGCGATACGCGCCTTGCACCCTTCCTCCCCCATGCTCGTCTTACTTTGTCGTTTCCTCTTTCGTCTTTTCTTCCTTCGCCTCCGCAACCCCCGCTTCTTTTTTTTCTCTATTTCTACGAGTTTAGTCAAAAGCGGCGCACAAATACTCGCGCCGCGCCGCGCCTCGCCGAACGACCAATTACGCTGACCGAAGAGCTTCGGCGAGAAACTTTTAGAGTTCTGATTAAACATGCTGCCTCTAATGGATGGTGCTTCCAGCTGGAGGAGCTTCGAAACGCGTCATCCGGCGGGATCGATCAACTGGACGCGAGGCACAAAGCTCGACACCGAGAGTTAAGTACGAAACGTAGCAGTTTGCTCTCGGCAGCTTTTATATTTATGGGCTCGGCGACTCGCGGCCGGCATTGAACGTTACTCCCTTTCGCCTCCCCTGCTTCTCTTCACGAAACGTAGTTCCGCCTTACATATACTTTTATCTTTTATTTTTCTGTACACTTCGTACAACATCTTGCGATAAAGCAATTCACGCGTAATTTCTTAGACTAGGAAACTAGTTTCGTTGCGGGTAATTATTACTCGCGGCTAGGCTAAGACTAAAACGTATCATTGCAATTGCTCGCGCTAATTTCGAAGCTCCGATTGAGAGCAGTTACCGCTAAGAACGTAATTTAGTTCAACAAAAGTCGCGGTCTGGCGATCTTGCCGCTGGAATCTGGACAGAAGCGATTAGTACACGGTGTAGGATAGGTGTTTAACGCGGCCACTCGAGCAACCGGTTATCCCGCATTTTAAGCGTTTCAATTACGAGTGAATTAGTGGCCAACAGGTAATACCTGCTGGTTCATTGCTCGCGTTATGCCAGAACAGCTGCTCGAGTCTTGGAACGAGGAAGCGATCTCGTTGTACGTTTGATTACACGCTCCGTTCGCTAGCAGCTTTTGCATTTTAATCCGTGCGATCGATCAATGAAGAAATTTTCTGAACGCGATTAGAAAACAAATAATTGAGATACGTTTCTATTCGGGAAGGAACGCAATTATCGCGGAGGGTTACAATCCCCATAGTAGACTCTGATCGATTCGCGTCCTCCTGTTGCAATTATCGCGATTTCAGCTGCGGGCGTAGTCATTTCCATAGAATCGTTCGATCGCATTGCGTGCACGCGATTCCGTCGGTGATTGCACGCGCGTCAATCTCGCGCGCGAACGCATAATGAAGCGGCGATGAATGCCACTCTCGGAATCGCTTCGGCCGATAAATAGAGGAAGAGAAGCCGGATAAAGGAGGAAACGTCGCTAACGCTAACGCGGCTCTGTACAGAGGTTTGCGCGATGTCGCTACACGGGAGACCGGGTCGCGCGCAATTTCCGACCTACCGTGCATACATACGTTCAATCGATCGATTCCGCGGACGATTATCGTCGTTTGAGTCGCTTCGCCCCGGCGTTGCTCTTCCGCGTTTTCCGTGTCAATTCTCATCGAGCTTCGCGCGTTACTTCGGCGGTGACGCGTCGAACGTCGCGGACCGTGCCGCAACCGGACCGACGAGACGAGTTTTGCGATCGCCGAACGCCTCGCACGATCGATCGCGGTCACTTCGGCCGATTATTCCCGTCCACGGGAATTGCCGCTTTGCGGTCTTCGTCGCTCCGGCCTCTTATTCGGTACACATTATAGGCAGGATGAGGTGCAATCGACTATGGAGATTACACGCGCAGCTCGATTTTGACATTACGTATTGTGCTTGATCCAGTTACACGCGATTCGGTGGTAATTGCTTCTGCGGTAATGCACAGAGTGCCGTACCCTTTGAAGGGTTTACGTTCTCCTGTTAACTTTCCTTCCTACGACTATGCAGTTCTTTCTAGACAGTAATTACAATTGACGCAACGTTTTTATTTCTTGACGTTCACGTGAGATAGAAAATAGTATAATCACCATAATTGCAAACGTATTACACCTTTAAACGCGGTGTGCGATACGCCGCATGGAATTATTTGAAGTACCGCGGTGGGCAGTCTCCTCGAGACACGAGGTACATACTCGAGGCTGATATAATAATCCTTGCAAATGCACCTTCTGACTCTAAAATTATTTATCACCCCCTTTCGAAACTATCTAGTTATATCGGATGCACGCTCTCCCACGATACGATTAATTCATTGACGAACGGTCGAGTCAAAGCTATTTTAGAGTCAGCGAGTCTAAACGTGGTAGAGAGATGATTGAAACGGTTGCTCTTTAAACGTCCATGAATGCGACGATGTATTTATTACGATTAAGGCTGGTGCTTAAGGATGTACAGGCTATACACTTAAACAATATTAGCATGTTGAATTTGTTATTATAGATTCCTATTACTATT
>NW_017171239.1:956164-992577 GCF_001652005.2 Ceratina calcarata | reverse complement strand
CATAGGACCTTTCTTGTAGAGGACGACGAGATCTACAATTTCCATATAAAACTTTTCCGCTAGTGTCAATAGTTTACGAGTAATTTACGAAAAACTGTTTTTTCGTTTTTCGTCAATAACTCGTAAACTATTGACGCTAGCGGAAAAGTTTTATATGGAAATTGTAGATCTCGTCGTCCTCTACAAGAAAGGTCCTATGCAATTTTCTTGTAGGTTCAACGGTTTAGGAGTTATTGAGGAAAAACGAAATTTTTTGCCAAAAGTTGGCTGTTTCGACGGTGGAATGGTCGGATTTTGTCAGTACCCATAAAATGCCAAATAATCATACTTAACTCGTTAAATACTCGAGTTAGAAGAAAAATTGCATAGAATCTTTCTTTGTAAAGGATGTTAGAGCCTACAACGTCTGTATAAAATACTTTTGGCCAGCGTCATTAATTAATTGGATATTTCCTTCTATACCTTTTAGCACGTAGCTATTTATTATTAGCATTGTTCTTCCGACATCTGATTTCTTTTTAATTATCGGAAATGCGTTTTTCTAAAGTACATAAACTTTTAGGATTGACTGTATAGCCAATACGTCCTTAACGCAATCATTCTACGTTCACTGCCAGATTGGCTAAAGATTTAATTCCATTATATACGATTTAAGCCGAGGAGACCAGCGATTCTCGCGCAATTACATCTTTAACTACTGTATAATGGTTTTCGTTAAGTTCCTCCGTAAGATTGATTTTTAATCATCCCACGGGAGCGATTCGTCATCCGTCGGCCGTCTTAACCCTGTTGGTTAATGATTTCTATGAGTTCCTGTTCCATATTTAGTCCGTCGACCCTCGTCTCTGTTTTTCCCAGGTCCGGTAGCGGTAAATAAATTTCCTCACGAAGCGGAATGACTCGTATCGGGTATTTCGCGACTCCGATCACCCTCTACGCGCGTCGATATCCATCGTTCGTACACCCCCGCGACCGGCTACAAAGCATTCAATCGTAAATCAATTCGGTGCATCGGAGGTATTTCGGTTAAATGAGACGCGAGTGCCCTGTATCTCATTTTCCTCTGACTATCTTCCTCTCGCCAATTCTTCCACGCATTTACTTATTACGAGTAGTATCTTCGTTCCTGCGTTCTCGCCTTGTTCGGCGCTTCTTCTCTCTCTCTCTCTCTCTTTTTCTCTCTTTCCCTTTTTATTTTCCTCCCCTTTGTTCCTACAATCCCGGCAGCACAGAGTCTCGAACGCGAGCCATTGTCCGGCGCAGTCTGACCGTGCGATATTGCGAGGGGAAGAGGGAGGCCGAAGATACCAGGGAGGATCGAAGAGGGTGAAGAGGAACAAGCGAGGAGGGCGCCAAGTCTCCCGAATGGAACGAGTAGAACGGGTCCCGGAGTTATGTACCGTCCACCCTTGGCCAATGGGCGCGTTAAATTATGCCTTGTCTCGATCGAGACTTCGCTGCATCCAGACTCTCTCCTCGTTCCTCGCCGAACCTTGTCCTATAGTTCGCGATTTTTATTTCCCTTTCCGACTCGTCCTACGACGACGCTTTTCAAATTGGCTAAATTGTTCGCTCTTCATATTTTTCGCGTACTTCGTTCAGATACCGCGAGATCAACGAATTATCCGATGCTTTCGGTCTGCTTCTGGACACGTGGGAACGGTTATAATTGCTCGGCGATATTATCTGCGCGCACGAGACGAATGTCGCAATAACCATTTCCTGAACGATCACCGAAACGACGGTGTAAAGGAGAACTGGTGAAAAAGGGTTTCTTAAATCTTTTCTACGCTCTCGCGAAGGAAGCGCAAACGACCAGAGGCGATCGCCGATAAGGAATCTCGACGAAAACGATTCGACCGCTTTTTTCCGGGGTTCCTCGAGGTCCCCGCCGGTCCCATCCTTCCCGCGAGAATTCGTGTCCACGTCCGGTAACGAGACGGAACAGGAAGAGGTCCAAGTTTTATAGGTCCGCATTAAAAGACACTGGTAGACAGTAGGGAGAAATAAGGGAGTAGCGGCATTCAGGAATCGCGTAACGAGACTCTCAAAATATAGCTAACGACGATTGTGGAGGGTCAGTCTACCGTGCTCTAACCGTAACTGTCTATTTTTATTATTTTCCCTCGGTCTCTCTCTATTTCGCTTTCGGCCCTTGTTCCACGAAAGTTGGAGGGAGGCACCTTTATCCTCGATCGCCTCGACGCGTCGCGTCGGAATAGCCGAGCGATAAATTTAAGATGCTTACTGGTCTTCTATAGGGAATTCCGAGAGACTTCGAACCAACCAAATTTGACGCGCTCGTTCGATTTTTACTTGGTTTCATAATTTTTATTTATTCGCCCATTTATCTTGCATGTAAATACGAAAAATTTGAACGCGGAAACGTTTCGTGAAGCTTTCAACGTCGTTTCTCCCCGGTTACGTGGGCGTATCGAATTCCGGGGGCAGGCGTTAGCGAGCGAACCCCGGGAAACGAACGGTGTCGGGTAAAAAAAAAAAAAAGGAAAAAAATACCTATACGCTCGCGTAGGGGAAAACGGGTGGAAGGAAAAAAGCGTTGGACGGTTTTTAAAAAATGGCCTCGTTTCGTAGCTCTCGCGGACGGGCCCGAGTTTCGAATAAAATTCGCGAACGTATCGCGCCATCGTTCGTACGTGATTGATATCGAAAATGTAGTTCCCAGGGCAAACTCGTTGGGATCAATTTGCCCGATAACTTTTTCCCGAGTCCGCACCGCGATCCCCGTCCACCTTTTTTGACATTTGTTTGTTATTGCCGCGTCACGAGACGGGATATCGACGCCGCGCCGGGAGAACGCGCGTTTTATTAGACGGAATTTCTAACTGTAACGATTCATCCCCGTTTGTCCGTTCCTCTTATTGTTTCCCCGGGACGGAGTGAGCGAAATTGCAGGGGCTGAAAGAATCCCCACCGGGTGAAAAGCGTCGCGCGTACCTCATTGTCCCAATTGCTATCGTCGTCCAAACGCGGAAGGAAAGTATACTCGGCCTTGGATCGTTCGAAGCGGCTTTCGCGTCGCTGAAGAACCCAGGTATTTCAAGATCTGACGTGAGGCGTCTCTGAGACAGTTGAGAGAGTTCATATTCATTGTACGTTCTACTGTTCTTTGCGAATCCGGCGACTTTCACTATCGCCCGAAACTGGCGGGTCAAGGGTTCCGCAAAAAGGGTCAAACGAAGCGCGAAATGCACCCGTGGAAAACGCGACCGGAATTGTACGGAGTGTAACGCTAAGCGAGGAGACGGAAAAGGGGGCACGTGGACGCGGATCGGATACGGCTTCGTCGATGGACGGAGAGGACTCGTATTTGCGGAAGGACGGAGACGGCGTCGGCGGAAGCACGGCGGCAGTTTCGTACGTAAAACGAGTGAAATGGTTTTGACGTGGAGTGCAGGCCACCGGCGCAGCGCGGGAGCACAGGGTAGGGTCGGCACCGTTCCATAATCCATTGTGTCCAGTGCCAATTAAACGGTGCTGCCATGCATACGACCAGAAACTAACCGGCCGTTCTCGACGCGTTCACGGACCTCCGGCTCCGTTCCTCGCCGCGTTCACGCTCACGCACACGCGTCCCGCGCCGCGTAAGAGGACCTTGGGTGGACGCGGGAGGAGGCGAAACCCAGGAGGCGGCCAGCGTGGAGGACCGTCGTTGATTGGGGAGCATCTGGACCTCTGGATCTACAGGCAATTACCGGACCAGGTTACCTACGACCGTACACCTCTTGGACGCGTGCGAGCCATACCTTCGGTCTTGTTCGCGGCGCAGTTCGTTGTACAGGCTGTGTCATAAAATCTTCCGTTCCAAGATCCGATCGCGTTTTCCATGGATGCATTACGCGCTCCGTTTAACTCTTTTTGCGAAACCAGAGACCTTCCGATGGCGAAGAAGCAGTACGAAATCTTTGCGTCGCGAATTTCTCGATAGAACTTTCTGTTTCATCTCGTTTAATGAACGTCGGGTCGTCTCGAACTATTCCTGAAACGATCCGTAGTAGCTGATTAGCTGACACACGTATGCGGTAAACACGGGGTACGTGCGATGCGTTCTAATCGCGACGGATAGTCAGTCGTGTGCACCGGATCGGTAGAAATCCGTTGATTGGTCTCTGTCACTTGATCCGAGCCTGGTACCAGACCGTGCATCAATCTAGTCTAGTTGTAGGATTTTCTTCGCGACGCGAAGCTGCGGTTTTCCTCCCGGCCCCACCGCGGGCCGATCCTCGTTTGGTCACCCGAGACTTCCCTTCCGTGCTCGGCGAGATTCGATTATTCCTCGTTTGTTTTCCGTGTTCGAACCGCTTTCTGTCTTCCGTGTAATATTCGTCCGGTCTCCGAATTAAATTTCGTTCTCGCTCGAATTCTCTCTCCGTGGTTAACCGAAGGAACTTTTGTTAGGAAGTTACTTTCGATGCACCGAGCAAAATCAGACGTTAGAAAGCTCCTGGGATTCATCGATCGAAACGAGTGATCGTTCGTCGAAACTGAATTTTATTTCCTCCGTTAAAATCGTATCCCTGAATCGCTTTAACGAGATCCAAAGTACGTACTCTATGTTCGAGCAGTAGCCAAACGGCATCCGATAAATTGAACGAATCTAATCTCGCGCGTGCTGTGGGATGAAATACGATCGGCGTTAAGTTCTCCAGTGCCGATTAAAGGATCGTATCGACTAATCTTTGCGATTCTCCAGTCCCATAACGATATCTCGATCGAACGACTGAAATTACGATATTCACGCGTGGAGAGTTAACAAAGTTCACTCTGTCACGCGATTGGAAATTTCAGTGGCGAAGACGTCCAGGATAGGTCAAGGATCATGTGCATAAAATGAAAATACCAAAATCTGTTTCCGTTCATTTATTAATCGTAACTCACGATACAAGGTAAAAAAGATATATGCTATTGATTTGTGAGTGACATAAAAATAGACAAAAAATATATCGGTTGACGGGTCCACTACCTAGACTGCTACATAAATTCATTTATCGATAACGCTCGATAGCGATCGAAAGATTTACGATGTCCGAACCCTCCGCTCTTTGCCGTTTCGCGCATGTACATAATATACGCGTCTCGCGTTGGCCCCTAATTCGTACACCCTTATTCTTTTCTTCCCATTATTATCTTCGCCACCCTGGCCAGGATCGTTCCGCTCGGCATCGAGATCAACGATAATTCCTCTCTTAGGGGGCGTCTACGACGAAAGCGATCAAAGCTTCTTCGTAATTGTTTTCGAGATCGTTGAACGAACGTTGTACCACATCGGTTTGGTCTCGGTTAGGATTACTCGGTCCTGGCTCTCGCCGCATTAAATACACATTAATGAGGCTAATGGCGCTTTAATCCCTGCCCGCGAGGGATGTCTTTGAAACAGCAGGTAGGAGAGAAGTTTCATCCCGCGAAACTGGGCCTCCTCCTTGGTCGATCGGGGAGTCCAAGTTTCCGGGAAAGTTCGTTGGCGTAACTAGCGGTCTACCAATGGACGTCTATGATGTACATAGTTACGTAGTTGGTTAAAGACGGTCCAGTTTTGGTAACGTCTCTGTAGGTATACGATCCTGAATCTCTTCTTCTGAATTTAAGAGACGTTTCGGACTTTACAGTAGAACGAATCGACGATACGTCAGACCGCGTTTCTGTTGCCTTACGGATTAACGTTAACTTGCTGGAATCTGTCCGCGGGGAAAGATCGTAGAACGGAACGTGGGAGAGATAATGAAGTCGAGTAGCGGATCGAAGGCAGAGTTAATTGGGAAATCAGACGGTTTCGGTCAGCGGTAATTGTTTTATCACGGCGCTGGCGCGTTCAATCGCCGGCTACCGTCCTATCTCGTTATTAAAAGGAATCATCGCGATTATTATCCAATTAGCATCGCGCAGCGTACCTCGATACTTCGGAGCAGAAACGAGGTACGTATTAGAAACGTTTGGAGGAATCGCGGCGAACGATTAAATACAGAATTCACAACGAATTAAACGAGGGAACAGATTTTTCCGTGGCTAATGTCATAATATCAGATTCGCGGTAATTGAATGCGATAATCTCCGAGGAGAGAATTATCCACATAAGCACGACGTAATTGCACGGTAAAGAAAGTTTTTAACGAGTGCCATCGTGCAATTACTTTATCCGTGGAAACATGAACGTCGTGCGGAACGAGTTGAATCATTATCGTGTCGGGAAATAAAATCTTGAAGCTCACCGCTGGCTTCGATATCCCATTACCAATCTTTTTAACGATAACTATCCCAAATGGAAATGATAAACGGCAACCCGAAACGGAAGCAAGTAAAGAGCGAACCTTGGGAGGGATCGTATCTACGCGAAAGAGAGAAATCTGACGTAAGAAAAATAGGACCGAGAGAAAGGGAGTGAGAGACGAAGGGGATGGGTAGAGCAACGGGAAAGGAGGAGTAGAGCGTGCGGGGTAAGGTCAGTGCCGTGGACATAACATGGTTAGTGACCGCGTGACGTCACGAGCGCACCACGTGATACCGCGATGAAACGACCCGTTCCCGAGACCGCGACCGGGCGGAGCAGGGATATAAGAGTATTCTCGGTCGGGAAGCGGGGACGTCGGGCCGCAGTGTGGTCCGACCGATCTTGCCGGCGCGGGGTCAAGGGAGGGGAAGCGTAGTACTACGCCTCGTACTACACGTGCGTGCGTGTGTAAGACGATAACGAGAATACGCGCGTAACGCGACGCAAATACGAGTGGGAGAGGGAGGTGCACGAAGTGCAATAAGAGCGCGCGATTAGAGCCGACTTGATGATGCATTGCGACCGGGTTTAGTCGTTCTGTTCGAACATTGAACGCGATGTTCCGTGGTTTGCTTCCGTCCTCGTGGACGGGTTTTCAGGATTATGTCGAATGAGATTCATGGAAAAATCCTTGCTTGTGTAAATACAATGAAAAATCGGGTTGGATCATCTTTGAGAAATAGAATTTGCGCATCCGTTCCTTTCGCAAACAACAACGCGGGGAATCCGTGTTTTAGTAGAGAACGTTCGAGAAGATAAAGATAGAAGATAAAAATAGAAGAATAATTAATCTCGCAAAAAAGCCTGCGTCCCAGAGTAACGTTGTTCGTTGGGTCGACCCAACCACCTGGTCGTTAACCGTATAGAATAATTTGCTACTTCACCGTGGTTAATAATTGCAGCGTCGTGTGCACGCGTTGCGTAAACATGCTATATTATTTCGTGTAATTTCACCTCCTATAGCTATAAATAACGGTGAGCCTCCGGGCATATCGACACCAAAGCCTTAACGAGTGCACCGTCAAACGACTCCGCGCAATCCCGATTCGCTCTTTTTAATTAAATTCCCCCTTGCGACGTAATTCGCTTCCGGTAAATCGTTGCGAAATTCGTGGAAAAACGTTTGTAATTGGTGTTCGCGAACGAAACCGCTGTAAACGAGATAGAAAATAGAGGAGCCACGTTAAAGGACAGGAGGAAGAGGCGAGAGAGGGCGAAAAGATTTCGCGTGGTGTACGATAACGAATTCAGCAGGATGAGCGATAGCTTCCGTATCGAGAGGATGTCGCGTGTTCGCGTGGGCAGACGCGCCGTAGACAAGGCCAGACTCAGAACCGTCTTTATCTACGTCGGATTTCAAAGACGCGTTTTAACTTGCAATTGTGACGTTTTAATACGTCGTGGCGAAGCACCTCTTATCCTCGTTTGCCGATGACTCGACGGAACGAGATTCGGCGAGAAATTTGTAGCTTAAATTAAGTTCAGAGAGTGCTCGTCTCGTTCGAAGAGGTGCTTCGAAGTTTAATAGAAGATACGTCTCGAGGTTTCCGCTTTACCGTCGCAAGTTTCCGAGAGAAGACGTGTATGAATATATCGCTGGGAACGTTTCGGACGGCGAAATTTAAGGGTAATAATGCAGCCCGTCCGCGCGCGCATTCGGTGTAATGTATTCGCCTGGATATCTCGGCCGTTCCGAGCGAGCCTCGATCGTCTCGCTTCGCAACTTGCTCGATACGCATCTGCAATTCAGATGCGGTCGCGTCAATCTGATCGTCGCTCCCGCGACGCGATGCAATCCGCATCGACGAGATATTGTCATCTCCTCTAACGGGCTTTTGAAAATGGAACGAAGGAAAGAGTTGGTCGCGCGAAGAAGCATGCTTTAAATATTAACGCCAGCGACGATTAATGCGTTCTATTTTTCTCGTGAAAGAAACGGGCCGCGGATCGATACGCGAACGTATTAATTAATGGAGCGACCTTAAGGAGGCAATAAAAACCGATGAAACGATTCGCTCTATCTCTCGGGTGTCGTCGACGCTACGGCCGTGGAGAAGGAGGAGGTGGGTTGATAAAAGGGACGGTGGAGGGACGAGTGGATAGAGAAGAACGGCTAATGGAAACGTCAAAATGTAACGGCGCTTCGAGGCACGTATAAACGCTCGGTTGTTCTGTAATAATGCCGGTATTGTTGAGCTTATCAAGCGAGGCTAATTGGACGCGAACAGCTGGCTCGGCTAGTCGCCGTTCTACGACGACGCACCCGAAGAGGCGACCGCCTCGCCGCCGCTGGCCTCTACTTTGCGCTGATAATGTAATGGGAGCTATCTGGAACACAAAAGCCGGCAATAGTTTAATGGATTTGTCTCGAATCGTCACCGAGCATCAAAACAAACCGGTGTCCAACGGGGCGATCGGAGGGGACCGGCGAGCCGCCTCCCTCGAGCCGCGACGCATTAAGCGCGTAATATAATTATTCCGAAGCCGGACGACGACGCACGGATCGCAGCTGTGCGATCGCGGTGCAGATTAATCGATCCGTCGATCAGTGATCGAAGCTGCGTGGAAGGTCGCCCGAGCGAGGTCTCAACCGAACAGAATCCTGCTCCGATTATGAAAATTCCTTTTCGAACTATCCTCAAAATTAAGAATTTTGACAAGACTCGATACTGACGTTCCTCTTAGCTAGAGTCGCGTGAAAATCCAGCGATGGTAGTCAAGAGTCACATGCGAGCGGGTCGTTCAAATGAATCATGATCCTACTCGTTTACTTCGCAACGAGCAATCTCGAGTAAGTAAAACCATTTGGCGTGTTCACGAGAAAAGTCATTTGCTCTCGCGCGGGAGAAGTTCACTTCGGGAACTGTCATTAAGGATCGTCCGCCGTCGAGCCCGTCGAGGGGACGCGAATAACGCGGAGACGGGATTGCATCAGTTTTCCACCGACGTGGGTTCGCTTCTAAACAGATAACGATTAGTAAAAATTAGGAAACGAGAAATTTAATGCTCGCTCAATACGTTGCGCATAATCGCAACTGTTTATGAATATTAATATCAAGTACTTAGCCATTTATATCGTTGCTCCTATCTTCCTATCTCTATTAGCCTTCGTTTTTTCCTTCGACCGACTTCGATATTGCTCGTTAAGCGACGATACGTGTCGGTACGTTCGGTCACGTATCTTATTATAGTAGCGTCGATGAACGTCGAATGGCATACCCGTGGCGAACGTAATAATAATAGCTCGAAGAGAGAAAGAGAGGCGGAGAACGGAATAGACTCGGCGCGATGGAGCAACGTAAGAAGCAGCTGTGACCGTCGCATGCTCGGTGAAAGGTTCGCGAGAAATACCACGCATGCAGCTCACACGTGGACTCGGTTTTAACAATCATACGCGGTCTCTTGCCTCTGCGTGACGCAATTATTACATTTTTGGCTCG
This sequence comes from Ceratina calcarata, assembly GCF_001652005.2. Lineage (NCBI taxonomy): Eukaryota > Metazoa > Arthropoda > Insecta > Hymenoptera > Apidae > Ceratina > Ceratina calcarata. The sequence continues at coordinate 982,851 of NW_017171239.1, read as the reverse complement.
TTATTCTGCGTCTTGCGCCTCCTCCGAACCGCCAGTCCCGTTTCCTTCTTATGCGGTTTATGTCGAGACAATGCCCCCCGGCGTCGTTTCGCGAATGGGAATTTTCAATAGGTATTTCGCGTAAACGAAGAGAGCGTCGAACACTTTCATTCGACGATTCGCGAAGGAGCCGCAATTTGTCGGTAATGTTAGAACGCATTTAGAATGGGCATTACTCATCGTCGAACGCATGCCGGAAGGAATTATCGTGCTCCTCGCGTTTTTCTAGCGAACGCGACGTCGTGACGCGCAGTTCCTCACTGTTTAGTCGTATCAAATAACTTCGTTTTAAATACAGAAATAATGGTAAACGCAAGTCGAAGAAACGATCGTTCTATCGATGCAGATATCTGTGGAGGCGTCGGAGAGATCAGCTGTTTCGTTAATTATCGCGATGCTCGATAATGGTCAACAGGACTAATAGAATTAAACTCGAACAGAGTTCGGTGTCGATTCTAACGAAATCTCCTGGCGCGGCGCGACGCGGTTTGGCAGTTTGGCTGCGAGATTCGACTACGCTCTCGAATCGAAACTTCGGCCATCGGTTTCTCTCTCTTCATCTCGGTTTATCGAGTTCGAAACTGGTCGACACGATCCATCGCAAAGTCCGTTTCCCCCGGGACTCACGGTCCGTCCTTGGCTTCTGCCTAAATTAGTCGATAAACCCCGGTTTAAAGTTCCGCGTCCAGCCCTTGTACGGGGTCAGTGCGGGTTCACTCCCCCGCAGCGTGGGAGAAAAATAAAATAAAAGGGTATCGCGGCACCGTAAGGGGGCGAATAAGGGTGGATCGAACCGTGATGGGAATCGCAGTTCCATCGAAGTCGCCAAAGACAGAACCATTACTTTTTCCCAGAGAGAGAAACAACGTTCCTCGTCACCGAGGAGCCATCAACCGTAAAGTGATCCCGCGCGAATCCCGCCGCTATCGGCCCGTTCACGGAAGCGATTAGCTCGCGTTTCCTGATGATGAATCGTCGGCGACGTCGCGGCCGAAGAATGGGATCGATCGGATCGAACAGCAGTTTCGAATTTCATTAGTCGACAACAGCGGGCGTAAAATCCCGTGGTGGGAACACGCGTAACGACAGATAACCCTTATCTAGTCGCGTTTTTTCGCCGGTCGAATCGTCTTTCCCATTGGCCGGTGCCATGGCTCATTCGCCGAGCAATAATAACGCTCTCGTCGTCGTCCCTCTCGTTCTGTTCGTTACTTTCTCCGATCCTCGCGTCTCTCCCTTCCGTTCGTCGTCTCTCGCGTCTTTTGCGCTGCGACAATCTGAGTGGGTCAGCCGGATGAAGAAACCTCGCCTCTGTACGCTTCGTCGTCGTCAACTGCCGCGACGCACGGGGGGGAAGAGGGACGGCGACGAACTTCCACGTTGGCAAATGGTCATTGAGTCAATTACTCTGATAAAGTGCACCATTGTGCGGCGTAGCGGCGATTTTTCTAACCCCGTTACGTTCCGCCCGTCCGTCCGTCAGCGACGTTTACGCGATTCTCGTCGGTGATACATAATCGTGTTTAACGCGCGGTCGTTCTCATCGCGACGCTATCTCGGGTGGAACGTGGCGATGAGATGCACTAATTACGAATACGTGTCGTAAAACGATTTTACGCGCCACTCCAGGACTTCTAGATATCTCTAGACGGTATTCAACTATTCATAGGAGTTTCTTGACGCTCGCAAGTACTTGGGTAGTCTGAGACTTAATGGAAGATGCTAATATTACGATCAATATCATTCTCAATGGTACAAGTTACGATCAGCTGAATAATAACGTAACGGTTGAAAAATTGTCCGGGCAATATCGTCGTGCAAGAGTGATTAATTTTAGCAATTATCCCGGAGCACGATTGCAAATTTTTTACTCGCTAGATTCGTGTAACGACATATTATGCAAATTGCCTCGCGAAACCCGGTCTCGATATCGTTCGCCGGTGTTTATCGTTTTTACCGTGGGACACTCCGCCGGCTTATTATCCGCGGAAAAGTAAATTACGATCACGCACTCGTCCATTGTGTTCCTGTCTCTTCGCAGAATCATGTACGCGTAGGTAATAGTCGAGTCGAGGCCGCGGGCCACGCGACCGGACAAAAGTTAACGATAGGTTCGATCCCGTGAGCGCGTTTTAACCCCTTTCTCTCGGTCGTCGTACGCACACGCCCGCCCCGGATGTGCGTGCACGGCCAATTTCATTGAAACCGTTTTCCTCCTTTCTTCGGTTAATAAAACTAATAGGGGGGGAATCGAAAGTCGCTCGGGATCGATCGACGCTCGCGAAACGTTTTTATTAAATCGTGTACGTATTTTCTGTGGGCCGGTGTTTTTGAAACACAAATGGCCGCTAAGGAGGGAAGAATAGACGATAAAAATAGTGTTTGTTCAAATTCGATTTGGCTCGAAGAAGTCCGCTTAGGTGATGCACGAAGCGTACGAGTATCGCGTGCACGGGGCCCCGCGTAGGCTCTCATCAGGCTAAGTGCACTTTCATCGCAGTCTCGTGGCGGATAATCGGCGTGTACGATTTGTTTTAGCAAATGAAACGGAAACGCGGCTCGTCGATGTCGTTTAATTCCGACGGTATTTACTCGCGTTCCTCGCCGATATTTCATTGTTGATACATTTTCTCGAGAGCTCGTTCTTCTTTATCCGATTCACGTGCATAGAGTAACGGTGTTTCAACTCCGGACAAATAAACGGGATGAACACGCAACCCTTGCTCGCCTTTCGTCCGGCTGCGACGTACTTGTGGAACGTACGGTTAATATGGCACGGGAAAGGTAGCGAAACGTCGAATTGCATTTATTTATTTATCCTATTGTCGTATATAAAACGTAAACGATATTGAATCACGATTCGGGATACGCTGATGCATGTAGGATATTCTGGAGCGTATATAGTGGGAAAGAAATCGAGTTAGCCGTTGCGGGGAATCAAAAGGAATCGGTAATTCGACTTCGCATTCCTCTCGACGTCCTCTCGCTGAAAATCTGCGGGAAGAGGAAAGGAGAGTCGTCGAGGATTTCGTTAGATCGATCGCTCGTAGAGTGCCACGTCCAATTATCGTAATTCTCTTATCGACTATTTCCCTTCTCGAGCGCGGAAACTCTCTGGAAAATGGTCTCTGAATAAATCAGAGCCCGCGAACTTGTAGATATCCGGCGGGCTCGCAACGGCGCATACAGCTTCTGGCTTTCCCCCCGGCGGAGAGGAAGGGCGGCGGTGAATCGGCATAAACTTCGGTCTGATTGTCTGTGACGAACTCGTCGGGCGACTTTATGGGATTGTAATGCGTATCTAGTTTTACTGCGGTAATTCTCGGTGTCCCCGCGAACTTCCCGACGCTTCTTTCCGAGACGGCGACGTGTCGCGAAACTCGTTAGAGCTCCCCGGAAGATTTCTCGCGTCGCGGTTTTTGGTACCTCGATTCCTCGACGATCTTCTTTAGGAACCGTTCGATCGAAATAGATACCGCGAAACTTTGCAAAATTAGCCGACCGAACTCGAAGTTAGAATTCTGAAGCAGACTGGCTATTCGTATCGTAGTTAAAATCACTCACCTGGATTTCGGAACTGTTTTGAAATCCCGAAATCGTAAACTGGTGTAGCGCTATCAAATTCGAAGTATACCATTCTACCCTTAACAATTCCGAAAAGCTCGAAGAAGATTCCGAAGCTCGTTCAGTGAATCACTTCTGTTCCGAGATAATTCCTCCGTATGCGTTTCGAATCCGAAAATGCAGTGGCGACGAAACGCCTGCGACGCCAGGGTCGATTCCGCGCGACCAATACGGCGTATCGGGGCAACGCGGAGATACGGTTCGGTGAGAGGAGGGTGTTGTACGTACGGTAACACGATCCACCCTTGCATTCGTCGATCGCGTCCGTACTAATCTGTGGTCCAGTCGTAAACCGTTTAATTCCGTTTCGTGATAAACCGCGGCCGCCGTTTATTGCTCGACCGGTCGCCACCCCCATGTCGGCCGCTTCGACCCCGAAACGACGGTTCGATACGCGACGATTCCGTGCGGGTAAACATAATTAATAGATATTATTTATTCGCGTGGTGTTTATCGGCTCGCGGAGTAAAGGGAGAGCGAACGGGACGGGGTGGGTCCCGTACGCGAAAGAGCGACGACAACGGGATGGAATATGAAAGGTCGTTCGTCTTTTAATCCGCTTTGCGTTTCACGGTGACCGAAAGAGCTTTTACCCTTTTCTCGGTCGGAAGACGAGGGACGATGAACGCGCGAGATGTATTTAATTGCGCTTTATCAACACCACTGACCGCGGTGCTTTTATCGCGATCATCCTTTCGCTTCGGAGGGTGGCTCCACGCTCCATTTACGACGATTGTCAGTGTAAACTCATTCGTGTTCCTCCGACACAAATATTTTAATCATCTTCGCGTTGCACTGGTAATTTTACTTGCTCATAATGAAATTCCGCGTGAAGACACGAACGCGAGGGAGGTATTTAAAACGGTTCTGAGTGGGTTTTAAAACTTGGAAAGCGTCGTTCCATGGAAGATAAGTTCGGTTAAATTGGCTAGCGGCGATTAAAGTCGCGGAAAGGAAGGAACGCGCGGTTAGGCAGTAAAATCGGTAACGCCGCTTGCCAGATTTACGCTCGATTCTACTTAGGTATCGTCGCCCGAGAGACATCCATCAATTTAATTGGCCACTGTTACTCTTCCGCCGACGATGGACCATAAACCGTGGGTGGATTGCTAACGAGACAGCGTAGCGGCGGCGCGGCTCTCTCGGAGTAGTTCGGTTTCCCCAGTCCGCGATCGCATATATATTGCATATCCTCGTGCCAACGCCGGGCTACCGGCTACCGTTAATCAGTTTAGAGTTTATGTCCGACCATAAACCCGACGAACCCGCCTATCGCCGTCTAGCTGTCATTAATAAAACCCCCGTTGATAACTCGAAAAGTCGCGAGGTAGCTAGCTACATCGGGTTTGCCCGGCATCGTCGTCAGTTTGTTCGCTAGTGGCTATTTAAGGTGCGTTCAGATTGAAATTGAAATGAACAGGGCCAAGGGTGATGATAAAATGGTGCGAAGAATCGACGAGTAAATCGTGATATAAAAAATTACTCGTCGATCGTCAATGATCGCGCAAATTATGACTAACGAGAGTATGGCCTCCGATCTCAGGAGCCCGGAAACAGAAGGAGGATTCACTACCGAGATCGTTCTTCGGGCATTTTCATTTTGATGTCTGTCCCCCCGCTCTTAATCCCGCCGTCGTGGATAATTAGCAGGCTCATCGATGAACCTCGTGACGCGACAGGCAAACTTCTTGCTCCCTGCTCTCCGTTAACGAACTTCGACAATATTTGCGCAAGGGCCGATTATACATTCGAAGTAGAGTTCCTCCTCGAACCGTAGAATGCCTCGATGAACTTGAGAATGTTTCGAGCGCGGTGCTTGTTACTGCGGTATAAAAAATACAATTAACATTGCACGTCATAATTAGACTCGTCGTTTCGGCTCTGGCCGTGCTCTCGATTCGAGTTCATCGCGCGAGCGGAGGGAGGGAATAGGTCATAACACGTGACGCGTGTTAGGGGATTAAAATTCGGCGTATACACACGTTCGCGGGTTCCCTGACTGATACATTTCGAGTTTTAACGATGATCCAGCCAATAACTTCGGGCTTAACCGTGGCGTGAGTTGTGACCCGCGCTCGATCACCAATCATTGGTTATGTCTCTGGTAATTAACTAATGTTCTTCGCTATGCAAATTACGCGCCGTTTCGTGCTCCCGTTCGATTCATCGTCCCAGCTCGCGCCCGTTTATTAACGCGACCAAGAGCACGATTGCCGAAGAGATGCGAATGGAATCCATCGATTCCTGGTAATAACGTAATTAGTCTGTGGCTTTGCCTAATACTCGACGGTTCAAACTTTTCACATTATACGAGGCTCGTCGGGTTAGACTTTTCCGGTTGAAAGGATTTAGGAAGTAGATAATGATGGGTGTCGGCCTGGTCCCGTCGGTTGGAATGATTGTCACCTGTTCAACGACGGATCGGGCGTAACAAAGTTTTCCGTGAAACTGCCTAGAATCGGACACCTCAGGTGGCTGTAACAGCTGCCATATAGTGTCGCTTTTCACACCTGTTCACACCACGCCTCTATTTGTCACCCCACGCAGCGACAATGTTTCGCATTCGAAACCGATGAATTTAGATTAGATCGTGGTTTAATTATTAGATCATGGTTTACAAAAGTCGCAAGATTTTTCAGCTTAATAAATCAACGATCCGATGCCGTCACGCCTTGCCTCATTTGCATTCGAGGCACGACCGTAATTCTTTTATAATAATTACCGCGTTGCCAACCGCGAAGGGGCCCATGCATAGTTACTTAGAACGTTGCGTAAAGGCTGCGTATTCCCGATAAGATCGTTCTCGAGTGCGGCGATCCCTCGGGGAAACCTCTGCCTCGGACGTCCTATGGCGTGCGTGACGCACGCGGAACGAGAACGCGCTCGCTTCTCGGCGGGAACGAGGCTGCTGCTTCTGCTGCTGCCACGCACACTGACCTTCGCCAATGATGGCCTCCCGGCCGCTACTCATGGAAATTACGTCGTTTTCAATTAAGTTCGAGGGCGAATCATCGTGATAACGAGCCGTCATTCGTGCCTACCGCGCTTCGTCTCGTTAATAACGTTTAGAGGATAGTTTTCGAGGGTCCAACCTGGTTGTACGGTCGCTTGGACGACCTGATCAATCGTGTCGTGGAAGGATTCATTTCCTCCTCTGGTTTTTGTATTTTCCAAACGATTGAGTCATGATATTTGCCAGCAACAGTTTTAATGAGAAATTGCATCGGTCAATTCATCGACCGCAATTTATCCGCGCGGAATCGCGCCCAGTCCTCCCCGAATCGAGCCACGTTCTATTTTTACGCTTCTCGTCGCGTATCCGTTTTTAATTGCGCAAAAGGGTTCTAGTAATCGAGCGCGTCAGCCGCCTCTTAATGGAAGCAAATAAAGTAGCTCTGGAATAAAGGGAACGTGCATAGAGAGGAGAGGAGCTCGAGCGAAGCTGGTGAAAACGTTGATGTATATATTAACCCGTTGAACGGTAACGTTGCAAAGGGGATCTATATTGGACACTCTCGGGAATTAGGTTTCGCGGTTTCAATTAGGATCGCGGACGAGTTATCGCGATAACGGAGAACGAAAGGGAGCGAAAGAGAGGTCGATTGTCGGGCTCTCGTTCGCCCTCGGTTCCAAATTGCGCGATGAGTTCTGCTCGACGCGATTTCATTTCAATTCTCCGTACACAGGTACACTCGTTCGACTCAATACTATTATTTGACGCGCCTCCAATTGGTTCCGTTACGGATAGTACGGATTCACTGTAATTCCAAGTTCGGTTCCGTCTTTCTGAGACACGCGAAACTTTGTACCTCGTATTTCATTATTGGCGTTGTTTGCCGAGGTCTTTGAAGGGCTGGAACGTGATCTTCCTTATCGAACGACGACGGCTACCGATGCTATTCCCCTCGAAACACGTGCCAATTAAGCGTATTTTACATAGAGCGTCGCGACGTGTTTTGTACTTACGTGTCGGAGGTGTGCGCGACAAAATAGCGGCTGGATAACGGAATGATCCATTAACCGTGGAAGACGGTAATATGGCATTAACACGCGCGAAAGGGCGTGCTGACCTATCCCACTGTCGGACGTCGTACACCGCTAAAGGGGAAAAGGTAATAGGGAGGCCGGCCACCCTTTCTGCCACGGTTAATTACCGATCAGATATGATTCCTTCGAACGGAAAGGACGTCCGCGCGAGTTTTCGTCGGCGAATCTCTCGAGCATGAATCGAAGGTAAAACGAGACCGAGAAATTGTTCGTCGTAGTCGGATTATACACCGCAGTAGAAGCGCCGGGAACTCGATCGAACTCGAGTTCCATTTTACTGTTACGCTCTGTGATCCCGGTCGCGATGCGATATTTCGAGGCGGGGTGACGCGCCGGGCGAATCTCATCTAGAAACGCCTACGTAAAAGCCGGAGGAAAAATGCAGACGGTCTGGCTGGCACCGTGGATGCAGTTTCGGTGCAGCAACCGCGAGAAATATAAAATCCTTACTCGCGACGACTTTGAATCGCGAAATTATTCAAAGTGTTTCACGCGGTTTCGGCCACCGCTCGTTCCTTCCTTCCAACGTTGTTTCCCTTCGCGATTTCTTCTCTCTCTCTTTCTTCGTCACGCCGCAGCGTCGGGGCAATTCCTGTTTCAAGCCATTTGCAAATGAACTTCCCATAAAATTTTATCACGCGACCGAGATAAAGGAGAAGCCGTCGCGTTTCCTTAATTTATACCGGCTGCGACTTTTCTTCCACGACGAATCCGTGTAACGGTGTAACGATCTCGCAATTAGAACTACGAATCAATTTACGTTTAAAAGGGTCAGCCGTTTAACTCGGACCTGTTAGACCGAGTATAAAGTCCCCTCGCTTCTTTTTATCGCGTCCTATTCGTCTCTCGACGTTGGGATTTTATGACTGCCGGCATAACGACGAAGTCTGATTCACGGTTGAAAGGTGTTGCCTGAGAGTACGACGGAGTTTCACGAATAAGGTCACGGGAGAATTTACGACGCTCGATCACTCGAAATCTGCTCGCGCTTATTAAATCGCAAACGATCATTCTTGCCGAGGTTCTAGCGGACGAACAGCAATTTAGAACTATTAAAGTAAAATCCGACGACTTTGCGATGAAACCTTTTAATCGGAAAATAAAAATCGCCTTTCAGTCATTTTCCGAGATCGTTTTCTCTGCTGGTTCCCACGGAGATTACCCGGTGTCCATCCAGGTGTACATCAATTTAATCTCCCGGAGATAGAGAGAAAGAGAGGAAAAAAGCGTGCTTCGACAATTGCGACGCGATGTTCTCGCATGGTAACCGTGTATGAACGGGGAGAACGCGAGTGCCGGAGCCAAAAACTTTTATGAGTTTTAATCAGACGAACGAGCGAGCGAGTGCCGTGACGCGGGTTCATTTGCGCTAATGAAATCACTGTTATCTCCTCGGCTCCCGTGTCTCGTATCGCGCCAACTGCTGTTCCGCGTCTGATACGTGTGTACAGTATTGTAAAACCTGTGATGGCCTCGCTCGGTCATGAGTCCGTGAAAGGAACGGAAGATCGCGTCGTTTTTGCTCGTTACTGCCCTAGGATTTCGTCCGGGACGAGAGGATGTTCCCGGCGCCTAGTCGGCGACGGAAACCTCGTTCGGTTCTCGTAATTCGGTATCGGTCGCGTCGAGTCACAGTTCGTCGTGTCGCGTGGCTCTTCGCAATTTTTACGCACATTTTTTGCAAGCTTGCAGGGCGACGTCAACCTGCTCTACGATTCCACGAATGTTCTCTTCCGTTATTCACTCCTCGTGCTAGTAGAGAGTACGGGAATTAGCATAGACCGTTTACTGGAACGCGACTTGGACTTTTAACAACGAGCTCGACGGGACAGGAATCGTTTTCCAATGTACACCTCTGTCCATAAATCTCATGATATTCCGAGCGTTACAAATACTCCAGAGTCATACGATAAATCACACGGTCGTAATCATAAAATCATGATCGTGTGACAAATCGTTAAAAGGACTGCAATTTTGATAGAACAAGTTTGACGTAACTGTTTGACGCGCGGGTCTCGTTCGGCGTTGGGTTTTGTGACACGTTCCGAAGGTGTGCGATCCCGATTATCTGAATGCCGAACGACCACTCTCGAGGAGGCTCGCCTCGCAGAACAATAATGCCATCGTCGTTCGCCCATTGCCAGTCGAGAGGCTGCTTCTCCACGCCCTTTGGCATAGTACTTTATGATAGAGACGCGGCAGACGTACGCGATTGCTTTCCCCGCGTCGCAGCGATGTCCGAGCAATCGTACCGTGCTAACGACCGGTACCCATTTGCATAAAATGACAAGAAACTGCGATGCTGCGAGCATTGCATAATAAATTACGTCTCGAATTAAACGTGAATCGCGATTTCGATGAATTCAGTGCTACGACGATCGTGACCGCGAATCACGAGGATTCTTATTTCTGCAAACAACGTAACGATGACGGTTCGACTATCTAGGAACAGACGTCGTGTGCTCGTATTTTCAGAGCAAATATCGCGTGCATTCGGTGTCCAGCGGAGATAGAGCCGGTTGGAAATATTTTTCGTCGTCCGTAAAAAGAAATTGGACGAACCCCGCGGTTCAACGGGGACTCGGTGGATATTATTGTTCGTCGTACGAGATTTCCCGGTTGCGAGCGCGTACTCCAGATAAATCTTGCCGCGCGACTCGCTTAGGCGTTCAGTTCGTTGCGTCGTCGTCGTCGGTTGGCTCGAGGAAAAGAATTTCTGTTTCAGGTGGGTGGGGAAACGCGCGTCGTAAAAGTGATTGTTCCGAGAAGAATTATGGGCTTCGCTTGGTCGATAATTAATTAAAGAACGGCAACGAGTATCTTAGGTATAGGAATCCCTTCGTTTTTCTCGTGGACGCGACGCAACGTTTCCGGTAAACAGACGGCAAATGCAACCTGGATCGTATCGCCGAATCGGTGGAATCGTTCGTCGCTCGGAACGGAGAGAGGTTAATGATCAGTTTTCAGCCACCCATCGATTAGTCATCATCGCAGCCTGTAATCGCTTTTAATCCTGAGTTATTACTCACGCTAGATATATCGTTATTATCGCACGGGGCAATATCGTACTATGAAATGAACGGGGAATTATGTTCGGTCCGACTGTGGTTAAAATCAGTATACGTAGATACGTACGTGCGACGCGCAGTCCCTTGCCAATTCCGGCAAAAGCCTCGCGTTCTCGTTTATCTATCTATTCTCTTACTCTAATTATTTCATTCGGGGATATGAAACTTTCCGCAATTTATTTATCGTTCCATCGAGTCACAAAGTTTCCCTCGAAAATACGAGAGGAGGGACGAGTCGTTCCTCGGTAGCACCGAAAATCACGAAACGGCTTATCGGTATGTTTAATCGGGGATCGTATATTCGCCGGGCCAGCGGCGTTGAAAACGGAGGGAACAATTTTCAGCGTTAGAAGCACCACCACCACCGCGTTGGTGGACGACGACGGCGACGCTGTATATAACCGACGCATTATCGTGATGGCGGACAGTGAATTAACGACGAGGCGATTTCGAGGCATTATATTGCGTCTGGCTGACAAATGGAGACGCCGTTATATCTCGTGGCACGTGTTGCCGGGTAATCAACCGGAGTACCTGCTGGTACCCGGGAATATTTTAAGCTCAGATTTTACTATTTTCCTCGTTGGCCGCCTACGCGACTCGCGAGTTCTCGTGTCGCGCGACTGGCTACCATCGCCCCGTAGTAAATACGCGGCTTACCTTTCGTGTCTTCGACGAATCGGTTCGCTCTTCTTGGAACCTGTTACCGCGACGGTACGTTCTATCGCGAGCTCGAACACGCGTTCGCCGTTTCCTTCTTTTCAATTATTTCCGAGCGTTTCGACTTTTACCCGGTGATTAGTACGGAATTTCCTCGGGAAAGCGTTTCAAATTAACCGCTTCCGCACCTGAGGTTTCCTCTTCCACGTTTCGAGAGGATTGTCGCGTACCGAGAGAAAGAGCCGCGCGTTCATATTTCACTGTCGCTCCAGGGTACGATGTGTCACGTTCCAAAGAGCGTGACTGCCTAAACGGTGCGATAATTTATAAAGTCGATCTTCATTGCGAGTGCGACGACTCGCCGAGTACGTCAGGAATCTGGAAATTGTTAGACTACAATTGAGAAGAGCAAAAGGAAGGTATAGAGAATTATAGGAAATCGGGATGTGTACGCAAACATTCGTGTTCAACAAAACGAGCCTAATTGTCCGCGCGGCCGTGCCTTTTGTACGACCGGTAATTTCGCCTCCCTCGAACACTCGAGATCCCCGCCCTCACGAAATCGTTAGAAAAATCGAAAGGAGACTGACACTGCGCTTTCGTTCCTTTCCATTCTCCTATGTACGTAAATACAGACTTTTTCCTCTCGAATTAAAGAACTCGCCCCGCAATGTTTTTCCCACAGAAAACGGCCGAATAAAGAAGAGAAAGATGCCGGTAATAATAGTGCCCGCGGCTAAGGCGCGCTGCTCTAGCCGAGTCTATTAACCTGTCATTCGCGTTGCGGTTACCATTGTGATTTGCAATGGTAACCCTTCGCACATCCTGCCTATTGTCGCGAAAACGTTCCTTCCATCATGTCTCTTTCTCTCTCTTTCTCTCTCTCTCTCTTCCTATACTCCCTCTGTGGCTCGTTCCTCTATTTCTGTTTCGCCGTTTCCTCACTACACCCTGTGGGCATCGCTTTTCACTCGCCACTAGTTCCCTTCGTCTAATACTCTGTTCATAATTCATATTTCCCAGTTATGCGCCTTTATTAAACTCGTCCCGGTAGTTTCTTGGATTCTTTCTAATTATTTTTTCGCTAATGAATGTAAATGGAAGTACCTGCCCCTTGCATTTTCCTTTACGACCCATTCTTCGTTTTCATTTACGCCAACTTTCCTACGTTACCTCTCGCTTTAATTCTGATTCCGTTCTTTCTAGTTACTCGTTTTATTATTATTCTCCCACGCGCGACTTTTCGTTCATTTCCTCAAACGAGTTACACGCTTTCGTGTTTCGATACATAATCACGTGTCGAGTGGAATTGCACGGTTCCAAGTGACACATTGTTATTCACGTCGTATTGAAATCGAACTCTCGAATCCCCCGCGTTTCCTTTTCACGTGCCTTTTTTTTCCCAACGTGACACCGTGTCGGGGGGTCGGAATTATAGCTTTGTCTTCGTAGGGGGTGCGGTCGCTGATTATACTTTGGGATTTCACGGAAACGGTTATTATTCGTCGAGATATCACAACGATGTAAACTGATCGATTCCGAGTTATGCGAATTATTTGAAAAGGCAATCGTTAACGTCTCGATGAATCGTTCAGATTGATAAGGTTTCGCGAAAAGGGAGCTCTTTAGTAGCGGTTGTGTTAGGTCAGTTACCCGGACGGAACGAATTGGGTCAAGACGGAGTAACAGCTCTCCGGGGACGGTTTTGTATTATGCGTGAGGCGACATATGGTTGCCGTTCGTTCCTACATTGTTATTCACGAGTGCGCGCCCGTTCCTCCAAGGAACATACCTTTCAGAACATACGTTGGCTCGAAAAATTGCTCGCCCGCCAAGCGTGTATTCTAAATATTGTTCATCTCCTAATTACCTAGTCGTCGGTCTCGCTTCTTATTGAATTTGAGTAACATATAAATCCGTAACGAACTCGAAAATGATTTGAAGAGGAAACAGTGCCTGCACTTTTTGTCTCCGTCCCTTCCTGCTTCCTCTTCCCGTATTAATTTCCGATTACACGTTCAAAGGGACTAATTACCCGTTCCGTGTTCCCACCTCGAATAAATTCCGGTTTCCGCTAGCCAGAGTTAACCGTGTCACCGTTGCAGTTCCGCATATAATTATCGTCGCTCATATTTTCCACCGCTCTGAAACTGTACTAATAAAATTTTCATCGACTCTCTCAGTTTGCTGCTGTCTAAATATTATCCGTGGAAACAATTTCGACCGTCGACGAGGCCCTGAGAGTCGTTACTCGCGTCTAATTTTAACGAACCGCGAGTCGTTAAACCGAACGGGTTGAATCGAACCGGCCGCGGTTCGATTAGATTATGCGGCGTCTGTGTGACACGACGCGCAACGTGTTCCGCAAAACGCGGTCCGGTTGCAAACAATGCACCGGGGGGCAGTTCGATGCTAATGTTTCCTCGTTACGCGACACCGTGTCAACTAACCCGCTTTTTGCCCGTTATAACCGACGCGTAAACTCGACTTTTTCTCACCCGTCCCATATAAAGTAGACTCCTAATAACCGGTTTCGCCGCGCGCGGTTCTAACGAGCGATCTCGCGATAGAAGTTCTACGTTGACCACGCATCGGCTCGAGTCAAGAAGGAAACGGCCCTCAAAGGTGGGCGCAGGGATTGTCCGATCGAAATTGCAACGGTGCTGGCCCCGTTCGTTCGCGTCGTCCGCCTCGAGGCGGCGAGAGGGTTGGATCGTCCCGGCAGCGAGCGACTGTGGCAGCAGCCCCGTCTAGGCTCGTCGCTACGAGCCGTCCCTAGAGTGCAACTATGCCTTTGGCTTTGATGTCAGCCCGACGATGTAGTCGCACGATGGCAAGCCGCTGCGCCGACTAATAGGTGAAACCGCCCCGCGTACAGAGAGAGAAGACGGGGTATTATCGGAAGGGTGCTCCCTTCACCCGGCTGCAGCCGGATGCGAGTGCGAATCGAAGACTGACCGCCAGGAGGTAGGACCTGCGATGCAGCGCTGGGGTTAACCGAGAGCGGATCGACAGGATCCGGATGCTTCGTGCGGATGCCTTACGGCTAGCCGGACGCGTATCCACTGATTCGGCATATCGCGAAATGCAATTATCGTACCGGATTGAGTGAGCTCGAATTACTATCCGGCCGTGACGATCGTCGGTACAGGAAATTGCAGTCCGATATCGCCGGACCACGGCCTTTTATTTTCCACAAATTCATCTTGACAGGACGGTTTCTATATCTTGAATGAAACATGAGAGCCGCGAATATTTCTTTCATGATCATCGGCGGTCAATGAAAATTTAAAGGAAGCGTCGAAAAATCATAAATCATGAACCGTAACGTCGGACAGAGTTTTCTTGCACTAGACGTCGCCTTCTGCGACGCGTATACATAATTTTGGATTTAGCGTCCGCGTTAAGGCCGTCGGAGTCTGAGGATCTATACGAGAGAAGCCAGGCCAGGAGATATCGGCCGTGAATCGTGATTTGTGGACGTCAATACGGGGGGTTATGCGTGACGTATCTCACCGATCATAATTACATCCTGTTACTGGAGATCCTGGGTTCCTTCCACGTCCACCTACACGCGTCTACTCCATTCACCCTCGCCGTCGTCGACGTCCTCTGAAGCCCTCCTGATTTACCGACTTCCTCTCGACTACCGTCTAATGACTCAATCGACTGCTCAGATCGGATAAATCATTAAGGGCGTCGATTCTTTTGTTTCGCAATTTTTTCATGCCTCTCGACGTCAATTTGTATCTATCGCGGACGTGTAATCGACGATAGATCACGATGAAGAAGGGTCGCACGAAAAGGGTAGCATCACAAGGGTAGATCCTCGACTCTTATTTAGCGTTACTCAAGTCGAAACTTTACGATCAATATTTTATAAACTGGTAACACGGTTTCTTTTTGTCCGTTCGCCGTCGTTCCTTTGATAGCCGGTTAATAGCTGCGACGTCGATACTAAATCAAGCCGGGCGAACGTTGCCAAAGATCAGACGAGACTATTAGTATAAATACGGTTATAATGCGGAGCCTAGGGTTGGGAAAGGGTATAAACAGCTAGTAAATCAAGAGGCCGGGTACCCCCTTGCGTCGAAGGGGATCTCGAAACCAGGACAAACGTTTAGTATCTGATTCATCTACTGTCGCGAGGCATCGAAGTTTTCTTCGGCTCTCGAAACCTGTTCCCCCCGTGCATGTTCAAAGTTAAAAAATCGCTGCACTTTCGAGAACGAGTTTCGCGTATCGAGAACTTCATCTACCATCGTTACGGTATCAAACCGTTCTTCGAGTCTCAGATAGCGATCGCAGCGTCTGGCAGTATATCTGTCACCGTCTCCGATAAATCACGAAATTAACTCGGGAAGAATCCGTAGACCTTTCCGAAGTCAGGAACCAGAAACGTACCCGTTGATCCCTGGGCGAATCGTTCTCGTCCCTCCGTGCGAACAATGAGAGAACCGAGACGGAGATCGAACAATCGCGGAGGCTGCGAGGCTCGATCGCGTTCACGCGTATCACCGAATTAATCCTCCATTAATTCCCGAGCGAAGAAGGGAATAACGGAGCCGGTCGAGTGTGCGAGTAAACGGTTCTCTAAACAAGCGAGCGGTCGCGTCGGTCGTGTAACAAATGGTGTATCCCGGTTCTCGTTCGCGTCCACCTCGGATCTCCGGTTTAATGCCGCGGCCATGTATGCATACGACCGGAAGGTGATTAATGCCGAACAGGAGGGTCAAGATCCTCCACGATTAATCAAATTAAAGGGTGGAAGCGCGAGATAAAACTCGGACTCTAGAAAACTACAGCCGGAGGACTCGTCTATGTGACCATGTAATGCTACGTACATTCCCTTTCATAAGTAACGGTTAATAAAAACTCGAGTGTCCGGTAATAAAAAGCGGTGGCTGTCGGATGACTCGTGGACAGGAGTATACGTATAAACCGTGTCGTCGCCGTTGCGCCGAAAACGGGCGAATGAAAAATGACGAGCATGACTTATCTGTATCGAGGAGTCGCGAGCGGAAACCGCCCTTCGGGAGAGGCGTGACCGGGCCAGGGTTTGTTCAGTAGCTGACCGAAAGAAATACCCCGTTGCCCCGTCGCCGTGAGTAATGATCGCTCGAGTTTCACGACGCGACGTTTAAACGGTACTCGAGAGTCTCGCCGGGAGAGAGAGAGAGGCTGCGGCTTAAGCTCCAGGATTAATGTATCGTTGCTTCGTTTGCCGACGAATGTACGGCCGTCCCGTCGGTTATTATTAAAATCAAACTCGCTCGATTAAATGTACGTTAAAACGGATTAGAAGATACCACGACGAATGATGCTGGATACTCTGCGAATTTGACGTTTAAAAATGGCATGAGTCGAGATGAAGATGCGTTCGAATGTCTCCCATGGGAATTTATCCTGGGAAAGAACCTCTTCCATTGGACCTTTGTGACGACGTCAAAAATCGGTACGTGCCGAAGCTGCGTCTCGTCGGCCGCGTCCAGTCGTATGACACTTGAGGCGACTCTGACATGGCGCGGCAGCGAACCGGGCATGTAAATGAGTAATTGTCCCGCGAGATTAGTGATGTTCGTTGAGAGGGGACCATCTCGTTTTTAGAAAGGAACTAAAGCAGAAAAAACGGCACAGCATGACTTATCTGTATCGAGGAGGCTGCAGCACGTTCTCGAGCGAGGAGAGGCGTGACAATCGTAATCCCGATTCGTTCGGGACACTCGAACGAGGGAACGAAACTGGACACTGGTCAGCCGCGAGACGCAGGGACTGAGATCCTTCGGCTCGGTGGCGTTGCTCGTTCACGGCCTGACCAACGCTGATCGAAGAGCAAAGCGTTTAATTAAATCGGTCTCGAAAACATTTGAATATCAGTGAGCTCACGAGTTCATTCTGAACTTTGAAAGAATCTAATCTCCTCATGTACCTAATTCAATCTCCTCTATATATAAATACGCGAGTCCCTCTAAATACGTTGTACGACCACCCTTTCGGTTTCGACGTAAAGCTCTCGCGGGTCCACGGCGTTGAAAAGACTGTTCAGCCGCGATGATCCCTGGTCGTTCTGCGAGATCAGGTTCCGGCGATCGGGCCGCGTAACGAGTTCATATCTCGCGCATCGTTTGCCTCGAACAGAAGCCAGACGGACGGTAGGGTCCCCGAAAGAGAAACGGGGAGCGTTTCGCGATTCATTCGAAGCTGCACACCTGACGGTCCGCGAAAAGGGTGGAGAACGTCCGTCGGACTCCGGGTGGAAGGGTCATCATTCGAGTCGCAGAGGGCCGGTGGCGGGCGATCGCCAGTAGATAAGCCGGCGCGAAGTCGGGCAGAAATGGAAAATTCGTGGCGCGTCGGAAGGAGGCCGAGGGTGACGCGAGCGAACGTGTGGAAAGGGCCGAGGACGCGGAAGCGGAGCGAAATAAAGAGATGCCGAGATACGGAGGGATGCAGAGTGAAGGGTATTCGCAAACACGCGAATTTCAAAAGGCACTCGACTGCGCGATGTGTCCCCGACGCGACGCGGCCCTTTGACGACATATGCAAATACAGATCGAGCATGATAAATTGCTCTTGTCAAGACACCCGGTATTTCGCACGAGCCCATTCAAACCCGTTTCCCATAGGGAACGGATTCCGCATATAATTTCGCCGACGACGGTTGAGTCGCGGCCGACGAGATTTACCCTCGCCTTCCTCTTTCTCCGAGACTCTTCCACTTTTGTTTGAAATTGGTCACTTTTATTAATCGTTAGAAACCTGTGTCCGTATCTTCGTCCTCGTTAAAAACGATATTTACTCGATGCAAGTCTTTCGGATCCAGCATCGCATTCTTCTTCCCTTACAACGCATAGACGCCGAGCGTCTCTTTAGAGTCGTTAGAATCGCGTAGATTTGTCTCGGAGACCGGGAACTAGTCCTGACCGAGGAGATATCGGAGGAGCCCGTTGGACGGGAAATTTATGTCGCGTTTAACACGGGCCGAGCCTTTTGTCAGCGAAGCAGTGGCAACATCACGCCTTCGCGACACTCGGGTGGGGTTGCATCTATCTCCCTGTTGTATCGCGTTAATGTGGGACCTCGACCGGTCGCGAGGCTGCTCCACGATTTCGTGGCTAAATCGTCTCATTAACGGGTTTCGTGGGGGGTCTCGGGTCATTTGCATCACACTAGCCTTTTGGAACCGGTCCAGCGGCACCGTATTGACCCACTGAGACCGTTTTTACGACCCATCCATTTCACTCCGCGCGTTCAAAGACTTTCGCTGTCGCCCTGGGAATGATCTTCGGCTCGCCCGTTTTTAAGAATCGTTGAAACACGTATCGACGATATTCCGCGCCTGTTTTAAGCAATACTTTCGATTAGTTGTTTTCAGTCAGCAGTTTTATCTCTCGTTTTCATATGATTTCATTTTGGTCTCGTCCAGCGAATTTCATGATTTTCCGCATGGGATTCAATTACCATTTTCCGCGGGCTTCTTCGTTCGCCTCCAGGGGCAATCTATACGGTTTAATAGCGGCGGAACGCGTTTCCGATACGGCTCGCGTTCAATTCCCCTTAATTTCGAGCGGACGCGATGCACCGATTTCCCCCGACTTTCCAATTTAATCAGTGACCGTCGACGATGCAGCGAAATAGGACCTCGATCTCCTGATGGAAATGCAAATGCGACGTTCCCGTCGGCACAATTCGGAATTAGGCTACCGCGAATATTTGGTTATATCATTGCCAAACGAGTTTCGTACGAATCAAACGATTCCTGATTAATCCTACTTAACGCGGATCGTTTGCCAAATGAATTTCGTAATATTATTAGAATCACAGACGAGATACATGCGAATAGGCTCGTTCCTTATGTCCGTATGCCTTCCGCGTTCATCATTGGAACAAAGGTTAGGCGATCGTTTTGGAAATTGAATCCGCGGTAGCTACGAGCAAGACTTGGTCGGTTCACTGGTAACCGTACTCCCGAGATTGGCTCGACGGAAACGCGATCTTACCATGGCATACGACCCCCTCCCTCTGTTAATGGTTTAATTAAGATAGTGAGCCGCTACCAGCGATAACGACGGATGAAACGGTACACGACTTTCGCGCGCTGGAAATTGTTGTTCCGAAAACCCACACTGTTTCCTTTTGGAAAACGATTCCGACGTTTCGTTGCCGCGCCCAGTGCTTCGTTAACGGGTTTCAAGAACGGCTCCGCTCGTACTCGAGAACGTTTACCGGTGTAACGATATCCCGTCGAAACTATTCGACCCTTTTATTTAGGAAAATAGTGCAAACATTTTTATACGCATCTCTCGACGAGACTGAAACTCGAACTCGTTCCAAGAGAGGCGCGCCGTCGGCAACGCGCGAAATCATTAAACCGGCGTAACCGCAGGAATCTCGCGATTCTCTGTCGTATCGTTTTAAACGAATCTCTTGAGCGCACGATCTCATCTATTCATTCGGTCCTCGACGTTAGTTCCCCGCGAGCGTAAGATCGAGTTATCCGCGCGATGCAATGGTGAAAACCGAGAGAAGCGTGGAACGTCGTTACCGGATCCTCGAACACCCAGCATAGTCGTCCCTTTTCACCTGGCAAATCGGCTGAACCGTGACGAAGCTCTCGAACGTGAAACTTCTACCGCGTAACGACGTTTTGCCGGGTGAAAAGCGCGGATAAAAAGCGAGGGTGCGAGCGAATCCCTATTCAGCGTTGCGGAGGGCTTCCAATCGCCCCGTTGTCGAAGGTGGTCAGATCTCCGGCCATTTACGTGCCATCTCGTCCGTGCTCCAGGATACCTCGAGAGGGATTCTTATTCCGTTCGCGAATGCGTAAAAAATTGCGGCACGGAACTTTAATCGAATGAAACATAATTTCCCTGCTATGTAAAATATTTTGTTTGTTTAACGGCGAACGGGGATCGATCCTCGGAATACGAAAAACATCGCGACTGGTCCCTTTCTAAAATAGTCGACCGAGTCCATCTGCAATTTTTCACGCGTTTTCAATCCGCGAAAGAAGCCACGCACAAAGGCGAATCCTTGCGAGGAAATTTATCGCGACGCACGGGACGTTCTCCGTGAAAGCGGAAAGCTTCCGAGAAAGAAGATAGAGATGAGAAGCGAGAGGACGCACGGCACTCTCGTGAATAGGCTCGCCTTCGAGCGAACCGTGGCGAATCAATTCCCGGATTGGATCTGCACGGCGGAGTCGATTTTTCAGCTTTCTCCAGCCGGAAAACGCGCGCTTCTCGTTTTCCACGTCCCGGGCCGTACTCGGTGAATGAAAAACGAACCGGCAGGAATGCAATATACCAGAAAGTGACTACCGGCTCCGGTTCACCGATCACGCGATAAAGATGACATCGTTATTAGTTTTCGACACCTAAATATCGACTAAGCAAGTCTCTCTTTGATACGTCCCGTTCATTCTCATTTGGCAAAATATGCGACGAACTACACGGTTCAGATCCCGTTGATGACGCGGAACTTGGCGAAGAAACTTTCCACCCTCGCTCACCCGGGTGTGATTTAATATTCCCCGCTTATGAAACGTTCCCCTTCGCGGCGTTCGGCCAATGATCCGGCAGGAACATTGCGCCCATTACCGGTGGCTTCCGTGCAGTTTTGTGATAAGTGTGGAAAGAGTATGAATCGCGGCGCGATGTTTTCCGCGGATACAAACAGATGGAAGGCATGCGTGAGCGTGGAAACATGTTGAACGTGAAGCCAGAGGTGAAAATTGCTCTGAAAGGCTCTTTGACGGCGTTGCGAATATCGGGTTGGAGTGGCGGGACAGATCTGCGTTGGAATCGATTCACAGATCAACTCGCTTTCACGTTTCGCGTTCTAACGCGGCAACGTCCAACAGCCAGGATCGCGTTTCTCGCTATTGGGCGCGTTCTCTCCGATCAAAATGAATCGAGTGTTTTTGTAGGCGCACAGACAGATTTTCAGGTTCATTTTTCGATTGTTTGAGATTTTATTTCGACCTCGATCATCCTCGATGTCTCTCCTATTCGCGTATACCATCCGTAAAGGAATTGCCATTTCTCTCTTTTACTACTCGCCCTTCAAATGTATAAACGACGTCCAGTTATCAACCAACTCTTGAAAATCATACTCGGCTTAGAGACAGACCTAGAAACAAGCATCCTAGACCTCCGTTCACACGTGGACTCGGAAAACGCGATCATACTCGCGCCCGATGTCGTGATGCAGGGTTTCAGAGTCCGGGAGTGCACCCTTTGCCGCGGCGGCGTCGCGGATGAAGAAGTGCATTCATCCAAGCTACGAAGTAAGGGAGGGAGAAAGGCGCGTAGCATATCAGGAGAATCGAGGCTCCTTCTCCCTTTCGCCCGACGGTTTCTCTCCCTTTTGAAGGCCGGTTTCAACCTCGCTCTCTCCCTCGTCTCTCTCGCTCTCCGTCGCTTCGGTCTCTTTTCGCTATCAGGGACAGGACGTTGACCTGACCTGGTGAAACACATACGGCGGTCCTTACACGGACTCTGAACCGCGCGGAACGCGGTGCACGCTCGAGAGAATGCACGATGCGATCCGAAAGAGGAGAGGGATTTTTACATGGGGTTCCGGGAGGAGAGAGAAACGGGACGACGACGACGACGACGACGATGGCGGCGATGGTAATGGTTCGTCCAGTAATGGTGGTAGTATCGCGTTACGGTGCCGGGGTACTGTCGAGGCTGCTGCTGGAAAATAACCGGAGAGGAAGAGGGAACAAAGCTGACGAGGAGTCAAGATGCACGCTGCGCGCAACCCCTTCTTCTCATTTCCTCCCTTTCCTCCTTCCTCCGGTAATCTCGCGGCCGACTGCTGAGCGCGCGATCGCAGCTTTTACGTCGTTCGAACGGCCAGTTTATCCGCGGGACGAGGCTATGCAAATTGCAAGAGTCGTCGCGGGGTTTTAAATCTCGGCCTCCTTTGAATCTTATCGACGCTACCGGACCAGCTTCAGATTTTGAATTATTCAGATGGGACGATTCGCTTCGGCGGGGTCAGAGACCACGTTTCTTATGGGAATATATAATATGGTTTTAAAAGTATTTAAAATCCTGAATACTTGACTCGCTCATTTTCCACCGGGCTGATTTCAATATCGATTAGAACGTCCCCAACGGCGGATCGCCCGTTTGATCGCCGATCGAGTCGTTTGAAAGGGACGCGAAGGGCTGGAATTCAGCGTCGCGTTATCGCTCGGGAATGGCATTGGACAGAATCGGGAGACCTCGCAATGCAACGCGTCAACGATGCTGCGTACCGCGCGCATTCGAGTGCATTGATCCGGTCAATGCGAGCCGGTGAATGCGTTAAGTGCAGTCTTATATGGGAAAAGTGCAAAGGGAAGTGTGCATCGTGCGGCCGGAACGCGGGGGTATGTACGGGGCGAGGGGTTGGAAAGGCGTGCCGGGGGGGGTTTGAATCGAACGGAGACAGAAGGAATCCTCGGGAGGGAGAAAGCGAGGGAGAAAAATGCACCCAGGACCTGGCCTGGCGACACGAGATGAGAGAGAAAGAGGGAGGTTCACTGTACATTACGAATACGGCACCATTCACCCCGTTTATTACTTCCTGTACCGGTCGATCCCTGTGACCCGATCGAGGCATTACAGCTGTTTTCGGTTCGACGACAGGCCGAACGATGATAAATCACCGTGATTCTTTTCCCTTTAAAAAAGCATGAAATTTTAACGGGAAGTTGATCGCGTGTCGCTCGTGCACATTCGATTTAATATTGATATCTTTAGTAATTCGATGGGAACGATGTCGCTGTTCGATATTTCATCAATTATAGAGTATGAAAAGTTGGTTTAATGCCTACTAGAAGTATATCCTTAGAGAATGCAAAAAGGTGAAACAGGAAAGTATACGCTCGCTAAATAAACGAGCATCCTTAGCTACGATCTTCCTGCTTTCATCTTCTCTCAAAGAACACCTCTGACCCGTTCCACTCGCCGGGATCACCCTGTACGTACCTACGGCAACTTCTCCCTTCGGATTTACATACGACACATACGCGCGCTCGTATGCGTGCGCGCGTTTTAAAAAAGATGGAAATACGTCGTCACCACTCGTGTATTGATAAACATTCCCCGTATGGAAATAACACACGTGCAACCCCTTTGATGCGTCGCGGTCGCGAGCCCGCAAACACGTTCTTACCTCTACGTACTTCCTGATCCCTGCGCGGTGCGTACCGCCTCGCCCCGCGTCCGTTTTCCTCTTGATCAATGGCTACCCCACCTCGAGTGTTTTCGTTATTTGAAATCGTTGGCCGGAAGACAGGAGCAGAGGTTGTTAGCCTCTTGAGTGGTCGACCTCCTTACCTATGCTTTCGTTACGTTGTTGTATAGCCGGTACTCGTCGAGGTTACCGATGTTCACTCCGGAGCCAGGTGTTTAGGAAGTTCGAGAATCTTTCGAGTGCGCGGCGCAGAGATTATGAAAATTAGATTCCAGCGTTGCTTAAATACTTTTTAAAGCGAAGACCGTAGGAACTCGATAAAAATTTGAACGGTATGAAATATTCGAAGCACCCTCTAAAAGGAATTTCGCATTCCACTAGCAGGAGTTTGCGTGCGAAATCGCGGCTACGGTATTTCTTCCGGCGTCTAATCGGCCGACGGGACGTTGAATATTTCAGGATGGTCCTCGTCGTCGACGGGTCGTCGATCGGAGTCAATAAATAACGAGACGTTTACGGGTCGTCCAACTCTCACCGCCCACGCAACTCTCTCCCACCACTGGAAACACGTCCATTCCGACCGCATTGTCCGCCGAAAAATTGAGGAGATACTGACCGCGGTGCGGCGAAAAAAAATTACTTTATCCCGGGGACAAACGTTTGCCAGGTTCCACCGCGCGGATTCAATCGGCGGCGACTCGCCGTAAATTCGGGGAACGAAATCCCCGGGTTCGAAGAGCAACGATTTCATCGATCGGCCGATCGGCCCAGGGTTTGCGCGAACCCGCGAAATTCGGGGCGCAGGGGTTTATCCGAGGACTCGCGCACTGCGCCGCGAGATCCGGCCATGGCGTAGGATTAACAACCGGATAATGAAGTCAGTGTTTCATGCCCTGTGAAATTGCGCTCGGCCCGCTCGCCATTCGATTCTCGCTTTGATTGCGCCGTGGCCGAAAGCGCAATGCCCATAAACCGGTCCGGCGGCGTTGAGCACCATCGCGTCGCACCCTCGCCGGAATAGAGAGAGAGAGAGAGAGACACACGCGGGTTTCCACGGCCAATGGCCACGCGGCTCTTTCCCACTCGGCCCAGTGAATTTTCCGCGGCCGAAAATTTCCCGGCTTTTCCGGGCACATAGCATACGCGCCACGCCGCTTCGAACGGCCGCGCTATTTCGCTTTACGGACCTTTCACGCCGTATTACGCCGTCGCGCTTCTCCCCGACGTGTTTTTCAAAAATTCTCGCCAAAACCATTTTCGCCGACGCGGTCTTGTTTTTCCGGTCGAGGCGAAACAACAGAATTATCTCTTGTTTTTCGTTCGAGATGTATTTTCCGGTCTTCGTTGTTTGTTAGTCGAGGCTGGTTTTTTTATCGTTGCTGGGTTTGAAGAATCGAAGCGTCAATTTGAAGTTTGTCTTTACAACGATAACACGAAGTATATCGATTAATTTTCGTCCAGGTTTATCGCACTGGAGAATTCACAGCGGCGTAAAATTCAAAGCAAACACGCGCAGATAGAATACGTTTGGGATCGGTTAATTCAATATTCCGGTGACCATCGATCAACATGTTTCCCAATTAAAATAAGACCCAGCCGATTTTCATGTAAATTCGAGAAATCCATAATGGCGCTGCGCGTGGTTTGCCGGGGCGGTTCGATAAATCGAGGAGAATCGCAATCACCGCGGCTTTCAGACCGACATCGGCCCCTCGACCGAAGGGGTGCGCGCGTCGTCCATGGAGATGACGATGATGACTACGCCGATGATTATCGTCATTGTGGCCCCGGAGCCTGATACTACCTCGCTGCGATGATATACCTCGATTTTGGGGGCTCTGCCACACCCTCTCACGTTCGCCGTCTCTCACCCTCGCCCTCGCTTCTCTCTCTCGCCGTACTTTCCGTCTTTTCGTTATGGCATAATGAACCGGGCTCGGGTAAAAGCAATTACCTGTATAAACCGACGTTGTCGTTACGCGTTATTTGTCGGCCGCGCGCTCGTTCGATGATTATTACGGCGTTAGATGAATACCGATTCCAGCGCAGCTAACGACCGGGCCAGAATGGAATCACCGTTGAAATAATGGTAGAAAGGGTACTCGCGATTTCACGTGTTCCACTCAAAGCATCGGCCCCCGAATTTCACTAGACTCAGACTCAGATTTATATCGTTGCCACGGTAAACAAGCCCGTAGATCGAGTCGTCCATGTCCCAGAGAAGAATGTACCGCCGAAACTGCACGCGATAGAAACGCAAACCCGAGTGGCTCAGGTGAAAAAAGGAGAAAACCGATCGGTTCATTTTCACCGTGTAAAGCGAAGCTTAAGCGAATCCTGGCAGCCCTCGCTCGCGCCTCGATTTTCGTCCGGTTACCCGGCAGTTTTGTAACACGACCTCCCGTGACGCGGAGCGGTATAGACATCGTTACCGCAGCGCGATGCAATACATCCACCGCGCGGACGTTGTAACACTGTTAACACCCGTGATCGTTTTCAATCCGCGTAGTTCATCATCCCATATTGGTCGGAACACGGCCGAAAGCCGAATATGTAGATAGAGAGAGGGTGCCGGGCGTCATTGCTCGCGGTGACCGAGATCATCGAGCCGATACTCCGGAGGCCCAGATGGACATAAATCTGGGATTTTCGCGCGGACGCTTTAATTTCGGTTGTATTTCCCCCGGTTCCCGGTAATCCTTCTTGACGTTTCGGACGGTCAATTTGGCGTTGGTTATTGGAAAACGTTCGCGAACGTACACTGCAATTTTTTTGGTCCACAGTGCCGTTTAATGATTCGGGTCCAAATTGGATGATAGAAGATATCTTGAGTAGAGATCGCGACGGATTTTAAGGATGTATTAGCTATACAGTCAATCCCAAAAGTTTATGCATTCTAGAAACGCATTTTTTAAAAAGAAATCAGACGTCGGAAGAACATTGTTAATAATAAACAACAAAAAAAAAATTTTCGATTTTTCCGAAATTTTTCCAAGGGGTACCCCTTCAATTTCTTCCAAATTTTCGTTTTTGGCCAATAACTCCCAAACCGTTGGA
>NW_017171239.1:937182-954985 GCF_001652005.2 Ceratina calcarata | reverse complement strand
TTAAATATCGAAATTAGAAGAAGAATGCACTATTTTTAATTATAAGAAATGCGTTTTTCTAAGGTACATATACTTTTGGGATTGACTGTATAGCCAATACATCCTTAAAGTGTTCATTCAACGTTTTACGGCAGTCTTCGAGATTTATGAGTGATACGAGCGTGGATATGATCTTCGTTTAACGAAGACGTTCGCTGTTATCGGAAACTCGAGATCGGAAGTGTATTTCTTATTTAATTCGAACCAGCGCGACGGTAGACTAGATTTTTTTTATGGAAATTCAGAAAGTAGAGAGGACACGCTCGATGCGTGTAATACGCGCAAACGACCTAAAGGGGTGCGTTTTCATCCGTTGAACGGTTTCCCGTCCGCGTCACGTAGGTATGGACGAGTAATAATGCAACGATATAGCCGGTGTTTAGTAGTCGCATTATCGTGATCCGTGTTTGACCACGGCTCGCAGCTACGACTGTTTACGCGTAGATTGCTACCGGTCGGATCGGGCCAGATGTATCGTTAAGATATCGAACGTGATATCGGCAACGTCCGGATATGTCCATCTATGTACATACTTGGTAACGAGCACGGACGAAACACGAAGGGAAACGCGTACCCATCGATTCTCGCGTAATTACGTTTTACCGTCTAAAGAAGTGTGTACGTACGCGGGAGAACGGCAATCTCGTTCGAACGAGGCGATCAGCGTTTTTGCTCGAGTTTCTGTATCTCTCGATTATTTTATTCTTTATCGCTTCTCGCATAAATATCCGAGGGTCGATTTTGAACTCATCCAACGTATCGCTGGGACGCTAGAACGGCGCCGTGCAGTAAAGGGAAGAGAATATTATTTCGCGAAAGTGACCCGGGGTATAAATTGTCCAGTCGTCGAGAATGGGAAAATTTTTACAGAGCTCGATCGTTGTGCACGCGTACGTAGCGCACTGGCGTGCATGCACGGCCGAGATATGAGGCCTCTTTACGAGCAATATCTAATGGATTGCATCGGCCGAGCGCAAACGTTAAATTTGACGTTCACGATTATTGCGGCCCTCCGGGGAGGCCAACGCGAATACACGCCGGCGACGGAGGGAACAGAGAGGAGGAGACGGCCGGGGAGGAGCGGGACGATGCTCGACGTTAATTTTATAATCCTGGCGAAAAAGTTACGACCCTCGAGTCGACCGAGTACGGATCTCTTCTCTTCTCCCGTTCCTGTCCCGCGCTTTTATACCCTTTCCCGTAATTCCGTACCCCCGTTCCGGGTTTTCCTCCATTCCGGTACCCGCTTTGTCGCGTTCCATTGTCGGATCTCGCGGCGCTGCGAATATTCTCCTCTACGCGCGGCGAACACTTTTCTCGATAGGATTTCCCCGATTCCTTTGTTCTTTTCGTTTAGCTCGACGATTCTCCAGCGACGACGGTTCGCCGGGGCGATTCCGTGAGCGCGTGTTTTCGATTGTTTGTACGTAGTCTCATAAATCAAAGTGGTAAAAAGCGTGAGGACCGATCGAGTGAGAATAAGCTCGTCGGCGATTAAAATGTATTCGATAGGAATTACGGCGACACGACAGGCAACGACTTTAGGTAATCTGGGGAGCCGTTTGCTCGTCGCAGGCTCGGTCACGGTTTCGATTCCAGTAAGACGAAGGGAGATGGAATATTTATGAGCGAACGGGTTGCTTTTCGCGCGCTCGAATTTAATGGAATTACACGTTAACGGTCGATGCTTAAGAAAGTCAGCTTTGACGGTAGGAGCTTCTCCACGAGAGTCGGGGTAGTTCCGCGTTTCTCATCGAGGTCGCGGCTCTTTAGCCGACGTTTATTCCGCGGAAAGCACAGAGGAAACTCTCTCTCTCTCTCTCTCTCTCTCTCTCTCTCTCTCTCTCTCTCTCTCTCTCGTACGCGTGGAGGTATTCTTTCGTTTTATTGTTTATTCAGAAACTCGTTAGAATTTCATGGGACCGGTCGTTTACGCGCACACGGAACGATCCTTCCACCCTCCGGTTTACAAGCGAGGCGGGTGGGAGAGTGTAAGCGGATTTTTTTGCTCGCTCGGGGCCACAAAGGGCCTTGTCGCTCGCTTTTTGACCGTCCGACGTTCCTCCGCCCTGCGAATGATTAACGCGGTATCAAAAGGGATTATGAAAATTCCGCCGAGCGTGCTCTGGCACGTGTAAGCGACAGTTTAAGTCTCGACTCGGCGCGAAAGGAGAATATCTTGCGCTTGAGTATTCTTATTTACTTTTCCACCGTGGCGTTCCGCTTTGCAGAACTCGTATAATATTCATCGATTCTTTTCACGACGGGGGGTTCGCGTAAAGCGTTTTAATTGATGGACGGTTTAACTTGACCTCTGTTCCGCGACTCCTTTTAAAGGGAACGTACCAGTCCCTTGGCAACCGGTATTTTCGCGCTTCCGTTCCTTTGCTCTCTCAGACGATATCGTTGATGCAGTTTCATTGTATCGAGAAGGAGCAAATTGCTCGCCTAGGAAATTTCTCTCGGCGCGTCCCTCTTTCCCTCCGTCGCGAAACGCTTCGGAAGCGTATCGTTGCCTCGTCGTCACAGTAATGATTGCATAATACTCATTATGCAACAGGGCCGTGGTAGCTCGCGCGGTATACGCGGAAAGGATGCTGCCTTCGACGACGATGCGAGTTCGTAATCACGATCCAGGGACAAAGGAAGCGCGAGGCTCGCGTCGCTCCGGAAATGACGATCCTCGAGGTGAGCTTCCTTCTGGCTCCCGCGGCAACGGTGTCGTTCTCAGGAGAGCGAGGGAGATCGAGGACGTTCACAATGCCGGTCGCTAATACGAATCGGCAGGAAACCGATGCGACGACGACGGTGCGTTGCCGCGTCGCGTCGTACGCAAGTACCGCGAGGGCACAAAAGCACAGCATCTAGGTAATAACTTGGGGTAATCATCGAACGAGACGGGACCGACCGTCGCGTCGTCTGGAAGGATGCGCGCAGCCTGTTGTTCCTGCCGCAGGAACATGTGCCGGCCTGGTAATCACTCCCGTTCGTCCGAAATAATTCGTTTCCTTCGGTTAGGGAGAGATCCCGTGGATGAATGCGAGGCTCGACGATTCTGGGGGAGATGCTTTTCGATTTTTCTATTTGTCCTCCGTCCAGGTTTCCCGCTCCACGTATTTCATACTTTTCCTCCGAGACTAATTGGAAAATATTTCTATACAAAATTCTGTCGTTTATCAGCCGATAACAGTCAGTCGGTTTCGAGCAACTGTCTCTGTAATGCAGATTATACAGAATGCATTTGCAACGGGGTTATACGCTAACGGTGAAGCGCATCGAAGCGCGCACTCGAGCGAGCATTAAAAAATAGGGGTAAGCGCGAAGCGAAACTCTCGCTCGGCGTGGAGCAGCAGAGGAAGAGGAGGAGGATCCTCTTTCCCTTGTCTTGGTAGCGTCGCGGCGTCATTACGCGGCGCGTTCTCTTCCCCGGCCGAAGGACGAGCCGCGGTTTTAATTACGCGGATGAAAGTGCGCACGCTGACGCCGCACGTCCTTCTCTCGACTAGGCTTTTTAAACGGAGCGTCGCGCGATGCATGTGTGCCACTGAGACGCTCCTCACGGAGGCGGAAAAAACAGGCTTTAGATCCAGATGACGTTACGACAATGTTTACTTCGTTTCGCGAGAGCTACGATAGTTATGAAATCTCTGATCGCTTCTGAAACTGCAATCGTGCAAAAACCGTTTTTGCTGTTAACCTATTAACCCGGTGTGCACGATCTTCCGCAATTCTACCTACTTCTAAGAACTACCCCTTGTCGGATGAAATTACTCTTTCTCGAATAATAAGACCATTCCCCAATGGTGGTGTCGTTAAAATCGAGGGTCTCCTTTATCAAGGAACTTCTCATCTCCCACCCTAAAAACGGGTCCAAACTCTTTCGACCCAGTTCGATCCTTCGGCTTCCTCGGAGCTAGCCGCGTAATCGGCCTGTGTAAAACCATCGAGCCTCGTCGGTCCGTCTTCGCGGAAACTTTTCAATCCCTCGTCTTTAAAAGGCAGGACGTTGCCCCGGGTACTCGCGAAAGGGTTTGGTACCACTGGCATAGATGCATAAACGCTCGGTAACGCGCACACACGGCCCGGCCACCGCATTCGCGTCGTGCGTGTGCCGACGAATAAGACGCGCGTAGGTAGTACCCACGTTACACGCAAATAAATATGCCATGCGACGGGGGCGAGGGGTGAGCACGCGGGTTCCGACAGGGTGCAACAATAGGCCCTCGCGAGTTGCCATGGTAACACCATCAATCCCTTAGCAACAGCTTGAGATCTTAAAGCCGAGGATTCGCTGCGACTCCCGTGGATCATTTAATGACGTACGCCGACCCGGAACGATGGGGTTACCGTGGAACGCGATGGCTCTTCGAGTTCTTCTCGTCCCTCCGCGACGGTTCGCGTCGCGGTCGCGTCTTCCAAGACTTCGAACTGGGCTTAAGCGTTCCAAAATTGCGGATGAACAGAATCAGGGGATCGTTTTTTAATTAGGACCATGTAATTAATATTCTATTAATTAAGAAGAGATTTAAAGATTCGGCATTTAGAACACGTTCGCTTCACTTTGTACCGCGAAACGAATAATAAAAAATGCCGCGCCTCGTTTCCAGACGGAAAGGACGAGAGGAAGTCGTCGTTTCCCTTTCGCCTCTTTTACATTTTATTCCCTTCAAAGCCGCGCCTCTCGTTTCTTTTGCCGAGAAACAGTGATTCATTCGACGTAATTACGTATTTATCGCGCGGAATTTTCGGGCTGTTTCCTCGCGAGAACTAAGAACGAACCTGGACAGCCGGATGCAGCGCGTAGCTGGCTGTTATCAGATTTCGGGTTGATGCTATACCGCGAAACCTTCCGGTTAATTAACCGTGTCCGACGAGAGAGAGAGAGAAACGGATCCGAGTTCGCGAACCTGTCTGTCAACTTTTTCATAAACTTTACGTTCATTTAATTAAAGGCTGAGAAGAGTATCTGGTCTCGCGATCAAATAACATTTCATCCAGCGTTACTTTTACGAATTGATCCACTCCGTGATCGGCACGTCATTCGCTTATTAGAGGAATCTCGCGTTAGCGTAGCCATGACGCGGAGACAGGGAGCCGTGACTAGAGCCCGTGGCCTCTTAGTCAATGGGTCGATACCACCCTGTATGCTGCAAAGCGTTCAGCTCCTGACTATGCACTCAGCGATAGTCCATAGGTGGAATTCCGGCTAATACCGTCTTACGATCCTCCGCAAATTCCCATTCGGCAAACTCGGATCGACGTCGTTGAAACTTGGACGTAACGAAAACGAGTCACGCTCTTCTAGAGCCTGTCGTCGACCCGGGCTCAGCTTTACTATCAAGAATTTCGTTAATATTCTAAGTTTGGCTCCTCGGAGCGAGAGGACGCATCAAAACCGATCGCTGCCAATTGCTAGGATAATGATCCTCTCTTGGCCGCGGCTTGGACAGCCTTAAATAGGAACTTGGAAATTGGCAGAACGCATCTCGGCTGGATCGAGCATTGATTAATGGCGCGCCTGTTGCAGTCCCGGTTACAATGCAATTTGCTTTGCACCGGGACGTACGTGCATACACGCTATACACTCTCGTGACGCATCCCGCGGGCGGGGGGTGTGTTTGCACTCGTCCACGCGGTCACACGAGAGCGCGAGAGACGACGAAACGGGAGGGATAGATGGTCCGCATCGGCGGTCCAGCGGTATTTGCAGCGAAGTGACAAAGCCTTGACAAGAGTGACACCGTGGCATGGAACGGGCGACAACTAATTAATCATCCTGCGGAACCGGACACCGCGTTCGGTAGCCCCGTACGCGGTGCAATGAATGCACCGGCATGCAACCTCGCGTCCTTTCCATTCGGACATGTGTCCAACCCCAGAACGCGTTCCCACCCGCAATTGTGCGTAGCTGCCGTCCTCCCGTTTGCTTCTTCTTCGCTGTTTCTCTCTCTGTCCACCGTTCGTTCCGGTTCCCGTCTTTGCAGCGAACACGTCTGTCTTTGTCCGCCGGACACCCTCTAGCCTTGCTCGTTGAATTTGCCTATCGGCACCGTTGCAGCTATGTACGCCCTCCGTCCCTCCGCTCACTGATTGCGAGTCGCCGTTACGCTCGCCGTCGCGTCGATTCTATCGGTCCTGTATCGGTTCGCGCGCCGATTGTTTCGGTTGAAGGCAGCTTGAACGCGATGGCGTTAATTACATTCTCGTAAGTAGTGGAAATTAGTGGTCAGGAACGTGACGGATGGACCGTCGTGAACGACGACGGAGATCGATTTACGAGGTGAGATTAAAAAGAGGTTGAACTCCGACGATCGAAAAAGATCCACGTTTCTTCAATTTATCGTAGCTATCGGTTTACTCGCGATTCTCGAGTTTTCAAGAACGAGAAACGCCGTGAAAAGCTGTCAGTTTTGAATAGGAATCCAATCTTCCCCGGTAAGATGAGAGGAGGACGCGGAGTTCTTCCGATCGAATTCGGTCGCCGAAACTAGACGGTCAGAGACGAATAAATATCGTAGCAGCTCCGGGAATCGGATCGACCCGAGATGGTAGGAGCGAGACAAGGAGAGCCTCCATGTGTCTCGGGCAATTTCGTTAAACTATTGAAGTCAAGTGCACCCCGGAGTACAGCGCCGGAGGAACGTTCCGGGTTGCTCGTTCTTTCACCGAAGTTTCAACGAGACGATAAGCTCTCGGAGCAAACGCGCGCGATACGTACATACGTAGTCGGAGCTTTTACTCTTACTCGGGGTTATACGGTTCCTTTTTCGGGGCAAACCGCTCTCCCGTTTTCCTCTTTTTCCCGTTCGCTCATTCTCTCCCGGGCCATTAGCAGCGAAGGAAGACGTCGGCTTCCACTCGGTGATTACCGCGAGGGAGGAGATTTGCATAACACGCGAGTCGCGCTCGTACGAGCGGCATTTACATTTTATTCGAATCGCGGTAATCGATCGAATCGAGTCCCCGGAATTAAATGAACGCGTCACGTAGCGTCGGCGGAGGGACGGATTCAGTCTACCGAGAGGGTTTGGCTGGCTTAAATAAAAATAAATTGGTCGTCGACGCGACCCGGATGGACGCATTAGCGATTGGGAAAAGGCTGCGAAGGTAGTTTTAACGAGCTTCCCTCGAAACTTCTCTGTGACCCGTCCGCGTACTATGCTCTACGAGTCTACAGCTTTCGTGTTAGCGAATTTATTCTACGGACGAGAATAGTGGTCGAACTCTCTTACATAATACTGTTGAAATCTTTCGTGATATTGTTTAACAGTGTTGTAACTCATCAGCGATTTATATAACCCGACAATAACGTTCACCCTCGATGCTTCGGTCCCTGTATTTTACCGGTAAGGACAGTTTTACCGTTTGCGGCGAGTAGAGTGCGAATCCATAACTGCGTTTTATACGCTTTATCTGCATTAGCAGTCGCGCCCAAGCGGTTTATATATTTATCGCGCATACAATTTTTATTTTATTCCCGAGGTAGTGGTTTGCCTCGAGGGCTCGTTTAACGACGATGAAAGAACCGGAACGGTTTTTTGTAAAAAATTCACATCGGCGACGTTTGTTTTTTTATAGCTCTTATAAAAAGCAGAGACGTTAATCGTTATCGCGTTGTTCGCCGCTGTATCCCTCTCCGAGACCGTCGTCCCCGTGCATAGGTAGATCTCGAGTTGCGATCAACGGGGTTCTCGAGTATCGACGGTGCACGGCCGCGCGTAATTCCGAGTGCATTTCGATAATAATGTAATTGAAGCATTTAATGCCCGGTGGCGTCGATATTCCAATAATTCACCGGGGGTCTCCCTGTCACGGATGCGCGATGGTATGAGGTGTAAGGGGTTCCTCCCCCGATTCCCGTTCGATTCCCGTGGGATCCCGGTCCTTCTCGGGTCCACGGCAATGCATCACTCTGTCCGCAGGCCCGTAACTCACCGCGGCGGCCGGTCGCACACGCGTGCTCGCGCGGACAGCGCGCGGGCAAACACCCGTGCCCACACGGACACGGCTGCCTGGCTATGGTCAATAAACGCACACCCGTTTATCCACCGTGCGAGTCCCGTTTGCGCGGGTGTAGACGTGCAGCTAGGTGTGCACACACGAGCCGACGCACAGCGACGGAAAGACGGGGTCGAACAGATATATGGCCCGAAGTGAACGACGTATCTAATCTAACCCTTCTGGACAAGATACTCCGTGATGCTCGACGGGGGTTGCCCGTCCGGCCATGCGTTAACCGTGCAGCCGCCCCCGGGCCCGGCCAAGTGTAATCTAAAATTACAAGAATCCACCGACTGGCGTATCGCTGCGCGGTTGACCCCGAGGGTCATTCGTCAATCTGTCGGACAATTGCCATCGACACTCGACGGTTTCAACTCGTTGTCTCGCGTTAATAAGAGTTTACGTGGATTTCGTTACAGTTTATCTGAGATTAGAACGGACGAGCGAAACGTTACCGAGTCTACAGCGAGGTCTGTTTAATCTCTCCATCCGCGACAGACGTCCCGAGCCGGTTCATTCGTCATATGAACGTAAACTCCGCGCGGTGTATACGGCGCGGATCGTAAAAGGCGTCAAAGTCACGATCCGTTCGCGGCTCGCTCGTCCCATTCGGACCCTGAGATATTCATCTCCATCAAGAAGAGGCTAATAACTCGAGCGTTCGCCGCTCGTTCGGTTCACCGAACAGAAAATAAGCGAAACGGAGTTCCGCGTCCCTGTCCTTTCGACTTCGCTCTTTGAACTCACTTTCTCGCCTCTCTCTTTCTCTCTCTCTTCCCTTCTGTCTGCGTGTTTTCCGCGACACCGTGTACGGGCGAAAACCATTAAGCTCGACACAATCGCGCCGCGGGTGGTCATCGCGACGAGCCGAAGGAGGAACTATCGCCGAAAGAAGGGAGGCGACGGTCCGTCTCCCTCTTCCATTATCGTTGAAACTCGTAAAAGCGAAATATGTACCGTGTAACTAGCTGCAGCGACGATCTGACGCGATCGGCGGATAGCGCCCGCATCGTGGCATATGACACGCTGGTTTTTGTCACGCCGCCCGCGACGTTGATTTCGATTCGATAAAATTGTGCCCCGGGCTGACGTTCACGAGGGCACACGCGCGTGAAAACGGAACAATAGGGCTTGCCAGGGCGTTCCCAGCTTTGACCTACTTTTCAGGAGCAGGTAAAAAGTGCATTCCTTTTTCACGGAACTCGACTGTCCATGATCCACGCTCAACGAGTACGATTCTTTTGACCTCGCACTCGTGATGAATAACGTTCTCGCCTGAATTCAAATGGACGATGGCGATGACGCTTCGCTTCAGGAAATTTCATTAAAATATCCATGGTTGTGTAATTATCGGTCAGAATAAACGTCGAAGGCTGGGTGAATCGATGGGTGACGATCGCGAGACGGGAACGATAATACGTGATTGGCCGGCCCGGAAATATTCTATCCCGCTCCGGGCCACCGTTAAAATCCTCTACGCAATTATTTATTAATTTACTTTCCAAACGAGAGACCGGCTCGATTTTGAACACCACGCCCCGGGTTATCGACTGTAAATTGTCCTAATATCCCACCGTCCGACCCTCGTTAGTTTAGTAATTATTTAACGTTCGTTAAACGAATCGCGTTAGTCGGTCTATCGTGTTATCGGTTTGAAGGAACAACAAAAATCGGATTCAGGCTGGTCAGCTCCCACGTCACTTTTCCGCGCCGTTAAACCCCGTCCGTTAATTCCCATTAATGCTTCCTGTTAATTACGTATGCATCTCGATGCACGCTAAACGCACACGGCGAACGCATTACGATGCACCCTTCGCCCGGACTCTGCTGTAACGGCACGTGACCGAGCGTCTCCGCGATTTTAAAACGCGACGTGTAAAAGGTTCTCGGCGAGGGGTTCGATTTCCTCCCCCCGAGATGAATGAATTAACGCTGGAAAATAAAGGCTCGGCTCGCTGGTGGCAAAATGGTCCGTGACTAACGCGCATCCCGTGCACACTTTATTTCGACACCGTGAAGAATCCTCGAACACATTGTACGACAGTTTCGCGCGTCGTGACTCGTTCTCCAAATACTTGAGCCAAACGTCCGTGTATCGAAGCTCGTTCTGGAATAGTGGACGTGGCGTATGGCTGATACGACCACAGATCGTTAACGCAAGCTGCCGTCGGGCTGAAATTACCCAGGTAGAAATGATCGATCCAATTAAGCACACGATGTAACGGAAACGTGTAATCGCATCTAGGAACGGTTAAAGATGATCGTACGTATAATTGGTAACATAGGTATAAGGTTTCTCGTTCTCTGGTTTGCGTCGACTTCACGGAATGATAAACTGGAAATTAGCCGGGGGAAGCAAGCGTTTCGGACTGACAGTCTCAAGTGGCGATCGAAAAATCATGGCAAGAGACATGGCCTTCTTTATATGTAATACTCCATGCTTTGCAATCTCTTTTTCTTATATATGTATCATCGACAATACAATATCTTCCACATGTGATACGTTTGTAAGAAAAGAAACTAACATGAAAAAAATTTATCAGGCCTAGTTGGCTTACGTGGTGGGGTAGGTTCCGACCTTCTACTAAAGACGGCCGTGGTCACATCGATTTTTCGTTGGATTGAACCCCACCGACGTCTTCGACTCGATTTCTCCTCGACAATGAACCTCTTGAAAAACGGAGGCACAGCGGGCTCTCGAATCGTTCTAATTGTACGCGATCGCGTGGAGATCGAAAAGGCCTGGCGGCTGGTTTGAAAGGCGTGAAACGCGACTATCGGCGAAATGATCAAAATGATCGAATGAAGAAGAAGCGAGGACCGTCCCCCGTGAACTATAAAGTGAATCTCATTAGCGGTGCCTTGATTCATAGCGCGGCTGCGGGGTCTCTTTGATGTCGAACGAGCTGCTTTGCCCCGGAGGGCCGCGGCACGCGGCATTATCGTTGTCACG
Organism: Ceratina calcarata; assembly: GCF_001652005.2. NCBI lineage: Eukaryota > Metazoa > Arthropoda > Insecta > Hymenoptera > Apidae > Ceratina > Ceratina calcarata. The sequence continues at coordinate 943,992 of NW_017171239.1, read as the reverse complement.
GTACCGAGACTGTTTCTAATTATCGGGAAGGAACCGGAAGTCGCAGCCTGCGTCGAAGCGGAGGAACGGTTCCTGGCTGTGTGCAACGCGCTCGTTGCGAACGAGAACGAGGAAGGTCTGCTTTCGGAGAGACAAAGCCTGTAGGGTCGATGGCCCACCTGTTCTTTCGACTCCCTTTGACGAATGGCGGACGGGTTCGCGCATTCATCGGGTCCCCTTTCATTAATCATATCGACGCCGGTGGTTGATCGGTGTTAAGTGTGTTGCGTGTCACGAGGCCTCCTCCATCGCGGTTTGTTTGGCTTTCATTAATATTCGATTCCGACGCGATCACGTCGGACAATGAATTTGTCCCGTGGATCGATTCGAGTACGAACATACGGTTTTGGATCTTCGAATCCGTGATTAGAAGATAATGAACGAAAGTTGAGCGGAAAGCAGGCAGTTTTCTTACACCTGCTCGGTTCCACGTCAATTTCCTCGTTCGTAACGGAACAATGGGGACACGTGTTGGAATTGAATTCAACGTCCGAACAGCAATTTCTGTTTAATCGTTCGGTCCCGGAACCGGCGGCGCGAGGAAAATAAATTCGTAGAGGCCCGCGCGACACGTTGCACTGATTGCACATCCGCTTCCGGCGTAGGCTTTCCGTGCGGCATTATAAAACCGGGGACCCACGAAAAGAAACATAATATTTATTGCCAGCTTCCGTTCAATTAGGGGTTGACACGCCGTCGCGACTACGGGGTGGATTCTCGGTTCCACTCTTTCACCCCTCGAAAACCTCGCCGGACCCGCCTGCCTTTCTCCGTTGCTCGTCGATGCCGTCGAAATCTATGTTCGCTCTCGCCCCACTCCAGTGGATGGGGTGTTCTGAATTTATATATTGTTCGCCCTCCTTCCGACGCGGGACGACACTCGCGAAATGGCTCGAGAGGCTTTTTTTTCCTTCTCACCCTGTGCCCCCGAACATACGGGGTGGAGGACTCGAGTGTCGCAGGGGACGGGGTTTGTAAATTACCGGTATTTTTCTCTCCTTGTTTTCTTTTTGGTGCATCCTTTCTCCCAGAGGGGCGAACGAGATCATCGGGATTTGTTTGCGGATCGTGGCGGAGCCGGGTTATTGAAACGTCCAACTAGATATTGCGTATGCTTACGTCGATTGGATTAAATATTTATCGAGGGGTCTGTCGTAATTATCACCGCGATCAATTTATTACGAAATTACCGCAGTTTCACGTCGAACCTTTAATTATACGTATTTAATTAATAGACAAGTGCAAATAATTTCGTGCATCGATACGACGTAATTTTAAAAGCGTGTTATATATTATTAATTTCTATTGATAGCCACTAGTACGTGCGCAGGCGAATGTTAATTTTAACTAGCGATCGTTGGTTGATGCCAACATCAGTGGCAATCGTGAACGATATTGCACGAAGGTCCCATGGTGTAATGGTCAGCACTCTGGACTTTGAATCCAGCGATCCGAGTTCAAATCTCGGTGGGACCTGAATTATTTTTTAATTTCTCAAAAATATTTCTAACCTACGGTAACCACGAATTTCCTATGAACGTCGTTTTATCGATGAATAAACAATTTTTTATCACGTGTTTCGTATCTTAACACCGCTCCGTACTCGGACTCAATTACGTCGATGCAGTTTTTTACTTAATCGTCGGTGGTACACGAGACGAGAGATACGATCTACCGCCAGGCGCAATATAGTAATGCATTTTTGTTGTTCGATCATTTTTAATTGGCTATCGTCGCCGTTAATTGGCCTTACGTGTCATCGTTCGACGCGTGCGTCTCCGTGGCCGCGAAATCCGCCGCTTAATCGCTAATTATGTAACACCGGATCGTCCGAGCGGACGCGATAATTCATTTATTATACATGTAATTCGATGATCGACGCCTGAGTGCGAGCTCCGCGTTATCGCCCCCTCGGTTCCACGAACAAGAGGCTCCACGACGCAGCTTTTTTGCATCGGAGATACCCGGTTCTTATCTCGAATCTCTGCTACTTGGCGTGCGGCTCGCGAATCAAAAATGCATCGGGCCTCCAATTACCGGTGGAATTAAGCCTCACTCCGCTGCGAGCGTGTAACGCGCGTTCCTGATGACAGATTACATCGCGTACGCAACGGCGCGGCATTAAAGATTGATTAAAATCGTACAAATTACAGGCGCAACGGTCTCATCGATGATTACGACGTCCAGCGATGTACGATTATTTTCAATATACAAAAGTGCAATCAATTGACGATAACATTGAATTTATTTACAATTCGACGGTCGAAGTTTGGTTTCCAATTACGTTCGTATTTCCATCGATCGAACTGCATATAATTCTCTCGTTTGCACAGAACCATTATATCTGTTCGCGTCTAACGTGGAAGTTCATCAATCACAATTACAAAACGCCGACGCGAATAGTAAAATCACACAAATTGTAGGTTCGTCGGCCTCGGCGGTCATCGCGTCGCACGCGAACGCATTATTACCGAACGTTTCACGGTATCAGCATTAATCAACCAAGCGTCCATTCAATATTTCCGAGCCTACTCGTCGCGTTGATTTCGATCCTCTTAAGGATGTATTGGCTATACAGTCAATCCGAAAAGTTTATGTACCTTAGAAAAACGCATTTCCTACAATTAAAAAGAAATCAGACGTCGGCAGAATAATGCTAATAATAAATAGCTACGTGCTAAAAAATATCCAATTAAGTATTGACGCTGACGAAAATTTTTTTTTTTCAAAATTGCGAAAAATGCTTCAAATAAAAGTTATTTTCCTTCTAATTTCGATATTTAACGAATTACGTATGATTATTTGGCACTTTATTGATGTTGACAAAATCCGACCATCCCACCGTCGAAACGGCGAACTTTTGGAAAAAAATTTCGTTTTTCCTCAATAACTCCTAAACCCTTGGAGATACGGGAAAATTGCATAGGACCTTTCTTGTAGAGGACGACGAGATCTACAATTTCTGTATAAAAGTTCTTCGCTAGCGTTAATAGTTTACGAGTTATTGACGAAAAACGAAAAAACAGTTTTTTGCAAATTACTCGTAAACTATTGACGCTAGCGAAATATTTTTACATGGAAATTGTAGATCTCGTCGTCCTCTACAAGAAAGGTCCTATGCAATTTTCCCGTATCTCCAAGGGTTTAGGAGTTATTGAGGAAAAACGAAATTTTTTTCCAAAAGTTCGCCGTTTCGACGGTGGGATGGTCGGATTTTGTCAACATCAATAANTGGCCATACAGTCGATCCCAAAAGCTTATGCATTCTAGAAACGCATTTTTTAAAAAGAAATCAGACGTCGGAAGAACATTGTTAATAATAAACAACAACAAAAAAATTTTCGATTTTTCCGAAATTTTTCCAAGGGGTACCCCTTCAATTTCTTCCAAATTTTCGTTTTTAGCCAATAACTCCCAAACCGTTGGACATACGGAAAAATTGCATAGGACTTTTCTTGTAGAGGACGACGAGATCTACAATTTCTGTATAAAAGTTCTTCGCTAGCGTTAATAGTTTACGAGTTATTGACGAAAAACGAAAAAACAGTTTTTTGCAAATTACTCGTAAACTATTGACGCTAGCGAAATATTTTTACATGGAAATTGTAGATCTCGTCGTCCTCTACAAGAAAAGTCCTATGCAATTTTTCCGTATGTCCAACGGTTTGGGAGTTATTGGCTAAAAACGAAAATTTGGAAGAAATTGAAGGGGTACCCCTTGGAAAAATTTCGGAAAAATCGAAAATTTTTTTGTTGTTGTTTATTATTAACAATGTTCTTCCGACGTCTGATTTCTTTTTAAAAAATGCGTTTCTAGAATGCATAAGCTTTTGGGATCGACTGTATGGCCAAAACATCCTTAAATCAGGCGCATAAAAACGAATTCCGCGCGACGACGCACCGTCAAATATTTCGTCGTGCTTCGTTGCGAACGCGTTTTTCAGTCTCTCGGCACGTGCAAAACGCATGGACGGCAGTGTCCAATTTCTGCGGAGAGTGGCTAAACGTTGGCATCTAAATACGCAAGATTTTATACTCATATTGCTGCTACGAGAACAAAGTACATATTTGTCCTCTTAAATCCAAATACGGTATACAGAATTTATTTCCGTCTTTATACCTTTTCTGAAACAAGGCTTTAACGGCAGTCGTTTATGGTGGCTCACGTTCCTCTTTACTGCAATTTTATTTCATTCGGTCGTCGTACCTTTACGCGTGTGTATAAATCAAATTGAATTATTCCAAGACGATTAATTCAACAATATATCGGGACTCGAAATTCACGAACATATTTCTGGTGGTTCGAAGACGGTCCGAGATCGGTGATCGGCGAATGATCGGGTATAAACGAGGCGAATAAGCGATCAGACGTAGGTTAATCCTCGGTGCCAGGACGAAATGACCGATTCCGCGAACCAGATTCTCCCGGAACGGCGCCGAACGGATAACGGAAGGTTCCCCATCTCCTGCCGGCAGGACGTTACCGTGCGATCGTAGTCGGAAGTTCATCAAGATGTGACAACGCTACCGTGAAACTGTCGCGCGGTCGTAAAATACTTTCTCAATTTAAATTTCAGCCGTGAGACGATCCCGAGGAAGTTTCAGGTTAACGAGCGGAACCCCCTCCGAGGTGACTCGGACGGCGGGACGATAAAATACCCGGCGTGGCACCCGTGCAACGTAATGACGGAACGTGTAATCGAGAGTCCCACGAGGGATCGTCGCCGGTGACACTTCGGCCCGCGAAATTACGCCCTCCGCGGATAGACCATCAGCCGTGGTATCGAGCATCTCGGCAGAGCGCGGCGCCGTGAACCGATCGTTTCCAAACGATCTTCTGGGAATCTTTGATATTTCAGATCGTTCGCAGATAATTCTTTAAACCGTTCAGCCTTGGAGAACGACGTAATTTTTGTGTAGACTCACCTCGAAGACGAGAACGAAGGGCGAGAATCGAGGGTTGTAAAGCAGGGCTCGCCTTATCCGCGAGATAGCGAGGAGGCGCGACACGATTGGATAACAAACGTTTTATCGCGTTTAATTTTCGTGCGAGGGACGTTAAAGTTTAACAGCTTCTTCGGCAATAAATAATATTATGCACGCGAGCCACCCTACTTGCTCACCGCGTGCTCTCCCCGTGTCTTTCTTTCGGGCCGAGACGGGTAACGGCCACTAGGCAATTAAATAAAATGCGATACCGTTCGAGTTATGACTGGAATCTTTTATGGTTTATGAGCACACTGCGTATTCCTTAAATCGCGGCATAAAGTAACTTCGTCGTTCTGGATTACATCTGCGCCTAACGTGCCCCACTGCTTTCTCGGCTGGAAATCAATTCCTTTAAACGTTTTGCCACTCTTCGTTTCCCATTCTACCATAACTAATTAAAATATGTATAAAAGATCTTTCCCACGAAAGAAACATCGACATCTCGCCTTAAGGAAACTTAGCATTTTTTTAATAGACGATCTCGAGCCAATTTCCCGGTTTCACCGTAAAACGCCCCCGAGATTTATGGTCGCCGCGTCAATTATAATCCGTTTCGTTCGAAAGCGGAGCTGTTCAACGCGGCTAACCCTTCGCGACTCCCACGACACACCCTCGAACTTATATCGTAAAAAACGAATATTAGACCTCTTCCCTCTCGTGTTTGGGGCGCTCTAAAAAAACCTTAGGACGTTTAAGTAAGACGCGAAATTTTTTATACCAGTAAAAGGCGCGTCGTAGGTGGCTCAGGCGAAAGCGTTCGTAAAACGCGTCCCTCTCACTTCGTCCGTATCAAATGATTACGTACCGTCACGCAGAATGGGGAATGGAGCAGATTTGACTGCCTGTTTAAAATTGTTTATCTATGCGTCGTTTTAACAACGCGTATATACGATCTCGCACTTTGTCATTCATCCCCTGTCGGTATTCCACAGTTTAAGATGTTATTTAATGGATGCGCGGAAGACGTCAGCTGCCCTCGCTTAGCGTTCACGACGAACGAAGTTGAATCGAATTATGGAATGTGCGCAGGTCGCCTCTCGACTTGATGAAGATCCTTCTGGATCTTCGATACAAAACTCGGTCAGATTCTATACTTATTTTTCCATATTTCCGCGATCTCTCGTCCTCTGCTCGATGAGAACCTTGACGTTCTAGAAACTGGGCTAAGAATCTTCAGTTTTGGTAACGAAGGATGCCCGAGATAAAGTGTACGATATCTGGAAATACTATCAGCTCGGTAAGCGATTTTATTAAAGGAACCGTCATTTTTCGATTGCGCCGTGAACTCGATAAACTCGACCCGATTCCTTTTTATTTCAAAATGTTTGCTAAGAGTCATGCTGAAGCGCACGAATTTGATGTTTCTGGGTCGACGTGCACGTTTCTGTCGTGAAACGCGAGCAGAAGCGTCTGACTGGCAGCGTCTGACCATGACCGGGAGAATCTACTTGGTCCCGTTCAGTAGAGAAACGAGTCTGTACGGAAATGGAATCTGCGTGTCCCAAATATTTTTCACCGTGATTGTATTCTATTTCATTCGAAATATTCCTATGTGCGCATAACAACGCTTGGCTCAATTACTATCAAACAGCAAATATAACTGTGCAAACGCATCGGTATTTCATAATTAAATTTGTTATTGAATATTTGCACGATGGAACGTCGATCAAAAACGCACTCGTCATTGCGTTTAATCTACACATTCCAATTCTTCAGTTTGCAAACACAATTGATTAAATAATGATTGATCGTTTTTCGATTTCATCGCGCGATTTTTCTGTT
>NW_017171239.1:844682-932182 GCF_001652005.2 Ceratina calcarata | reverse complement strand
CGAGGGAGCGAGAGAGAGAGGCAGATGACAAAAGAGGAACGACGCAGGGTTGAAATGTGGAGAAAGCAGGGAAACAAGAAAACGCGTGGAGAATCCGAGGGAAAAATGTAGAAAAGAGAGGAAAGCGATAACGCGGAAGAGTCAATGGGGAAAGGAAAAACGGATCGGTCGCTAAAGCGGGGCGAGTCGATGGAAGACTGTAGGAAGGACGGGACGACAAAAAGAGGGAGTGGTGGAACGGAAGAAACGCGGGAAAAACGCAGCGAAAAGTGCATCAACGATGGAAGGCATGTTCGCTGATTTACGAGCGGCAGTTGCTGGAAGGGCATTAATATTCGTGACGGAATATTAAACCGCGAGCGTCAATGGCCAGAGCTTCAAAGGGATTTTCCGGCCGCGCGGCCCCGAGGAAAAGGGAGAGAGACGGACGCGAGCGCGAGGGTGGCCGGAGACAGATCGACGTTCCCGCAAGATTATGAGATTCTCGTTAAGTGTCACGCGTAAAGAGTTCTTTCATACGCGACCCCGCGACTCTTTTTTTATCATCGTCGACTCCGACGCTGCCGTCGTTTATAAAATGTAAATGTCGCGCGAGGAAAAGATTTATCGGATCTGGTTGGAACGGGAGATTTATGTCGTTCATTTACAGGCTTAGAAAGTATACGAGAGTACATACGTTTGTACATTCGATACTGCGAAACGTGCAAACGTTTCACTGGGACAAGGAGTCTTCGATGAAGTATCAATTAAGTACCATGGAGAAATCCCAGCGTGGAACGTCGTGTCCGATCCGAGCGAGAACGTTAACGAGATAAGGCTGCCTGAGAGGGTAGTTTCGGTAATAACGAGGAGCATTTTTATAACGAGGATCACCGTCGCGGAATCATCTCTCGGGAGAGAAGGGAGAGAAGAGGCTGGTGCGCGACGCGACGCGACGTCTCTCTAACCGACCTTCGTCTAGCTCCTCCGTCGTCGTCGTCGTCGCGGGGAGACTTAATTATCTAATTAATTAACCTCAATCAGAACGATGAGTAATTTCTCGGTTCGCTGGCGCCTTTGCCGTTGTGCCGAGACTTTCTTGTCACGCCGACACGACTGTGGCCCCGAATCACGGATGAGTTCACGGCAAATCGATTATGTCCCGATGCTTTGCTATCGCCCGCCTCTATTTAGGCGCGCCATCCGCGCAGGATCCACGATCCTCCGGCGTTATCCTGTTTTCCCTGGCCGACCAATTTGCTCCTGCACCAGATCCGTCCTACGCTCCACGCTATCTTGCCCTCCTTTATCTTCGCCTCTTACACGAACCGATCGCGTGATAACTCGCTCGTGAAACGACCGGGCGACGCGAGTTTGTTTTACCGGAGGTTCCCTCGGCTGGAAATTGCGTTCGACAAAGGAATCTTTGAGAATTTTAGAATAACCGTACGTGAATATTACAAATTCTATGATATCGTCAAACTGAATTAAAATACGTATGCAAATCCTTGCGAGTCCCACTTAGTGATATTAATTCAATTAGCGCTCTACTGTGTCGCGTTAAGCGAAACGTTCTATCCGACCCCCTGTGTAAATCGTGCGGCACCCTCCGCGAAATAACAACACGCCCCGTTTGGAAACCGAAATTCCAAGCGAGAGTCTTCGTCCAGGATTCTCGCCATCAAAAGCGACATTCACCCCCTTCCTCGGCCACCCCCGTATCGGTGTAACTGACGTTTTTGAAGCGTCAAGTGGATCCACCCAGAAGGCACGCGGACGGGGGACCGGACGGAAGCCGCTCGTCGATCCATATCGGCTACTGTTTTACATAAACACCAACTCGTCAGCAGCAGGGACGGAAACCGCAATCGCGACGGCATCGAGAGGGCACAGGGATTCCTCTGGAAGCCTAAGCGATCTCAAGTGTTTTCGCAGTTGACTCGCGGCGTGTTTGCGCGGCGAGCGAAGCTTTTTAAGCACGGTTTAACCCTGGCCCCGGGGCCCTCGATTCCCGTTCGGCTAACTTCGTATTTAGTCAGTCGACCCGGAGCCGCTAGGCGCGATGGGAAACGACAAGTGGCAGTCCTCCACCCTCGTGCGACGATTACCGACCGCCTTTCATGTGCTAATTCCTGTTTATTTAATCGAACGCTGACGCCGATCGGCCTCGGTCCGCGAAAGGACGAACGATCGCCCGGGGATTAATTTCTAATATGCTTTAACGTCGCCGAGCACAGATCGTTCCGACGAACTCGTTCAGACGAATCAGAGATTCCTTTTCAATCTGTCCACGTGTCCTCTCTTAATACATATATCGCCGTCGTTACGTTCACGATCATTATCACTGAAACTCATATTTGTTCTCGTTTCTAATACATTTTAATTATCTCGTTCCCGGGAATCTTTCATTAGAACACACGAGATCGCGAGAATTCAGTGTTGTGGTTATTATTATTATACGACTGTAATTTGGGGAAATTGCGAAGGCTCGCTAAAAGCGGATACTGCAGCGTGGACCAATTAGCATGTCCGTAAATCACCGGCGAATTACTTTACGAGCTCGCCGCGATAAAATCGCCGGACAAGCCTCATCTCCAGCCTCGCTTAACGAACGATAACAATGATTCATGCGGCGAATTTGATTATCGAATACACTGCACTTTTTAATTTCCATACCACGAGACAGAATTTAATCGCATATAAAATTACGTCCCTGCATCGCTGTACGAGAATCGAGACTGAGTATGTAACGCTTCGAATAAAAGTTGTAGGTACTGTTGTTACCTACATACAATTTTTTTCTATCTCGAATACTTCAAAAGTAATCGATTGACCGCGAGTGAGCCTATTTTTTTTCTGTTTCTTCGTCTCTCGTATGCTGCGATATCGATTTGACGACAGTCGATTATTCAGTTCCAAATCACGATGCCGTATAACAACGTTTGACAGATTCTCGTCTCTCGTTTATCGGAGGGACGTGTCTCACCTCGCGCATCTCCATTTCCGGGAATTTTTGTATCGACTAATGGATCGCGTCCGCGAACATGTTTATGCAACGGCAGAGTTACTTCTCCCGGCTGGCGAGATCCTACCCGGTTCTAAAGCTCGTTGACGTATACGATCGCCAGGTAAACCCGTACCCGCTCGCCGCGATTCTGATTTTCATTCGTTTCCATTTTCACAGTCGTTCATACGAGCTTACGTGTTGGACAATGTGTACGTTTGCGTGCTCATGCACATACTTTTCTACGTGGCGCTATGGTACGCGACCACGGTGAGTCGAGTTGTTCTTAATGAATAAATGAACGTTCGTTGATCAATGCTTGGGCTTAGGTGATACGGAAAATGGAGAAGTCGAACAAGACGATGCTGAAAATTATGGAAGAGAACAGAACGGTGCGCCGATCGATGCTGCATTTAATTAAAAAATCGTATTGATTCCTCGTTTATTGTTACAGAGACTGCGCGATGTAGCTGCGTTGAAAGATAAGAAAGCCGAGTACGACCAAGTCGTGGTTAAAACGGTTTGTGTTGAAAATCGAAATTAGCTAAGGAACGTAAATGATTAAGATATTTCTTTATAGAAAGATGCGCAAAAGTTAACGTCGATAGAGCTAGAGGACGAAGTAATTAGAAATACATTTAAAAAATTGATACGATATTAAGAGACGATCGATCATTTAGATGCGACGGTTGAGCACGGAACTGATCAATGCTGCAGGCAAGCTCTCCGAGTTGGAGAAGATCGTTGAAAAAGTACAGGAACCTATCTCTCCCGTGGGAACGCCAACGGTCCGGCGGTTCACCGATTGTCATTAAGCCGTAGTTGATTTTCAGTACAAGTCCAATGGGAAATCGTACGAGAGTTCTGCGGGCGACGTCGCTGACCGAGAAAACGCGAACGAGCTCTCTCGCGAGGGACGGTCGGACTCGCTCGAGAATCTCAAGGTACGTTTCAATTAACGAACGATCCTCCGGTTGTTCGACCGCTGTAATTGTCGCGAAAATCGAGACCCTCGCGGTTCGCCTCTTCGACGGCGTCTACATCGTAACGGGTTGAAGGCAAGACGGATTGTTCGAGAATTCTGTTGGTGAACTCGCGGCCACCGGGGCGACGCGTAAAGTTATTTCGGTGTCTGCGAACGAAATTGGGGAAAACGATGGGACTCGAGTTAGTTAAGACGCATTCAACGGAGAGCCTGGCTGCGGAAGGGTTGACGCTGACGTCGTTTCGGATTATCCCGTATTATTGTTAGGATCATTGTACGTTGACACGATGCTCGAGCGTGTAACGTATCAACAGATTGCTTAGATAATTGTACCAATTACTGCGCATGCATCATTGGTACTCCATCAGCGGGACTGTATTAACGTTTACTGTTCACGGGAAATCAAACGCGTAATTAGGATTAATATACCCGTGTTTTCCCTCGTGGTCAGAAATCAGCCGAAGCGTTTGTGTTAAAGATACTCGAGCCGTCCTTCCCACCGCCACCGCCACCGGAACCTCCTCGCAGGAAATATGGGATCTTTGTCACTCGACCTCCTGGCCAACGTCGTCCACCTCCCACAGCTGCAGCTGCGACCGTGCCCCCGAAAATCGGATTCAAGTAACTTTGCCTCCGTGGAAGCCTCCTCGGAATCCGCCTTTCACCGTGAGCACCCGTATTCGTTACCTTTTACGCGCGATCGTCACTTCCATCTATCGTCAATCGCTAATTACTCGATATATTACTTCTAACTCGTCTATTCAGGCAAACACCTTTCTCGAATGACTCTCCGTTTCTTTTTTCTCTCGGACATTGCTACTTTACTGAGAAAAATCAATAAAACATTGCACGCGCGTTAAGTGTTTCGTTCGGTAAATATTTTGTCAGTTGAATTAGACGTCGCGTATTTATTACGGCAAACATCGGATTTATCGCGAACCGCTAGAAAGACGAGTGTAACTTATCACTGATCAGCTTTCTCTTTTCACCGCTTCATTGCTCGATACGTTGCTCGGTATAATTGTGATAGTTCAAACTTTCTCGAACGTTACTGGCAACCGAAGAATTCGTGAAACAGTTGCCGTTGTCGACCGTCGACGTTCTTCTTCGATCGGCTATCGTTTAAGCTAAGCGTTTCTTTCAGGCACCGAGAAGTTCGTCTGGAGCGGTGGGGACCGTCGACACGACGATAGGAGGAAAAGACGATATGGAAAATTCATCGACAATTCCGTTTCACCGCGTTACAACGTGAAGAAGTGGCAAGCCGAATCGTTCAAACACGTGACGCCCTTCACTAAGTCGCTGCTGGGTCTCCTCACGATTTTTACGAAAGACTGATTTGCGATAAATTTTTGTGTCTTCGTATAGTGTCATAATCTGTTCGTTGATAAGGATATTAAATAAAAGTATAGGAAATAAAAGTCTCGACCCAATATTCCTGTTCCATTTTATTTCAGTGAAGGTAAGTGCATAATTAATTAAAAAGTTTCACGGCTGACAAAGGTTAGTAGCAAAGCGTCGTTTCGCCGAATCAGATATCATTGTGATCATTTTCCACATTGAAAGTCTGAGTCGTAATGGTCTCTCGACCTACTCAACACTTCACGCACAGTCTAATCTTGATCGCATACATCTATTATAACGGGCGAATATTATCACAACATGGAGAAAACACATTTGCATACACGTGACGCTGTCAATGCCGTTAATTAACGCTTATTCTCCATTTCTAAAACGCATCCCAACTCAAAGGGCTTGTAAATTAACCATACGTCCTCTTAACGAGCATTGCCACCGATTCTCCCGCATAAGTAATTGTCCCCGAGTCTCTTATCGATTCGAGTGTATGCTGATGTTCGTTATTTGCCTAAACGAATCCTCGTTAAAGGAAACTTTTTAAATCCAGGGCTGGTTTTTTTAATTAGTTCGATCTGACCGTTAAAAGTACAGATGCGTTTCCGTCGTTAGAATCTGAGACACTAAATGTATCTATCGACGTAATACGGATAACGCGATAATTTGCTGCGCAAATAGTTTAATCGATGTTTGAACGAACACGTAATGAGTAGAGCTGACGTTTGTAAAACGTGACAGCAGATTATTCTTTCTCGGTTATTTCTGTTCTCTTTATGTCTTCCGTAAGAATTTATAGATAAGACACTTTTTCCGATCACCGTGGAATGTAATCTATAGAAAAGTTCCGTTCCTGCGTCACCGCATACTTGCACTTTCAAAGGTAATCGACGAACGAAAACGAGTGTTTCTATTTATTAATTATTACTGTTTCGAAAATAAATCGTTTAGCGTCTCGGTATTTTACACGCGATACAGAAACAACTTTTTTCATTCACTTAAACGCCGTGTAATCACTTGACATTATGTATGACGTGCGTCGCGTTATATCAGAGAACCAACAGTCCCACGGATATTACATCAAAGGCCGTCGCTAAAGAGAAACAATGTACATCATTACACCGTCATAAATTATACATAGATCGTTCGGTTCACGACTACCGGCGATTAAAAGTCGTGTTGACTCTCCGTCAATTCGCGTCGCAGACCAACACGAGAAACGATTCCATGGTATATACATATATACATATATACCTATATAATTGAAGAAAATGCATTTCTTGCGGGAACAGGATTGCAGGAGGAACAGGTAACACGATTGACCGGACTGGGAAGGAATTTATGAAAGCGAACCGCTTCTGGTCTGACCTGCACGCGCTCATATCACTGTCCTTGACAGAACTGGTTGTACAGGAAAAATTCTTCGTCCTTTGTCTTACGCACCAGATGTGATACCGAGTAAAATCGAGAGGAGCGTCTACTTCGAAATCGAAAAGAATTATATTACAATATTATTGTAAATATGACTTGAATTTTGTATGATTTTTCTCGCTCGCTTGCACCGGTTAAACTGGCGAACGAGCCGAGTCGTGGTACTCAGGATCGGCCGATCGGATCAGGCGCTGCGCTGCGTGGCGAATGTCCAACTTTCACTGACGACTCGTTAGGTCCGCCGCCGAGGTTTCGAATCATTCACAGTCATTCCGCGACGTTGGTACACCGCGGCAGGGTCGGTGAATTCCTCCATCGGATACGTTCTCCTCGATACACAGTGTAATTATTCGTTGTTATTAAACTGTTTAATAAAGAATTAAAATTTGGCACGCGGTATTCAATTCCAGTTTCGAACGTTAAAGTTCCGCAATAGTGTCAGTGGTTTATTAACGTGGATCTCGTACACAGTGTTTTTAATGATCGATCTGTTACAGAAATCTGACGAACGTCGTTGAAGGAATTCTATAAGTAGAATAATTGTAATAAATTTTTGACGAAACGTAGTGCAGGTTGTAAATGGATTATTTTAATTCTATTCGAAGTGAATTGGTTTCGATCGTCGCGCGGTGTTTTCTTGAATGGCGTTCGGAACGGTTCGACGAAAGTGGAAGTGAACAGAGAGCGAAAGTTTCGCTGTAACGTTCTCCACGTTGGAAGTCGACGCTCTCCGCTCCGGCTGGCGCATCGTAGATGCTTCTCACGAGTACGTATTGTTCTATGGTAACCGGACGAATTTATATGCTCTCAAAAATTGGGTTAAGGCATCGTTTGCGTAACTGCAGTACGTACTGCGTTCTCCTTTCGAATCGTTGCGAAACCCTTTGTGTACTCATTAATTTCAACGTATTTTATTCTTCGAGAACACGGCTCGATTTTAACAATCGCAAATTAACTTCAACTGAACTGAACCGTTTACAAATTTCAACGTTCGTAATTTCGAGCTTGTTCGTCAGTGGTCAAAGAGTAGACTCAGTATCTGATGTGAATCTAAAAATTTTGAGGTGGATTAAACGAAAATTTGCCGATTCACGAAGAACGGTCGCGAAACAGCGTTTCCGTTTTAATCGTTAGGTGTAGCCGAGTAAAGTTCAAACTGCGGATCCAGTCCTGGCCTTGCGCTCCAAACGATCCGGTCTCGGAATCGACGACGCCGCGAGCTAGTTAGACCCGCAGTGAATCGAGGATCGCCGATCGGTACGGACGCGCGACATCGTTCTCACGTGTTTCGAGGTCGACACGCGCCGAGGACACTGACAAAGAGTCATGGTCATGGACACCAGCACGGTGCGGCTCGTGATATTCCTCGGGATGTTCCTCATGTTCGTCGGCGATTATACTTATGTGATCACCACGATCTTCGGCCAATCGGTCAATCAGAATCACACGGAACCAATAAAGAGTCCGGTGGATGCTGGAAGCAAGCTTTCCAGTGACGGGACAGCCTTGGCGAAGAAGGACGCGGAGAACGGTAAGGAAAAATATTATCTGACGCACTGGAAAATCATATGGAAAAACCGTACAGTGAATCATAAATGAAAAACAGATTAAGAGCAAAATAATTTTGTGATTAAAGAAAATTTCTGTATGAGCTTTCATGCGTGTGTGAAGAACTTCTCTGTGCCATAGTTTTCAGAATTGGAAGTTTTATTCAGAATTTTCCAACAATACTGGGAAACGTTCGCCTGCTTAGCATGTTTGCATCGCCATACCTTACGTAATCGTTGAATAAAGCGCCTGTCGCAATCGATGAGACGTATTGGCCGTCGAAAAATTCCACGGTGCACCTGTCCGTTGTAACTGAACACCAGCTCGACGAGCCGTCAGTCACGCTGATTAACCGTTAAGACTGATATTCAGTTAACGCGTTGCCGGCAAAAAGAATCGTAAAAACTAGTCTCGTCCAATTGGAAAATGTTCTTGGAAAGTATCATAAATGTTAGATATACGATACAGGTATCGCATGCTTATCTTTCACGGCTATCTTTGAGATTGAGAACAAATTTCACTGCGGAGCGACAAGCTAATTAAATTATGCGAGGGTCTACTGTATTCCTAATTGCAATAGTGAGCATTTAATTAACGTGGCCACAATTAAGTTCAATTGAGAAATTCTGGTGATAGATCGGTGGAACGTGTTAGGAATTCAGTGGCCGAGTTCAACTTTATAGATAACTTTGCAGTGATTTCGCGACGCGCCAAGATAATGTCGACGATCAAGACCGCTTGTCTGCCCAAGCTGATATGCGAACTGACCTCGTCCGTTCATCAGGACCAACTCAGCGAGATGGAACGATCTTTGCTAAATCTAATCAGGTAATTCAGTCGTAACGTATTTTACATTGCAGTCTGTTTGTTTCACTTTCGCCATTCGAATCTCGAGAGGCAGTTGGTTGCTCGGTCGAGCGAAAGAGGCAAAATAGACCGTGACCAAGAACACGTGGTAATTACATGGGAGGAAATGTTGGCTAAATGATTGACGTTCGAGAACCCTTGGGACGATCGGCCAGTTTCACAGCAATTCGCGATTTTTATGCCTCGAATCAGGGTGCTCGTCCACTTTCATCATGTCGGCCCAGAATCCAGTGCGCTACTTTCACTTTTCCACTTTCGATCCATGCTTATCCGTGCGTTATTTCGCTGAATCGCAAGACTCTTTAAAGGTCGATCACGTAATCGGTGCCAAAACTTGTTGTTTAATTTCATTGCGAAATTTCATTTGGCGAATCGCGAGTTGAATTATCTCGCAATCTCGAGATTACAATTGTGCACGATGACAGGCGCGGTGGAAATTCTGCTCGATGCCATGAGCCGGGCCCGGACCAAACGAACGAATAAACGTCCCGTCGATATCTCACTAAACAGATGCAGCCGCGGCGTTGTGTCAGCCCGGATAAAATCGGTGAATCCACGCGCGTCATCGAAAATTGGACGCCGGGTCAAAGCCGGTTGCGTTTCGCAATTTTCACCGGCGGCGTGGCGCGTCGCGTGGGACGATTTGCGCGTTGACCGGAGGACCGAAACGTGGCGTTGCGACGCTGGGGATTGGACATCGCCCGGACCTGTCCCGCAATTTTCGTTTACGATCAAAAGGCGAAACGCGTAACCACGCGCAGCACTCGCGTTACTTGGATAATGCGTGACCCGGCCGTGGTCTCCGTGACTATTTTGCTTGCTGATTAAAAGCAAAGTTATGTTAAACCGGCCAAATATTGACTCCGGTAACGCGCGGTTCGATCGGTTCGTCCCCGCTACCCGATGAAAATCCTTGTAATTTTAACGCATTCATACCTTTCGATTCGCGTGAATAAAATAAAATTTCTGCGAAAGTTTTAATCGAGCGGGTCGTGCCGGCCGTAGTGAAATTTTTATATAAAGAAAAAAGTATGTTTCTTAAATTTTAACGGTACCATAAAACCGTCTTGAAACTTCCATTGCTTCCGGTTATTAGCAAGTTCCTAGACTCACGAGAGGTCGAGCTACAACGTGAAAGTTCCACCGCTGTTACGTAAGCCACTCCGAAAAGGTAAGCGTGTCTGCCTCGCGTCGTCTGATTCTACTTCGCTCTGACAATCCGCCACTTTCCTTTTCACGCGTTATCCAACATCTTCCGACTTTCTACAAGCATTTGAGTTATACCAGGCTCGTTATGTCCCTGAATGTTATTTTCGATCAAATACGAGTGTATCGGACAATGAACAAAGAGTGTATCGTGACGTCGCTGTTAACGTCCCGGAAGGACCCGTGCTTTACATTTACTTTTATGTGTACGTAAACGGCACATCGCGAAGGAAGCGGAGCCGATCTTTATTGGATTGCTTCGGGTCAAACCGATCAAGATGGAAAAGCTAAGAAACCGTTTCCTCGTTAAATCCGCCTTGAGGCTGCGATCGTAAACGATCCGGGGTGGAATTTCCCTTTTGCGGCCGCGAGACGTATTTCTCGTGATCTATGCGTGACGAAACTACTTGCAAGACGTATTCTTCCCGTAGGCAAATTCCTGACTCGAAGCCGTGTCCCAGTTTGAAAAACGATCTGTACCTCCCTCTTAGTCGAGTCGAACGTTAATGTGAAAATTGAGAAAGTCGGTTTCTATTGAAAAATACCGGAAATAGATTTTTCTGTATGTTTCTCTATGACAGAGAAAGGCGCCGTGTTGTTTTCAGTCGATTTCATCGAGCGTAACCGGATTCCGGTGCTCGCACTCGATCGTACACCGACACCCGTCGATATCGAAAGTAAAAGGCGACTCGCCTTGTGCCTGTTCTTATGTACGCCTCGACGTCGTCTCGACCAGTTTAATCATGGTCAACTGCCGCGAAAGTGGAACCGATCTCATTGGCGCCGCACTATTTCCGATTATTATTTCACCACCGGGAATCGAACACCGGATTCTCCGTTTCGTGCGAAAAACGAAATCGTATATAATAAGATCTGAGTTTTCTAGTATTCCACTGAATTTAATTTGCAAGAACAAAGAGTTCAAGTTATGTAAACCTCTGAGATCGATAAATTTTTCATAGACTCGCGTTGCCACGGCAACCGATGATACTTGTAAAGAAAGCAAAGCGGCCGATGAATATTTAACGACGATTTTTCAGGGACACGAGTCTGAGCACCATGGCGGAAGTGCCCTCGAGGTACCACTTCGCCGCCCATATGGGTCAACTGATATCCGGGCTGGAAGGTCAGGGATGTCACAACTTTTACCCAACCTGTCCGCTGCCCGGGTCCAGCGTCTTGAATATGATGAAGAAAATTCGACTGCGCTGACCGAGGACGAAGGTCCAACACGACGACGACGACGACGACGTGGCTTGTGATATCGCTGACAATTTTTGTATCTTGTAATCCTAAGAACGTTTGTCTTGCGTTTAGATTAAGAAACGGTCATTATACTCTACTCTGACGAACGCACGTCCGTTGGATTAATAATTATGTACGATTACGTTTAAGGAAATCGAATAGTATTTAACGCGTACCAGGAAACCCGTTTGTTCGTCAGAATAAACGTGCTACGATTATTTATTTTCGCATGGACGAAATTCAGCGATTCTACACGAGGTGTAGATCATAAATTCTTATCGCATATTTGAAATAAACGTTTGTCGAATGAATTTTTGAACTTTCATTCCTGTCCCGTCCCTTCGAGATTTTCTATTCTGGTTAAGAACGGCTTCCGGCGAAAAGAGGCAAATATTGTTTCGCGTGAAAACAATCGGGACGGTTTACAGCGGCGTCGGCCGAGGAGTTATTGTAATAATCCCGGGGCGCCCTTTTATCGGCTTAAGCGCGATGCCAAGCGAGCGTTTCTAACGATCGCTGCTACGGGATCGTGCCAAAAACCGTGTCGAGCAGTTAGGATCTACGATATTCCAGGAAAAATGATCGCGACCGTTTCGTTTCGTTTCTTTTATTGCGCCAGCTCGTGGGAAATCGTAATCGCCAGCCTCCCGGAAAAACGATGACTCCCGCTGTTTCGCCCGAGCGTCGCGACGCTATTTGATAGCGCATACACAATATCTCCTTTGAAAATGAGATAGCCGGCATTCTTGTCGATGTCGCAGAACAGAACGGAGGCAACCAATTATTTTAGAAACAAATAGTAATACACGTTTCTCACTTTCCATCGCCAAATTCAGAACAAGGATTCTCATTAATTTCTCTGTAGGAAGTCAGGTGTCGTTTGCCTATGCAGCAGGTAAAAGTGCATCTGTATAATAATCGAACGTGAATGGGGACACAGGAAAATGTTCGTTGAGCAACACCCGTAATAGGCCTCGTTCCACGCGAGAAATCGATTATATTCTGACCGAGTAGCCGCTGCGTGATCACACTGGAGTCGACACCGTTTCTCTTATTGTTGCGAGACACTGATTCAAAAAAATCACTCGTATCTATCCTCTTTGAAATCACCATCGATTCTTCACTCGACCTCGATCGTACATCACTGTACGACTAAATACTCACTGTCCAACTCGGTCGATCTCTTCTACATTCGTACAGATTGTGACTCTGATACGGAGCAACGTGCGAGCCTGGGGGGTCAGGAAGCCGGCCTTGCGGAGGACGTCACGTACCTCACGGACCTGGTAGCGCACTAAATGTCGCAATCGTCCGGTCACCGTTCGTTTGAACGCAAACTGAGGAAGAAGGGGCGATCACTTTCTCTCGGTGCGAACCGCGGCAGAGAGCCCTCGAGGAACACTTGCCCACGAGTTTTTACCAAAGGAACAGCCAGCCGTCGCGTTTCCCGACTGGGGCTTCTCTGCCGCACGATTCTCACCGACAACAGGTCCGATCGCCACTGATTCAGGAGACCCATGTATACATTGACAGTGAATTAAAATTGGTGAACTGTGTTGGGTTTCGATGATGATTATTTCTCATGATCTGACTTGTTCGAATAGCGAACTTGGTGAAGCTTTTCGTCTTCTTATTAGAGAGATATAATTATTTCGAAAGGAAAATAGAATTTGACTCGAAGGTGCATGTCTCAAAGAATATTTTAATTGATTCATCAGATTGCATTCGGAGATGCGATTAACGCGCGTGTTTCTCTTCCTGGGATGTTACCTCTTGGCAGTGACATTGGTGAACGCGGCTCCGAGTCCGGAGGAACCTGCGTTCGAGATCCCGGTACAACTGCTCGGATTTCCAGTGATCATCGCCGCGGTCAGGATCACCAACTTCGTGAAGAAACTGGCCTACTCTTTGAATCCAGGTAATCGTAGTTGGTCAAACGAGGAAAAGTTAAAGCACGTCGCATAAGTAACCCAGGGATTCCGCGCGTGAATCGATTCGACGAACAGCGAAAGCGAAAGTGTTCCACTTGTTGCGACTTCCACAAGCCGTATGTAACGTCCGTGTAACTTGGCGCCGTGTCACTTCCTGACTCGTTTCCACCTATTGAAACTTTTCGTGCTAATTAGAAAAATCAATAATAGCTCAATGCACTCGGTTGATGAATAGAGTTTTAAAGATACAAACAATGATCGCAATTGTTTCTATTCTTCAAATATTTTACAATTGACAGCATAGAGTTCCGGGATTGAACTTTATTATCGATAAGAGAATAGAGTGGAGGTGTTCGAAAGTTGACGAGCAGTCAGCGATGACAGGCAAACGTGGCCGCAAATGGAGTTGTATTGGATACGTCAATTTTCGTTAAAGCGATCGTCGAAGAAACTGCCTCGTCCACTAGTCATTAATTAGCGAGCGTCATTCTCCGGCTCTAAATGACTGGAACGCGTATCACCACTTGGATTGATGACAGTTAACTTAACGGCTAATATGGAATCTGCATAGCGCGTTAATGGAACTGACAGCGTGATAAATACAACGTTAAAAATCATTCAAAATGCTTAATTAGAGAGTGTCTAAAACTGCCTTTTACGAAGTTTGTATCGTTAGTTGCGAAACAATTTTGACATTTACTGAACGGCTCTTTTTCAGAGACTTACGTCAGCCGGGTGAAGCGAGCTCACCGTTTGGTACACGACGAGGAGATTCTAGATGTTAGTCAAGTAGAGAAGAAGCTGGTTTCGGAATTAGGAAATAATGTTTGCGTTTACGAGAGAATCTGCGCCAAATACGCGACACAAACTTTGCACAGAAGAAGCCGGGAGAGATCTTTGGATTGGAACACTGTCTTCAGGTGCGTTCTAATTCAGCTGTAAAAATAATGCTTGATTTATCTTATAATTTATCATATCAACTTTTTGCCACACCACAAGAAACTTTTCTTAATCTAATTTTTTGCATCGTTTCGACACACTCGGCTTTCGAGATCGTCTAGATTCTAGTCTCCACTTTTTCATTCACCTCATTCGATGCAATCGTTAACGATCCTGCTTTCGTTTCCCATCGTCTCCGATGGAAAATGGATCCAACATTATCGATCGTGAAAGTCCTCAGCAATGATAGATCGTTGCACCAGCCTTGGAATGCGAGGCAGCATCGGTGGAACGAGAACGAGAGCTTCTCGATCCTGCGCTACTTACGTAACCGTGACCCTGAAGTTCAAGGCATGGATGATCAATTACTGGTTTTTCATCGTTTTGCTCCGTAGGTTTGCGAAATCCCGCGAGGCTTAATAATTAATCGTTAACGCATGGAGGAAAGCTACTGGCCCATTTGCACGGTCAGCCGTAATGCAATCGCTGCCCCCTGTCACTCAACCGTCTTACCTATTTTTTGCCCCGTAGATTTCGCTCTGCGTCGCGAGCGTAAATCGTTACAAGGATCGCGACTCCTTCGGATAATTATGTGTTAAATTTCATAATAGAGAAATTTGTGGAATTTTTGTCGGAGCTCATTGATATTCACAGATTACGGATAGATGACGAAAGAGGTTTGCCCGTTCCACTGCGAGTCACGTAGCGGTTAGAACGTCGTAGACTTTGGAATCGATCGGGAGTCGAGTCACGAACGGCTGTCGGTTGATCTTTTACGTGTTCCCCGCGCGTATTGTATCTTGAAAAGGTTCGCGGAAACCGAAGTGAAAGCACTGGGACTCGGGCATGATTTCGATGAATTTTAACTAAAGCGGTAGACTGAAAAACTGAGATAAAAATAAGGGAGGAAAATAAATTCAGTGTAGGAAGAACGCGACGGTGGGCTCCGATCCAAACGGCTTCGGTCCGGGCGTTTCCCTCCGACTAATAGTAGCTAAATAGAAATCGGTGCTACCGGTTCTTCGAGCCACGAGCTAGCACTAAATTCAGTTGTAAGTAACGCCAGCAGCAGATAGCCTTTAATGGCCGGCTCCACGAGCGACCTAATGCATCCTGATAACTCTCAGGCCCCTACCTACCCGAGTTCTCCAACGTTTTACGAGCGTCTCGAGCTCTCTCCCGAATTCGAACGGCTTATCTAAGATTTCTCAGAGTCGAGATGGCCGGCGCGGACGGCGGAGCCCGAAACGCGCCGGTTAATCGCTTCTGTCACCTGTAGGGACAAGACGGTGGTCAAGGGATGGGTGGTACGAGGAACGTGGATGTATCGAAGGTTCGAGCCGGCGGAAGGTTTAACGGAGCGTGCACGAGGGACCGGGATTCTTCGGTCTCTCGCAGGGACCGTCCACGGCCAAACGATGGACGTTCAAGGGGTTCTCGTAGTGGTCAGCTGGAGAGAATGATTTTTAAGGCTCGTTTCGGGGTCGAACAGATTTTAGGCAAAGGGGTGATTCCCGAGAGTCAGAGACACAACGGAATCGGTTCAACGATCCGTTCGTCGAGTAAACGCGGTGATCCGAATCGTTCGGAAAACAGACACGATCCAATTACTTCGCGACGTTTGTAATTTATACCAGTGAACCGCGGCGTTCTCGTAACGCTTTCACGATCGAGTTCATTAGCGACGATGTAATGTAAAGTCTGGGATTCGTTTTACAGCGAGTACAAGTCATCGCCGAACCCGATGAAGGAGAATTATTTATTGAGCGTGTTTCTCGGCAACGTCATAGGCAGTCCGAGTCTCTGTCATCAGCTAGCGAAGCGGGGAAGAGGCTGCGACCCGTCAACGATCGCGGATCAACTGTAAACCGCTTTCCTACTTATAAATGAAACATCTTGTACAGATTGTAAATATCTGCGAGACGTGTTTATGGTTCCCCCGCGAGTGGCTCGCGCTGGATAAATTTTATTCCTAGTAAGTTATAGGAGTAGTAAATAATAGTGGTAAACGGAGGGAACTTGTGACTTCAGAATGTTCACACGGACGTTGCGCAACATCAATTGTATTTTATGATCAAAAATCAGCCATTCGTTGTTGTAAATAAATTGTTGACGACCTGTAATTATAGATTGTTGATCGACGAATAAAATCAATTTTTAAGAAGAACCAATGCGTTCATTCCGATTCTAATGTAGCGTGAAACGGCGCGCGAAAAACGGTCACGCGAAGTGAGAGTAGCCCGCGATGACGTTCCTTCCTTCCTACCTACGTCTCCTCTTGCGTGTACCAAGAACGCTTTCGAAGAAAGTTCCAGTTGCCTTGGAACTGTGACACGATCATCCGCGAAGCGGAACGCTCGCATATTTCAAGTACGACCGCGACGAACTAGCTCATTTCACGAGGAATCACCGTTGCAACGAAGCTTTGTACTTTTACGTAAAAGTAATGGAAGCCAGTGTCTGACAAATTAATATGTGACAGTGATCGAGATCCTTTGCGATCGATTAGTGAGCTTTCTGCATCGAAAAGATAAATCGATTTTGAAACGAGACACCGTGAAACGATGTACGAATCGATCTTTATTTGTCTTCTACTTTGTCATAACATCGGTGCACAGAAATTCCACGGAGAGACTCCGGACGAAATAAATGAAGCTCGTTACTGCGAGTTTGACGAGGCGCGAAACAACTATAACGCGATTGATTTATTACAGTGAGTATTATGTACCAATCGTTCTATCGAGCTTCCATGTACAGAGAGAGTTGAGTAACTAGAATCGTCGCGTAGGTGTATCGATGAGCTGGCTATCGATCTGATCGGTCGAGAAACCGCTGGAGCGACAAATGGGAAAGGTCAGGAGAACGGATCCACCGGGAGACAGATCTCGTTCATGGACGTGTTCACTAGCGTTTTTAATAACGCCGCAACGGTACGTTCGTAATCTCATCTTTCATCGCGAATGCGTAATTATTTGCTTGGGAAAATTAGATGATAAACACGGGAAACGTCGTAGGAATATCGTAAAAGGTATCGCGCAAGTTTATTAGTCGAAGCGTTCTTGAATTAACAATAAATTATGTACTCCCCAAGTTTAATAACCGAGCTTACTTCCGTACAAGAAATTCCTCCAATTACCTGTCATAAAAAGTTTGATATACTACCAATTACGGTCCTCTGGCTAAAGTATATAAAACATTAACAAACCAGCAGTAAATTAATTTTGCCTCTAATAAAATTATCCTTTCTCCATTTCATTCCTACGATATTTATCGTCGCCATAGTTACCCCGCTGTCCATCTCCTTTTACGGCAAATATTTTCGCTCGACAAATGCAATTCGAATCGACGTAGTTGATACGAGAAACATGCGACGAGAGAACTTTTCTGTTTGCAGTCGCATCAGAGCCATCCGGTAACTTCCGGCTACGAACAATCGAATCACCCGGCCGGGGTGGTCGCTCCTCTTTCGCCGGGATTCCAGCTGAACCTCCTCGACGCGTTGTACACGATATCCAGACACGACGACTACAAGTGCGTGGCCAGGATACTTTGCGAAATGGCCAGCGGGAAGCTTCCCGGTCGTTCGTTCGCCAAAAAGGGATCCGGGTTCTTCGAGTTCCTCGGCAGAAACGTTTTCACCGAGTACGTTCCTTTCCGTCGAGTTCCGCTGTTTCATTTTGCTTTCGGCTAGATTCTCACTCGCGATTTCAGCTGGCTGACCAAATTCGACGTGGACGGGACCTCTCCTCTGCTGAACTATGGCAGAGCGATGATTCTCGGATACAGCAATCGGGGAAACTCCGGGGCCTGCTACCAAGCGTTTCCCAAATGTCCCAAGGATATGAAGGGACTCGTTCATTATTTGAACACTTATAATGGAGGATTTTTTAGACTGTTCAACAGGTTTCATAGTGGAAAGTACAGGCAGAGTGACAGAGTTCCTAACAGAGGTGTGTAAATAATTAATAGCGCGTCTAAAAGAAATTTTGACGATGCATTTATTTAGTTGGCGACAATTCCAAGATCGAAGTGAGGGAAAGAATAGTCGCTGGAAACTCGGACTACATTCGAGGTCGACCGATTTATAAGATTCAATTCCCAATTAGAAATTACCAAGAATATTTAGATAAAGAAGAATTTCCAGCGTACGATAAAACAAGAAACGATAATGAGATCTCTTTCCCTGATCAGAGTAACGAGTCAACGACGAATAGCTTGCAGAACGATCTACCACAGTCGGAATCGACTTGGCAACCAGATCGTAACATCTACTTTTTCCCTCAGGTATTTATTATAAAACATAGGCATGAAGCTTTCTATTTGTCATAACTATTTATTTTTCAGGGTAAAGACGAGAGAAGATATTCCCGGTTTCGGTTTCCCTCGGGTATTCCAGATACATTTTTGTAATTCTATTAATACTGACCGCGTCCTTTGAGAGAGTATTAAATCGGAGGATGAAGATATCTTAAATAATAATCAGCGGTGGACGCGATGCTCCATCAAATAAATCAGGGAGTAAGAGCGTTGCGAATGTACGGATTGGATATCAGGATTCCGCTTGGCATCAGGGGGATTTTCTAGCTACCTGTATACACACAACAGGAAGTCTCGAGTCGGCGTCGAACCGCGGTGTTACTGGCCCGTACGCCATTTGTGGAAACAGCATGGGGCGCCGTTAGCGCACCGACAACTTGTCCAATGAATCTGCTGGCCGAGTATGAGCCCGTTTTATGTCTCAGTTACGCGGCCCGATAAATTGTATTTTATCTCCATTCGATTTCCTGCTCGCGGGCTGGTTTATGTATCTGTACGCGCGAGCGCAGGTGTGCGAGGATTTTTAAGAGAGGATAAAAGATGTACGGAGAGAGAACACAAGGAACGTACAACCGGAACGTATGAATATTTGCCAAGTAAATTATTGAACGCAATAATGCGAATATCTGCCATCGCGTATTTTTTATTATACACGATTCATACTGCTTACTCTTCCTGTGCGACGTGCCCGTCAAAGTTTTAATGAATACGAACGAACGTGTCGTCACGTCATTTGTATCAACGTATCGACCGAAGTCGAAAGGGTGGAGCCGCGAACGATCGAGCACGTGTTCGCCGACACGCGAGGTAATTTCGTTCAAATCTATATCTTTCAGGACAATTTCGCCCATGCTTCTCCCTACGAAAACCATCCCGCGATGAGAAAAGCAACAATTTTCACAGAGCAGATACGACCACGGTAATGATCGACCACGCTGTATGTTTGCGGTAGCTTCCTCTCCTCGCAAACAAGAATTAAATTATGCAAAGGGGCATAATAACGAGTTACGGACTCCCTTTTGCTTTGCCAGAGAACGCAAATGATTATCTTCCGCCTTGTTAAAGCCGCCAAAAACTATCGTCGATCTAAATGGCGTTTTTCCTGCATACATCCTGCTTGACTACGACTTGTCGTTCAAAGATCAATTAAAAAGATTAATCAAATCGATAGTCGTTGATACTACCACACGCATAATTCCCTAATCCCTCTCCCTCGTACCGGCAAACAAAATCCTGAAATCAATTTTGTAGACATTCGTTTTACTCCGGGACAGCTATTCTTTTTGCGGAAACGTCTTCGGCACGTGTCGCGTCGCCCCACAAACTTTTTTCCCCGAGATTCACGCGTGAAATTCCTGGCTGACTCGCTCGAAATAAAAGCGAGAGGAGAGAGGAGGGAGGGGTAGACGACGTGTAATTATTTTATCCTTTCTAGCATGTAATTCGAGGCGTGCTCGCGCCCAAGAGTCGGTCCGTGCGATCGCCGCGGGGCCGTGTGCCTCGGACACGGCCGACCGGGGGTGCAACTGACAGCGAAAGACAATTAGCCTTCTGATACATCCGATGTCGCATGAAGCGTCGCTCGGAACGCTTTTGCGGGGGCGTGTCCGATTGTTCCTGGCAACCGAATAAGTCCTCCGACTCTGCGGCTCGCGGCTCTCGCCCCCTGAGTAATTGAAACGGTGATTTTTGTATCCGCCGTTCGATAGGGGGTAATTTTCGGTCGGCTTTGTGGCCGACGAACGAATTAGAGATGTATAGGCTATACACTTAAACAATGCTATCATGTTGAATTTGTTATTATAGATTCCTATTACTATTAAAAAGCTACCTGCAAAATTTTAAATCAATTCATGTGTTTTTTGAAAAATTATAGTGACAAAAAACTCAGGGGTGGTTTTCCTTATTTCGATCCTCGCTAACTTTATTTCGCGTCAAAGTTACGAATCGAAGAGAAATTTGGCTTGCCGTCGCGAAGGAGCGTCGTGACGGCGTCATCGATAATCTCACTCTATTAGGACGGTATTATTTTCCGTGGTAGACATCAAAGAGGATTTCCCGCAGGCTCATTGTATCGCGGCGATAATTCCTCGTTATTAGGAGCGGCGCCGGGAACCGCGTTGGTCTCATGTCGGCTTACCACACCCCAAGTGCCGAAACAAATCTTCCCGAATTGGGAGCCAATGCAAAGGAGCCCGGGATGTCACGCAGCGATGACAAAAGAGGGACGAGATCGATTAATCCCCGTGAAAAATGCGACGCAGGTGAACCAGGTGACCGAGGGTTCGAAATCGAATTTCCGAGTCGATCAAGCGTTCCGTATAATTAGATCCCTTCGGGGAAGCTCGCGGTGGTTTTATGGAGGATTTAGTAAATTCTGTTATGGAAATTATAAGTAGAAAAACAATAGCACGCGGGAGCAATTCAGAAGTGCATGGGACAGTTCCGATAAATTAGAAGGATTCCAGGGTCCGGGTTAATCAACGGCCAATAACATGGTAGACCGAGCCCGGCCGAATAAGACATAAATTCAGCGGCATTCCAGCAGTCCGTTTAGCCATAAAACACCGCGTCCGCCGTCCTATTTAGCCATATATTTTTCTCCTCGACCGGGTCCACAATGGTCCAATATCGTTCGCCCTATAATACACCCCCGCGCTGGGGTTTTCACGGGTGGACTTTTCAATTTAGAGGCATCTTCGTCGCGAAGGGGACAGGCGGCGCACCGTGGGCAATTCCGTCGGACAAAAGGAGCCGGACGGTCGTACATCCTCGTTGGAGACTGGCCCCGCGTTCCCCCAGGGTTCTGATCGACGGAATAATTTGGCAGCGAGGATAAAAATTTTGCGATCGCGTCACGGGATCTCGGTGGCGGCCACGTGGATAAGTGGATATATCCTCGGCCCCGGATTTCATTGTTACGGCCGCCGCCGAGATTTCCCCCTGCCTTCCCTTTTTAAGATGTTCAATCGAGGTCGGGACTCTTTGTGAACCGAGCGTCGAACCGTCGTCTGATCGATTGTCCCTTTATTGGCTGTCGCTTTTAAACGCTTTCAACGCTGTGGCTCGTTCTCCACGGACGATCGTCTCGCCGTCAGAGACGTTCGTGGAGTTTTCGAGCGGACGTGTTGGTCGACGAGAATTTAGAAAACTCAATTAACAGAGTAACGGTGAAACTCCATGACCGATATCTCGCCCTTCAAGCCTCCTATGACACGTTCAATCCAATTTCTGGATTTCCATCCCGGGCAAACACTTCCCCGCCGGTTCATCATCCGAGACGAGCCGACCCTCGGATTCGCTCATTAAAAAAGGGAATCACCGGGGCCTTTATCGGGTCGTCAAACAACGCGGCGATCTTCCCTTTAAAACATCCACGAAGTGGATCCCGATCGCGGCGGATAGGCTTTCAAATCGTTCATAAATAAAGCGTCGGGTAAAAAGCTGCGGGTCTCGTCTCGTGCGACGTCAGTCAGCCACGTTGATTGCGGCATTGAGGGCACGTGTCGCGGATCAATCCTCGGCCAAAGCGCCGCGTGTCAGTATTTTCGTATCATCGCCCAAGGGTGCCTCCGACTCGTTGTCCTCTCTCCATCTAACCGTTCGTCCCTCGTCCGTTCTTTCTCTCTCCGTCCTCTTGTTTCCTGACCGTGTCTCTCCCGTTTCGCGAGAGAAGCAGAAACGGTCTCTCGCGTCGTTCCTCTTCTCTTTTTAAAGCGACCGGAGAGCCTAGTCGCTTCACGACGCTTTAATGCAGGGGGATTATGCGACCGAAAGCTCGGATTTTCCTCGAGATTGTCACGGATAAAGGAACCGCGCAAACAGGGAGCAAAGAACACTCGCCGATTATCGACGCCTCGCCTCGACATGTGCGGCTGGTTTTTTAATTAAAGTATCAACCGGATCAGGCTTGGCTACTCCCTGCTGACGTTAGATCGAAAAACTGTCGAGAGATTCTGAATCGGGAAATCACACAGTCGTCACAATCGTCTATAAAGAACGAACGTGCTCGTGAATGAAACGTTTAATTCGGTTTTCAACCATTTGATATTCGTACAATATATGAATCATGTTCAGAATGTATCTACTAAACGGGACGTGATTATACGGTGTCAGTAGCGCGTACATGCCAAGAAATTGCACTTTGCGCCTAGCTGTATTATTAAGCATCGGACAATACGACCAGTCGGGGTGGTTTTGCGGGCTCGAAATTCGGTTCTCTCTCTCGCTCTCCCCCGTCGTAATAAACCCCGAGAGAGGGAGAGGAGCGCGTGCGGACCACCTTTTAAAAAATGCCATAATTACACGGTCAACGACGCGCTGTCAATGGCGAGGTGAAGAGTACCAGCCTCCTCGTTGGCCCCTCCGTAATACCGCTTTCTCGTGTGTCTACGTGTACGTGTGCTTTTTTCCTGCCGTCTCATTCGACGGGAGGTGTAATTGTAACGTTCGGACAGTGACACCTGGGCCCAGGCTCCGTTTATTGACTTTGCGAGTCTGAACGTTTGAACGCCCATTTCCGCGACAGGGTAGGCGCGATGGAAACCTTTGAGCCTTGTTAGTCACGCGTTCTCGCGACGTTATGATATCCTGTACGGTTCTCAGGCTAAATAACGTGTAAAGTACACGGATAGAAGCGAGGGTGGAGACGACGTGTGACAGTGTTCGTTTGAACGTTGTTCAATCTCGCGATTATAATCGATTTGACCTTTTCTAGGCGCGAGAAGAACGATTCGTGCAACGAAATTTGCATCCTAATTCCGTCGTCGGCACGGTGTCAGAGAGACGTGACTTATGGCCGAAAGGGTTGAATTATGTACGGAATAATTCGAGCGTCGAATTTATGCGGTGGTCGCGACTTGCTCCGGATATCAAGTGATATTAATTGCCGTGATAAAAAGCGGACTTAGGGTTCCCGTTAGCTCCGAGCAATTATGCGTGACGATGCACGGATTCTGTTCCCAACAGAATTGCCACGGGCACTGACGCTCGGGACGGTGGATTGAACACCCGACCCTTTAGGATTGAGAAATGAAATACTCGTTAATGATATTAAGAAACGATCGAATCACAAGTTTTTCTGTCGAACAA
The DNA here is from genome assembly GCF_001652005.2 of Ceratina calcarata. Classification (NCBI taxonomy): domain Eukaryota; kingdom Metazoa; phylum Arthropoda; class Insecta; order Hymenoptera; family Apidae; genus Ceratina; species Ceratina calcarata. The sequence continues at coordinate 908,286 of NW_017171239.1, read as the reverse complement.
CCGGAAGATCGTTTGGCAGCCTTGACCAACGATGAACAAACACGGCTCTACCTCAAACATGCCTCCCATTCCACGCAGCTGTGCCAATGCTCGATGACAGCCCGTAAAGAGTCGCGTTACGCAACGATTATCGCATTTCATTCGCTATATTTTCTTTCCTCGCCCATCGACGAAACGAAAGAATCGTTTGCTAAATACAATATCCAGTTAAAAAGCGAAGGAGATTCATCGCTTCAAGAGCAAATATTCTCGACCCCTTTCCTCCGTTATCCGAAGATACTCTAGCCTTTGGGCCGTTTGCGTATCCCAATACTCCAGCCATTTCTTTGTGGATCGACGGTAAAACGATCTCTCTGATACTCGGGTAAGTACTCAGATACGCGTTTCGAGAGCACAGGTGTGACTACTCGCGTCGGAACGGCGGTGGCAAGCCAGCACGCGCTCGTATCGCGCTAGACTGCCTGTCGCCGCGGCTTTATCGCTTTTTTCTCGTGCCCCTCGCCGCGCTGCGCCTCGCGACCGTCGACCGATAATGTGATTCATTCCTGCTGCGCTCGCGGTAAATCAGCCGGTTACGCGTCGTCGCGAAAAAGTTCCATGACCGTAGTTCGCCCGCGAAACCTTAATTCACTAAAGGCGGTGAATATTTTAAAGCCAGCGCGTGGAACGAGCTTAGGTTCGAACATAACGTCGGGACCGACGGAAGTAGAGGAAAAAATGGATACGACTAAATTACTTATTACAAAGAATCACAAAGGAAACACATAAATTGGTGTATGACAGAGTGACATTCCAGGTCTCTGAACCCTGGTACGCCCACCTGATGTTCATTAAACTCTACGATGAATCAGCAGATGCATTTCAGGGAAACGCGTCTGAAGAGCATAATCCGCCAGAGAGAAAATCGATACTTTATCAAGGCCTCAATAGCTCTAGCTAACTGTTTTCCATTCTCCTCTGTACATACGTATTAGAAAAAGTTATGCATGAGTCATGAAACGTTATCTTGTTTACCGAATCGACTCTTTAGTCATGAATTGGTTCCTCTACTTATCGATTTTTATCTTCGAACATTTCAACTTATTCTCATCGGGCAAATCATCGAAGATCGACGCAATAGTGGCTGCAACCGCGCAATTATGTCGAGATCAAAGGTTCCCAGTACCTAAGTGTCTTTATCGACTGGACGGCTTACTCACAATTATATTTTAACGTGACGGCACGTTCGCCACCTTGAATCATAACGCGCGTGACCGAGTTCGTTGCTTTTCTATTGTAAACGCCTCCACCTGACGTCCGTGGTTCGATGCGAACGGTTTAGATACAACCATGAATTTATTGCCCGCTCAGTCGAACGCGTGAGTACTGAACGTGTTCAATTTTTATCAGAAATAAGAATTCATTAAAAATGAGATAGTCACGTTTAAACGTTTCTCGTTTATTTAATTCTAAGAATAATTAAACGATATTAGTAGCAGGATGTATGTTTAGCGTTTTCGTGTTCCGGCTAACAATGAAAGTTGGGGATGTGCAACATGCTCGCTCATTATCCGAAATACTCGGAATCACGGATGTACGTGTTCCTTCAGTTCGTTAACTCGACGGAGTCTCTCCAGTAGGAACCAAAAAAATAACATTTATTCCACGTACACTCTTTTTAACAACGTATTTTTCTGCGACGGGCCACGTCATATACCTCATCGAGACGTATAATAATAAGACCACGTTGATTATTTCTTAAACCGAGGCAGAAGAAAACGCGACACGGTCGACCGATCGAGAGCAAAGCGAAAAAGGAGCGATCTCCCACGCGAGTCAACGAGCCGGTTGAAGCCGCGCGAGAGCGGAACAATTAACGCGGGCCATTCTTAAATTCCGAGCCGTCGAACCTCGGCCAGGGCGAGGATTCATTTTCCAGCCGGCTCGTCACCGCAATTCGCGGCCACGGCACCGGTTAATATCGCGCGTCCGTCCGCGGACAATGCCCGACGCTGGTTCATAATTCACGGGCCAAAGGGTAACCGATAAAGGGCTAACCGAGGTTGCTAACGCCTGACACGCGTCCCCTTTTGTCGCGCCACGCTCGCCCCATTGTTTCTTTCCCGGGTCCCCGTGTTCCCCGGGTGCCAAAGAAACCGCGAACAGCCCGGATCCGCTTCATTTCGCAGCCGCGCGAATTTCCGCAATGCGTGCAGGGTGAGAGAGGCAACCGGAGAAATTGTATGTGTAGTAGACGCGTGGCGCCGTTCAATGGGCCCTCGATTCAGTTTCACCAACGATTATTCCATGGAACGGATTATGCGTTATTACGCGTTCCATTTAGATCGCCTATTACGTACACGGCCGGTTTAAAATGCCAGCCTGGGGTCATTATTAATAACCGGGATCGGTGATCATCGGGGGGAAAACCGAATGAAAGTAACGAAATCCATTCATTACACGGTATTTGAAACGTCGCATCTCGCCGTTAGGAGTTTTCGCGAAGCGTGGAAAAAGCAATCGCGTCTCTGTCGATCCTCGGGCGAGGTGTTAGACGATAAAAAAGCAGCAAGGTAGATGGGGAATCAAACTGGTTCGCGAATGTATGCAAATAGAAATGTAATCTGGTGTCAGCGGCGCGACCAATAATGTCAATCAAACGCACTGGTGGCCGAAAGCCAACAATGGGGAATTGGCGAGCGAGTATATGGCCCAGAGCGAATATGCAGTATGTAAATGTTGTCATATCAATGGGGATCTGCATATGGATGCACGCCAGATATACCTACCTACCTACCTACCGCGGCCAGGCCGCGCCGGGCCGGTGACACGCGCGCCCTGGCGACATGTGCACTTGGTTTAACCCGTCCTCGGAACCCTTCTCTCGTTTCTGCCAGTCATCCTCCTCCACCGCACCGGCCCACCCACTCGATGCCTTCCACCCACTTTTATCGCTACGCGCCAACTGGCTGTTCCACGAATTTCTATTCTGTATCTATGCCTTTGTGTTTCGAAATTCAATTCTGCCCGGTACTCGATCACTGCTAGATTGGCAATTTTCATTTTTTGATAAGAACTGCTTTGTCTGAAACTTATCAATCCGTCGCATCTGTTCACGTAATTCCATGATTGGTAGATATAATACTTTGCTCTGTCCATCGTTCATGCGATTAACTAGTACGGTGCGACACCAAACCTCGACAGTGACGGCCCTTACCTGTGGCCATCGGTCTTTGCACAACGTCAACGATCCAATAGAACCAATTTGTTCTTATTAACGCGTCTCTATGCATTATGCTCGCGTACCGCTTGGCAGCCTCCTGATCTACGAGCATGGGACAACGTCTTACGGGCGACACGAGACCCCGGCCAAAGCGTTCGGCAGCAGGTCGGAGGGGGGGGGGGGTTGATTGGTTTGCGGTCGCATCCCTTAGTAATGAGGTTCGCAGATGGCACGTCTCAGGAAACCCATTAAGCCGATTCTAAACACCGGAACTGCTCGCCCCGTTGCTGATCGATACAGATTGAACGGGGTCGAGTACACCCTGGGCCCCGGGGATGGTCAAAGATTATCGAAATAAATTATTGATAGCCCGTCGATCTTCCTGATCGAATCACCCGCCAACTCGCTGATCGCTGCTTGCCCTCTAGTTTGCATCTCATGACTAAATGGAATAAAAGTATTGAGACGGTCGATGAGCCTGAGATTCTTTCTGATATCGGCCTCGGTACCGTATCAATCAGTTCTCTGTTTGCATTGGCAATCGTCGAATGATTTACTTTAGAAGCCTGATTTATTAGATAGCTGGTACAAAGTACTAAATCTTATCAGCGGGATTAAACCAGATTTATCGATTACGTGAATTGCGCAAAACACTGTTTCCTACCGAAATTTATCAGTCCAGATCCGTGATAAGGAAACTGATGTAATCCAACGATGTATGATTATTGACGTTTGGTGAACAAGGAATAGGAAGGGACAGGATAAAATAGAAATCGAATTGCGCTCGAAGCGAAACCCGAACGTCTCCAGATTCTACTTTCGGCGTGTTCACATTTATTCAATAATAATAATAATAAAAAAGAATCAAGTACAATAAATTGGTACGGCGACGCCGTATGTCAGCGACACTGCCGCGAAATCGACGTTGCGCAACGTCACGATACATCGAATAACTATATAAAAGTGAAAAAATCTGTACAATGAAAGACATGCGGGTAGCGAAGAGATGCCCCCGTCCCTTTGCGAACTCCCAATGGTCGACGCTACGCCACACGAAGAGATGTCCATCACTTATGCGCGCGTACAATATTTCTGGTTCGCGGGTGTATCTGAATTCCATTTTCTGTTTCCGAAATGAAGAGAAGAGAGAGAGAGGCGTCGCGTCGACCCGCGGTTGGGCAGCGGACGCGAGAACGATTCGTAAAAGTAATCGACCATGGGGAGTAATTACAGAATGTGTTAAGATTACAGTATAATAATTATATTAATATTAATAATATTCAGATAATAATTCAATTACATATTAGATAATAAATTGATAATAGATAATAATAATAATACACGTTCGCGTAGCACTTAAAAATCGAACTCAAATAAAATTATTAACATAAAAAAATTGTCATAAACTTAAAATCAAAAAAGTAATCAATAACGTATGGTCTGTAGTGACTTACAATAACACAGCATCGTATGATTCGGGCTTCGTTCTGCCCAGCTCCCCGTCCATCCCTCGATACCAGGCTTTCTATTTTTGAAAATAGCTTTTCGTTTCCGTGGGAGTCGAGGGATCGACGAGTAGCGAGCAAACTCGCGGCCGTACGTTCGTTTAAAAGAACCTCGAAAGGAAGGAAAGTGAAGAGAGAGCGAGTTGAAGCAGACAGAACGAAAAATCAAGAGAGACCGAGAACGCGATGAGGAACGTAACATGTTCATCTTAATTTGAAAAAATCGAACAGAAAATTCGTCGATTCTGTTTCGTCTGAGATAAAGAATTTAAAGGAAGAAGAGAACAGAGGAGGCATAGTGAAAGATCGAAAGAACAGAGGCTTTTAAAAAAAGGAGAAAACAAAATAAATTAACGGTACCGCTCTTTTCTCGCTTACATCGTGTGATCTAAGGGGGACCTGTGTTACATAATACAGTATTTTAATAACATATCACTTGACCGCCGTACATCTCCGTCCAATCACTCGCATCGGGACAGTCGCGGAGCGAAAACGCAAAACATTTGTCAAAAAAAAAAAGAAAAGGAAAGAGAGAAAGCAGTAGTCACCTCGTTTCCTTGACATGCGTCGCTGAATCGCACGATATCGGTCGATACAGGGAGAGTATAACAGAGTACAAAAATCGGAATCCGTGCGTGTACGTTTTCATCTCCTGTTCGTCCTGCCTCTTTCTATCACACGTATTTGTCGTTTCCGTTCATCTCTTTTTTTTAAACACCTCAAGCGTTGTGCAACGGCTCGCATCGTTTTCCCTCTCCTTCGTTTATTTGGTCGCTTCTTTGGATTGGTCAGCTGGACGAAATTTCGTTTCAAAATATATATATGTATTGTGGTAGTACCCCTCTCTTTTCCGCGTTTCGCGATAAAAACGGTTTCGCGCAAAACTCTTTCTACTACACGCCTCTCTAAAAGCATATACAATATATATATTATATATATATTTCTCTCTGTCGCGTGTTGCGTTCGCTGTCTCGCTGCTTTCGTTTCTCCTTTCCTCCCGAGGAGGAAGACGGTCGAGGGATCACGGGAAACCGTTTTCCTTTCGCGTCTTCGCGCTCGCTCGCCATTGCAGAAGAGAAGAAGGAAGGAAAGTAGCAAAGGTGAACAGGTTTTATCCGAGTCCAGACTCTATCACAAGGTTGCTGCGAGCTTTACAAACGGCTTGAGATTCCCCACACGCCTCTATCTTCGTTCGTCCTCTCTTTCTCACCCCCTGTTTTAATTTCGCTCGCTTCTCCTCGTCTCGCTTCCTCATCCACCGATTCGTTTCACGCCGAGATTCCACCCGAAAGGGTCACTCGTAGTAGACATCTTGTTTCCAAAAGAATTCGTTCACGCTCGCTCTCATACGCACTCGCGAACGAGGGTCGACGAATAAAGATTCGCGTCACCTCGAACGACTCTATCTCTCTCTCTCTCCTCGCATTACAGTGGTTACAGATCGCGGCGGTCTATATGGTCCACGGGACATTTGGCCACAGGTAACGTTATATTATTTCTGTTTCGTTTCGTTTTTCTTTTTACTCGTGGCTTTCTCTCTTAACAATTAGGCATTTTATGGGGTACGAACATCATTTCGCCTTACGTTTAAACGGAGCACATTTAGTTTACGATTACACACGTTCGGACATTATTATAAATGGATCTCTTTATTTCTCTCAGACGTGACTCCTTGGAAACCGTACAGGTTTTTGTGGAAAAAAATAATTCGACGAATAATTCTCAATCGCGATAAAGAGCTGACTTTGTTCTGCTAAAAGGATGCGTATAAAATAAATAAATATATTATTATATTCTCGATGAAAAAATAAATGTCTCGGCGAGTCACTTCCAGAGAGACGATACAGACAGACGATTACTATTAAGCGGAATATCTCGTTAAATGGGGAACATCGACGCGAAGGAATGGCAACGTGCTGCTCCGCTGTGTTCGCGTGTACAGAAAAAGAAATTCGTCGCGGCTAAACTTGCCATTTGCGATTGGCACACCTGAATGATACACGCACCGCAGCGGCTGGAATAGTGATCGCAGGTTTCCCACATAAAAACGTTACTCTACGCGACTCATCTTCGCTTCGCTATTATCTTTATTATTACTAGTATTATTACTTAGCTTTTTCCCTTTACTACCCTCGGCGTAAGTTATATGGCAAACTTAGGACAGTCGTCTGAGCAAATGAAACTTCCTCTCGCACATACTCGCGTACAAGTGTCTCTTCGTTTCATATCTTTTGTTCTTCGTCTCTTCCTTGAATACGCTCGAAATTCCCGGTTCCCTATTCGAACCGGGGCATGGCCAATGTCGCGTTTTAAAAAAGTATGAAAAACTTTGTAGGATTTCCGGCGTAGCCCCGGTCGAAATAACGCCGTCGGATTCGAGCGGCGTTAGTTCAGTTAATTTTGCAGGGAAACAAATCGAAATGGAGCCAGACATCTCGCTCGAGGTCGAAGGTCCTCGCAAATCGTACGAGACGTTCAACCTCGACTTTAAACTTGGAAAGCCATAAATGTATCGATCGAGCTACGAAAGAAACGAATAAGAAGAAACACAAGAAAGAAAAACGAGTTTTAAAATTCGTGCGACGAAGTGCGGACAGTCCAATGAAGACCGGTCGATCGCCTTCGAAGTTCTCACGAATTTTGAGGAAAAAAAATCAATTTTCGTTGTGAAAAACCTGGCTTAGAGTCGCGTCGCGGCGATCTGGAAGTTAATCGTAAACACTTTTGGTGGCGCGTGTCGAGGAAACGAACGAACGCCACTTGGTGCCGCGTAACGAAGGCGAAGAAGAAACGGAACACGAACAAAATTCTCGGGGAAGAGGCGAGAAGAACGAACCGCGTGTCTGCGAAAGTAATTGGGACGAAACGGCGGCCATTGGTCGGTGACTCGCTCGTTGACGAACACACCACCGGGAGATCATTGGAAAGTTTATGTTCTTTACATTTAACGATTACGATTACGACTACGATTACGAGCTAACACTTACACGGGGAATTCTCATTTGGAAAAGGTAAAGAAACAAGAACGAAGTGGGATGGGGCGTGGGAGAGGGATGGTGGATGGGAGGAAAGAAGAAACTTAACACGAGATCTTTCTCCGAATTAATCTCACTTTGGGAAAGGTTGGGAGATTCGGGAACAAGGGAACGAGCACATTACAATAGTCATACGATTATTCGTTACGATAATTAGATATTTCATTAATAATTACGAGATCACAGTGACGCTTTGACGCGCGGGGATCTCGGATGGGCGGGCTGCTTTCCGGGATACAATTCCTACTACAGCTATTTGGTTCGCGAGAGAATCGTATTATGATCACCAACTCTCGGAATCGTCCGCGGACGATCGATCATGGTTCGAGCTCTTTGGATTTCATTAGATTTCATTGATGACCAACGGCAAACGGGAGTTGCAGTTCGATTGACTAAATTAAAAGAGGATAATCGAGATCCTCGGATTTGTTCATGACCAAGAAGGAAGAAGTTTGCGACACAGCCTGCCCCCCACGATCCACATAGTCACAGTTACAGTTTATGTCCCAGCCTCGACTGTCGTTCTCCGATCCTCGTCTCAATCTCGAAGTCAAAACAAGTCAACCGTCTCCGGATGACGAACATCACCGCGTTTTCTCTTACACATCTCTCTTTTGTTCGTTCCATATCTCTCGATTCTCAAATCGTTTTCTCCGCATTTGCTCTCTCGAGTTATATCGACTATGTTACTATACTTTTCTTTTCATATTGAAATATCATTTCATATAATAATATATATATATATATATATATATGTATGTATGTCCAAATATACCATTTAAAATATATATATTTTTATATATGTTTTCCATTATAATATATATATATATAATTTTATTCATGTTTATTCGTATAATTAATACGTTCTCAATATGGCTGACTACTAGCTATGCTACGCAGAAAATACTCCTGTGCAGGAGATGGGGATGGTTTAACACGTTTCTCTGAAGCATGGTAAAATTGAAACCAGAAGAACATAGGAAATCGATTCGGCGTACGAGAGGAGAATATTTGAAAAAGAAATAACTCGGGCATAACGCAGATCGCAGACGATTATGGTACTTCACGGCCCCACGAACAAGCGACTGTATATACATGCGTCTCACATTTTCTGTGGCGGTACCTTAAATCCCATGTGTTCGATCGACCTGTTAACAGCTTCTGTTTCGTATCAATATATCTCGTTTTGGCTCGCGAAAACTACGTTTAGGGGAACATCTTTTGACACCTATGTACACGGGAGGAAATTTGTCTGTTTCACGGTGCTCTATTTCATTTTATTTTTTTTTTTCTCTTATGTATTATTAAAACTCGAAGCAAAAACGTAGGAAAGAACTTGGAAACGAAAAAAGATGCCTTATCGATTATTATAGCCGCGAGGAGATCACGGGCCGCATCTGGCCATTGATTTTCGCCGCGCTATAGGGAAATACGAAATTGGAAACGAAAAATTTTACACGTAAAAGACGAACATTCAGTTGATTTACTACTACGCGTTCGACAACTACCTACGTTCTCCTTCCTTTTTCCTTTGGTCGGAATGCTAATTATAAAGGAGTTTCGCGCGCACCACGAGAGAGTCCTGGCTCTCTGGTTCAACGGTGCCGACGGCGATTTACTACCTTATTAGATCACAATTGTACGACGATGCTGCTCGCTCTCGTAATTTACCTCCGCCTAGGGGTAAATAGAGAGCAGAGACGAAAACTCGATCAACGAAACAATATAAAAAAAGAAGAGATTCTACGTAGAAAAAATGACGAGACAACCGGAGACAAGTTGCTGCTGAACCACCCAAAAACTATCATCGCCTGAACGAGGAGACATTTTATCGGAATCGAGATCGAACGCTACGCGTGAAACGAAAATCTTTGCTGACCGAAAGATGACGAAAGATCGAAATCAATTTTAATCACCGCGTTTAGTCGCACCAATCGTTCCGATTTAATTCGAGAGGGTGGAATCATGGGTATGGGATAAAATCGACGCGCGGTTCACCACAGAACTTGTGCTCCCCAGAAATACTCGGTCATATCTCTGGCGACGAATAGTAGGCGAAAAAACGCGCGCTATCGTTAAGTTACTACATACTTTACGAACATCGAGAGACTCCAGGCAATTTGTCCGACGAGATTCGCGTCGGTCGTAGACAATGAAAAGAAGATGTTACCGCGATCGATCAGAGTTCATCTTTAGAGAACGTCTGTCTGCGCGCAGTCGTTCCGATGAGGAAATTTTCGTTACCGGGAAAGGGCGTACTGACTCTCGCCTCGAAGAGATACCTCTGCGAGGCACGGCCACATCTATCTCGACCGTTTCTATCTCCTTTCGTTTCGACCGAACGACGCTTGGTACACGCGCGCATCTCAGCATCAGGACGAATGGCAGTACAAGAATTACCTGCGCGAGCTACGTACACGATATATCTAGAAATAAATACTATTTACTCTCTACACATTGGAATACTTCGACGGAGTACATCACGATACCTTATCCGTTATTTAGGGGTGGAAGAGAAAGGGGCAAACGATAATAAAACGTATTAATATTAATAAGGTAATGATAATAATAATCGTAATGAAGAATACGAGTAATCAACGAAGTGTAGAAGTCTTTACTTGGGAGACAGAATAGAGAGACAGATAAGAACGGTCCACGAGATTATACAATCGTATCGACAGCCTTATGATGATTTTGGTTTCATCCCATTTGACCAGGGACATCAACTACATATCCTTTATTTATAAATTCCACCTCTAAGAAAATCCTCGCCGGAAACGGCGAACACGAATGACCAAGATCCGTAAAATACGCGCTAATTAACGAGGTCAAAAGTTAATTCAAATAGAATAGAGAATCGAATAACAGGAGGCGAAAGAAGAGAATGGAGCGAAGAAGAAAGAAGTGGAGCAGCTGGAAGAAAAAGCGGATTTTAAATAATCGAATAAAAGAAGTACGACGAAAATGAAGACGATCAATTTGAAGAAGCATAATTATCATCGCGGATGGAAATGAAGGAAAGATAGAGAAAATTAGACAAAAAACAGTATCACGAAGGAGCAAAGGGTGCGGGAGACCCGTTGTCCTGGGTGACATGAAAGGCGTCCTTCGTGGCGGAGGGCGCCCACTAAGAGCTAAGCTACCGGAGATCATTCGAAAACTGTCCACGGGACTCGCAGCCAGCCAATTAAGATGCTGCGATCCTCGGTCTATCGATTATCTACTTTAATTATAAAAAACGTCGACTTACATTTTAATGAATTTTAATTAGGTATTTTAGTTTAAAGTTCCTCTATACAATTACAAATACGTTGCTCCCCTCTTTCGCGCGTCGCGTTTCCTCGCCCGTTTCCCTACCTGACGTTATAAACGCGCGTTCTTTTCGCGTTCTTTCTCTCATCGGTGCGATACTCTTTCCTCGTTTTTCGAATACATTGAACGAGAGATACACCGATCAAAATACTTTTTTTACAAATGAGTCACCCATCGCCATGACCGTCGTCTAGCGGCCTCGTTCGAAAACCGAGTCTCCGATCTGAGATCATGGAAAATGAATAATTTCGATTTTTTTTTTTCATCCATCGAGTCCGTTCGCGAGACGACATGGCACGGTGTCATTGTATCTCAGATTGAGTTCCGCCCCGCCTTGTATCGGCTAGGTAACCGCGTTATCTACAAGCCACGTCAAAATACATACTTCCTACCGGCGAGAACGGGACAGAGAGCCGTGTCATAATGAACGATCGAAGGACAGAGAGACGTATGCGAAAAAACAAGCAAAACCCGAGAAGAAGAATATATTAAAATTGTCCGGCGGTCTGTCCCGTTCCCGGAATCACACTACTTTTATTTAATTCTCTTTATTTTATATCCGTAATGAGATCATCATTTGATTATTGGGTTAAGTCCTCTTTGGATCTCGTCCTTAGCTCCCTCGCCACCCTCGCCCAGACCCGTGTCACGGCTGATCGCCACCTTCGCGATTCCCTCTTAAAACGATCGGCGCAGCGTTCCCCAGTAGACAACGTTACATGATTCTCTCTTACCTCGATCAGGAAAACCGGAAGGCGAACGATCGTAAGAACAAAGTCTCTGCTGGATGATACACGTCCGCCCAGCGTCGTCGAGAGCGCGAAATTCTTCGATCTTGCAGCGGATCGATCGACGTACGTCCGGGGAGGACGGAGAAATGCACCGATGCTCGTATCGAGACGAGAACTCTTTATCGGAGTCCCGTGTTTAGGACATCGGCTCTTCTATACGCATTGTCAAACAAAAAAACGGCAATCGGTTAATTCGGAACTAACGAATTGACAAGCTCCGCTCTGATCGTCTTCGTCGTCCCCGTCGTCGTCTATCCCGCTATCTGTACTTTCTTCCTCCTCATCGTCATCCTCGTCTTCGTCTTCGTCTTCATCCTCGTTCTCCTCGTCGTTCTCGCGAGGCGAGGGATCGTAGATGTAGAGGGACCAGGCATGAAACAACTTGTGCGCATTCTCTAGCGGCGCGAGGGACGCGTTCATAAAAGACGGGTTAAAAAGGTTGTGTCTTATGTGCGACGCCCAGGAGAAGTCCTGCTGGCCTTCCTGCTGGCTTTCGTCCGGCGCCGCGATCCTCCCGGCGGCATTCATCTTGGCAGAATCTCCAGAAACGACCCTGGCCTGGCAATCCCGAAGAGGAACCCCTGAAGCGCTAGAAGAGTCGTCCGGTTCACCGGTGCATCGGTCGCCTCTGGTCTCGTCCCAAGTGTCAGCGATTCTCCGAGTCCTCGAGGCATCGCGCGTCGAAGCGACGACGCGACGGCACTCCAGAGTCTATCGAAGGTGTGACACCAGCCTCCAGCCGAGGTACAGGGCCACCGTTGTCCAGAGAGTCTCGCGGAGAGGCGCCAGGATCAACAGCGACATGTAACTGTCCGTGGACGAGTTGCCGGAGCTCGCATAGCCCGGGTTCATTGCGGCCAATCGGGATTTCTCGATCTCTTCCGCCTGGAACAAGGCAAACATAAACCGTGTATTGTCGTCACTCCGTCAAGAATTCGATAGTGATAGAGAGCTTCGATAAGATTACTTCGGGGAAGTGAAATTCTGCAGGAGGAAGTGGTCGGATTTTCTGCGCGACCCTTGACGCAAAGACTCGACGAGCCATCGTGACTCGGAGTAAGAATCACGGTGGAACAGGGAGGACCGGAGAAGGATTGAGGATGGGAGAACCGGCGGGCTAAGGCTCCTCTAATTGGGAGTGTCCTAATTGGACGGAATTACCGTCGATTCGACACTCCTTGCGGCTAAGCCTCCGGCGTAGAAAAAGCACCGCGCTCTTTTTATCGAGTTCACCCTGATCCCTTCGAATTTACACGAGAAGACGAGACGCTCGAGGGGGAACGCGATTAAGGTCCACCTCTCTTTTTCTGTTCCTCCCTCGGTCGGTGCCACTTGCGCGAAATACAAATCACGGAACACCGCATTGCTACCGGTTAATTGTCAATTAATTCTCCACTTTGAAGAATTTTCACCGACGGGACCAAAGAATCGAAACCACCCACGCTCCAGACACAAAGGTTTTCATTATCATCTCCACCGAACTATCATCGGATTAGAGTCGTGTCAATTATCGCATCACGGAAAATCGATTGATCCATGAGAAATTTCGATTCGTTAAAATATTAATCGTCTCGAACGATCGGAGGTCCGTAACAATCTCCGATAAGCAGCCCCTCGATAATATTTCCCAGACAGGCGAGTAGTTCCGACTCCGTGTGTCTGTCCGTCGGTGTATCTTTCCCACCCCGAGGGACGGCTAGAAGGAGGCTCGCCCTTTGTTTCCACGATCACACCCCCGTACCACAAGCCGGCGCGACTTCCGATCCTCGTTTCGTCTTAATCCACTCGTGGTGGCCGGACGTGCAATAATAAACGGCGAGAGAAACGGGGATTGAGGGCTCAATCTCCGAGGCTTTTATAGGAGAGGGCCGGGCTATAATATCTCTGGTCATCGTCGGCTTCGATCCGTCCCAATACCGCTCCTCTCCATTTCGTCTGTTCGCGCGAGATAGAAAAACACTCGATGCCTCGAGAGAAGAAATTACGGTACGAGCGAGAGAACCATAGGAGAGCGTCACATTAAGAAAGAATTATGGTCTATGGACTCTTCTCGTGGGAGTCCTCCTCGTCAATTAATAGTGTCCCTCGCCTCTCCGTTTTCATCTTTCCTCGTCTCCCCGCGTTCGTATACAATCATCGCAAAGAGCACGGTGCGAATCTAATGCCGGCGTTATTCAAATCCGTTTATACGCACTGACTTTCCCCGCCCGCTCCCATGATCTTTACCTCGGACACACAATTTCTTCACGATCAACCCAGGGAAGCGCGAATCGTTTCACGCGGCTCGAACCACCTGCGACTCGTTTACTTTCTCTCCGTTCGGTCGAACGTACGTATGAAAAGGTGGTGGCCAGGCTCTATCGCTGCGGGCCCGGAAGAGAACGCCTCGCGCAGTTTCTCGCTCGCTCGCTCGCTCGCTCTTTGAAATTGCGAAATTTATGCACGACCCGCGAGCCGGGATTACGTTGTCGGAGTTTATCGTTCCCGGGACGGTAAATTTTAATTGTCCGCGGCAGCCGATTGCGCAAAACTCGCGCGAATATCGATTTTACCGGCTCTTTTTTACCCAGTTTAGCTCGATGATTAATGCGGGGATTAGGCCACGCTCGGAAGTTTAATTCAAGCAACCCGGCCAAGGGATTAATAATTCCAACTCTGGATTCAACGCGTCGAAGGCTCGAGGATACAAATTTAATTAAGCTTCCGCAGAGTGAAAACTTTTTACTCGGAAGATGAGATCTCGATATAATGTGTGCGTCGCCTTTCCATAATTGGACGTCGATACTCGCGGATTGGACACGGACGATAAATATCTACCAATACACGCGTAGAAAGCGAACAGAATTACCAGGATGGATTATTGTGCAACGTAATTGCGCGATCGGGCCGCGAGTTTCGCCTGCGTAAGAAAAAGCCGATGGAAAACGGAGGTTTGCGGTCTGGCCTAGAGAGAGAGAGAGAGAGAGAGGCAGCAAGTGCGCAACGCAGCGTGGACGATAAAATCCACGGTTCGGTCGGATCGCGTCAGGTGATCGAAAATAAGACATAAATCGTGCAACGGAACACGGGCCGATCGCGTGCTCCCCGCGGCAAGGAACATCGATTTTCCACCGAGGAAAGAAGAAGACCGGAGGGACGGTTCTTGCCGCGCTCGCCCGTTACGCTGCCGAGCGTCTAATGTATCAATTCGCGCTCGGACGACTGATAAATGCCGGTGGTATACGTTTCATTAACCACGTTACGGCTAAATCGCGTAGAGTTCGCGGAAACGTGAGCCGAACTGTACGAGAGGAATATTTCATCTCAATTTTCTTGCGCGCGATGCATAAAAGGCTTCTGCGAACTGGAAACTGGATGTTTGACTTCATTGATTAAATTTTCGAGTACAGTTTGTTCGTTCAGCAATTTTTATGAATTAAATGATAATAACGTAACATGTAATTCAGAAGACCGCTCTCTCTCTCTCACGTGGCTACTAATCTCGAAAAAACCCTTTCCGAGTTAATTGAAATTTTGATTGATCGCGCGATAATTCACGGAACAAAGAACTGAACCGTTTCCTTGAATAATAAATCACGCGGAGGTTCGCGAGTCATGCGAGGTCGAGGAGGATCGCGAGCAATGAGAAGGGTGGGGGAGGCCACGATTGCACGAGATAATTGAAGATAATTTTCTCGGCCCGTGGCCACGGCTCGTGCTGCCATGCCCACTTAACTTTCACGTAAGGCAAGGGGATGTGACCACTTAGCCGTTACATGCTCGCTTACTCTCCATGCATATGTAAAGCGATGGCTGTTCCCATGACGAACGGGGAAAAAGAACGGGAGAGACCGTGACGATGCACGAAAAACCCATTGGCATTCGACGTTAATTGACATCGAGAACAATTTTCTTTGAGAAGAACGATGGGATCGAACTTGTTCAAAAGTCCTGATATAATTCCCAAGGAAAACCTGTTTGCTCTGTTCCAGTCCAGAAATATATAGCCCAGAGATGACCGGGACGTGCACGGATCGGTGTGTGTACACAAAGAGAACACGAGAAGACACAGCGGAGCATCTCTAGTCCATCGGCGGATTAATCCGACACTTCGATTCCCCCAGAGGAGGAATGGAACGCAAACACCCCTAAGAGACAATTCCCCCAACGGAGAATTCGCCACGACTCGTATTATCCCGATTCTCCCGTCCTCGAGTCACCGGGCCGGACCGGACCGAGCTCGATCGGTATCCGATCTTCTCATGGAAGCGCAGCTTAACGTGAAGATTTCTTCAATTTCACGGATCCGTTCGCTCCCTTCAATTACCGCCACTTAGCCAGCAATAATTAGACGTTCCGGGACAGGGTATCGCGCCGACGCGAATCTTTAAAGTGAATCGAGACGGCTAGGATAAAGAAGGAACGCCCTTCCGGCTCGTTCGTCTTTCCCTCTTCGATCGTTCGCGGTAGATCTCGTAAAACCGTGAAACGGATCCTGTACTTCTTTCTCGATGATTACCACAGAGGATCGAGTCTGTTCTTATCTCGCTCATCAGATTTACTCTACACACGATTAATTTCGTTTTATGAATCGTAACACGAGTGTCTTTTAACGCGTGTTCGAACTAAATGTTTCACTAATTCGGCGAATCCAGTCATCCGTAATTCGTTTACGACTGACCAATTCGATTGTGTATAAATGGAATTCCGTCATGAAACTCGTGTACATTTTTCTCACCTCTCGCTGGGAAAACAAACCGGGAACAGACTCGTAAAATCAGTGGAGGATCGTCTCGAGGGCCATCGATACATATTTGATCGGGCGATCGGAAGGGACGGGGAAGGGAGAGGCACGAAAACGGTGATGAAGTGGCGAGGCAGTGCCCGCCGGGTCATACGCGTTGCGCTGGGAGCAATACTAGACGTCTTAACGCTGCCGGGCGGATATTTATTGCGCCCGTGGGACACCGTCGCTGCCACCGATATAACTAAATTCGCGTTTATGGCCCCGGCTGACCCACTGCAGCCGTCAATTCCTCTTCTTCCTTCCACACCGGGAAAGAGAGAAACGTCGCGACGCTGCTCCGTACCGAAATGAGGGACACTCGATCATTCGTGGGTGCATTAAATCCTGGCCATCGCGATATCGTGGCACGTGGGGTAGATTTCGTGGAAATCGCTACCGAATTTTATGTAAACGCAATTGATAGTTCATCGCACGGTGGGAGCGAACTACGATTCTGCTCGAAACGGGCATTACGCGAAAAGACGTTTTGTACAAGAGGGCGAAGAATTCGACGCGAGGTTTTGGGTCGAGTAAAATTAATTTAGAAATTGTGCGCGTGAAAATGCCGACTACTATTCCGCGGGCCTCGGCATCTGTGTATTCGAGTTTTATAACGGCATGCAAGGGTGCCGTTTACGACAAGTAAAAAGAGCATCGCGGCTGGGGGGATGGAATCGCAATTATTTTTACGTCTCTCACCTGTACTCTTCGCGTCGTAAACATTTTCCATTATAAAATGTAAAAACTAGAAACGCTGGTACAAAACGTTCGTTAAATTCGTTCCGTACGAAAAAAATTCACCGACCTTTGTCTTGGACGCGTGAAAGTCGTCGGCGATGTTCCTGAGATTGGCGCCCATGTTCGTCCACTGGTTCTGGTTGTACGCCTGTGTATGCAAGTCGCCGAAGCAGTTGTTGCAGATCTGTTTCGCGGCCGGTGGCGTCTTCTTCGCGGTCGCGGCGCCGCTGCTTTCGGACGCGAGCCTGCGTCTTCGCGGCCGCGGCCTCGGGCTAGGCACCGGTGCCAGGCTGCTCTCACCGCTACACTCCGGAAATTGGAACGCGGCGTCTCTGGTCGGGCTGCTGGGCGCGGACACGGTCACCTGCGGCGTCGGAGGCGGCAGTTGCTCCACCGCGGACAGCACCAGATCGGGCAACGGTACCCGGGACAAATCCGAGTCCAACAGCACCATCGGATGCCGTTCGTCCCCGGCTCGTCGCGGTATCCGATCTGCAATTGAAAAGATGTACAATTAAAAACCGAACGACTCGCCTTTGACCCTGACCGAACGGAACGCGTCGCCTCGACGAGATTTCTTCTCATAAATCTTTGAGAAAAATCGGCCCGATAACCCCGATCCTGAGACAAGACTCTGGTTTACTATGCGTAAAGTTCAAGCTTTCCTCGATCGTCCGATAACCGCGTCAACGATTCATCATCGTTCCGATCGGTCGTAGCGATCTTTACTCCGTCTCGAAACCAGATGGCCGATTACGATACCCGTTTAATCGACGAAATACGAGTGCCGCGATTCGTATACTCGATATCTGGATTTGCCATCGATAATTAATCGCGGCGCAGGCCTGGTTGCGTCACACACAATGGAAACGGTACGATCTACGCACGACGGTCGAGCACACGGTATTGTACGTACACGGAGCATACGTACATACGCGTCGCTTATAAGGTTTAATGCGGCACGCTGTTGGCTAGACAACGGCGACCACCGGGCTGCCCCGTAATGGCAACCAGCGACATTGTTGGCTAATGATTGTCTGAAAATTTACAACGCTCCGGTAGCCTTCGGTTCCGCGATTTCGACACACGTTACTCGCAAACGCGGTAGGCGTAGCCGTACATTTTCCAAACGACTCCACCAAGTTTCCGTACAACGAATCGTCCGGTTCCACTAAAAACATTAATTTATAAGACGCACACGACGCAGATAAGCATCTGGAGATAGTATCGCGATCGCGAGGAACGAGTGCGCGTTTCCTCGAAAAACGAGATACAGTCCTAGCCTCGTTACGGTATCCGACGGTCAGCCAAGGCAGACGGCATGTCTGTGAATCGTGCATGTCGAAACGAAACTCAGAAACCATGTTACTCAGTTTCAAAGAATCAACTTCTAATCTTCTGTTTTATATAAATATGTACGTAATTATCAAGCTGGACGTCTATTTGATAATGCAGGAATATCGATGAGACCTAATGACATTTTCAAATAAAAATTTCCATGAAAGGCCCCATCGATCAGTCGTCGCATCCATCATCGTTCATATAAAAAATCGTTTTCCCCGTCGACGATCGATGAGATCGGACCGCATGATCGGGGGGACATCGGTGTCCGTGGGCTGTCAGAAACATTTAAACGCTGATTCTTTGAGGGGGGAACAACGGTGGACGCGTAAATCGAAGCCATGCGTGACAAAATAACAATTCCTCCACGCCTGGGGCCTCCATTGTCTCTCTCGCGTCCGAGCGCGTACAGTGCATACGCTCGCAACGCGGTTGCATCCTTGACATTTCGAGTAAACGTCCGCGCGGCGTATATACCCGCGGTATAAGCCCTCCACGGAGGCGTCGAGGCTCTTTCACTTGTGCAACTCGTGCACATCGCGATCCGAGCGAGAGCCTTTCGCGATGCTTGCAAAACAGACTTCGAACTCTTATCCAAAACGATCTCCGCGCTTTCTATCTCGTAAAATGTCACTATGTCGCAAAATCGATTTCGTGTCACTCGGTATTCAACAAAAATTGATTTATCAGACGTTCGAATTATTTCCCGTATCGATTCCTTTGATTCGAACTAAACGTCAATTTGAAGCTTGATTCCTATTGAACAGCCTCTGAGAGATTCTGTTTAGAGGATTAAATGGTCGAAAGAAGGCAGAACCGAAAAGGGAACGAGCACGGGACGGCGCGCCCCATAAAAGCGTCCCGAGCAAAAAGTGCATCGCGCACGTGGCCAACACCCGCATGCACGCAACGTTCGCTGGCGTGTAACTGGGAAGTTGAAACTCTTTCGGATTCATCGAGGGAATACCGTTTAAAGTTTTGCAATTACGGTGTTGAGAAAAAAATTGATCAAACAAAGACGAGGTTCACGAAGCGAGTGTTTTGAGAAATGAGAAAGGAGGACGGGGAAATTTCGAAGCGTACAGCGGGGACATGCGGGAGACAGTGTACATTATGTACGTACACGCGTTATGTCAAAGAGGCAGAACGAAAGAAGCGGGAAGGGGGCGAAGGGAGAGGAACGGATTCGAGCTGGCAGCATATGCGAGCACGTGACTCATGCGGAGCGCCCTTTGTACGCGTAAGTGCAACGCAACTTGTTACAGTGTACGTGGTATGTAACGTCAACCCTATCGGCATCGGCGCTCGAGCGATCTCTCCTCGTCTCGCGAGCTGGTGTGCGCGTAGGTGCCGAGGTTGCGGGCGTGTGCGCGCGTACTGCAACTGCAGTGAACGCTCAACTGCACAAAGAACCCCTCTCAAGGCCGCAGCGACGCGCACGAACACGAACGCGCGGTGTCGAGGCGCGCGCTCGAGCACTCCTGTGCACCTCTTGCACCGGTTTTTATCGGTTTTGCCACTTTTCCGGGACAATAGGAGGCGACCCATTGTCGAGCCGCCGCGTTTCATACAAAACCTATGCGTTGTATCTCTTGCCAAGACCGAGTCTGAAGTGCGGATTAACTTTTACACGATTTGGACGCTCTCTGGAGAACGCGCACTTTCATGGAGTGCGGAGTCATCGCAAATGAAACATTTCTGCGATCTGCGTACTCGAATTCGAGTGTCTCGCAACAAGAGATAATAAAATGAGTCACGCCGCGTACAAGAGTTTAACCATCCGATTTATGCGTGCGCAACTACGGAATATATCTCTTCGGTGTAGAGCCAACGAGTGAGAGAACCGAAGTCGTAAACGTACGATGATTGCCCCGACGGTATGGACCATCGTCCGAGAGAACGTTCCTTAAATCGTACCACGGCGAACGTTTCGCGGCTGTACGCGACGGATTCTGCGTCTCGCTCGAAGCCGGAATCAGCCACTTTCGAACCGTTTCACGGAAATCTCGTAAAACCTCCGACTCCGATATAAACGTTTCTCCACCCCTTCGCCCGAGCGTACAAGACAATTCCCATTTTTCGTTTTCTCGTTGTTCGGGATCGAACGATCCGCGGTCCCGAGTCGAGAACGTTTCAATGCGCGATCGCTCGGAGCAAAAAACGGCCACGTACAGCGAGCAGGTTATCGCGATACCGGGAGGGAATGGTAAAAATGAGGGAACAAGGTTGCGCCACGACGGCCATCGATTTCCAACGGCTGTCCAACGATTGCCCAATAAATTCTGTCCACCGGCCAGCAGCGATCGGATTCTGCGGTGCCCGAGAGCCGGAGGAAAACCGACCGTGCCGGGGACTCGCTCGACCGATTGATTACACTCTTATTGACTACGTGACTCGCGATTTTGTTGTCGGCGGAATTAATCGAGCCTCGGAACTGATCGACTGCCCGATGCAATGTCTCTATGTCTGAAAATGTTTTTCTACGAACGGTGAAGAAATTGTGGCGCGGAAGGTAATGAGAAAATTATGTCTCGTCTCGTCTAGTCAGCTTTTCGACTTGTCTAATCGGAAGAAGACGTCAGAGACTGTTTCTCAGTTCTTCGTACACTTTAAAAAACGAAATCCCCCTAATCACTTAATATCGACGGTAGAAGTAATACGAAATCCTGTGCTTTTCTTGCATCAGGTGCAACGGTTCTACGTGGATTTCCATCGAGTAACGACAGGGCGATGCGCGGCTTCCGTTAGCGGGCATAATCGCTGAGAAACTGTGCGTCGTTGATTACATCGTTAACCGGGAGGGGGCTCGTTACGTTTTACAAGTCGGTCACGTTTTGCCACCGTTATTCGACGATTATAATTATGAGCCATTCCCCCTCCCCTCCCTTTCCACTTTTCCGTTAGGTCGTAGCTAATAATCGAAGAGCAATGATCTAAACGGAAATCGATCGCATCGAGCTGAACGCCAGAGGCTCGGCAAATAGAAGATGATGCGACGCATTAACGGCGAAGAAAAACTTGCAATTTTATACAGATCGCCATAATAAGAATTTTCAATATAGATTCGTACGCGAGATCTGATCGAAGCAACTTCCAAGTGGTCTGCGATGGGTTGGGTGTTCGCGCTCGATAAAATCACGATGACGAGCCGTGATAAACGAGGCCGAGGAGACAGGGTAATCGAAGGAAAAGGGTTAGATACAATCAGCCAAATTTCACGTACGGCTGGAGGACGCGTGCTAGAGAATACGCTCGGGGGAGCGTAAAAATATGTAGCACCGTAGGCGTACGAAGGAAGGAAGGAACGAAAGCAAGGCACGTGTGCGCTCCTACATGAATATTAATGACTCGGAATTCCGAAATCCGTAGAAACACGGTTTTAATTAAAAACGACGATAAGAATTGACTCTGACGGAAGATCATGGATCAAGAAAAGAACGTGTCATTGCGATTGCGGTGTGAAAAATATAACGGTTCATCGGTGGTGATAGGTAGCCGTCAACGAAAGGAAAGAGGAAGCGATGAATATTTTAGAGCGGGCGCTCGGCCAATAACCATTGCCTCCGTGGATGAATGGAAAAGAGACGGAAATCGAGGACCTAACAATCGGCAATGACGAATTCCTTTCAATATTTCATCAGTTCTATAGACCGTCGTAGTCTCTTCGGCCACGTTCCCTACCGATCGTCTTCAGGATTTCCGCTGGGGCAACCGTGACGAGGCGGATTCGAAGCTCGCGTTCGGATTACGCATTAGCCGAGATTCGGTAACTATGGGATTTCGAACGAAAGAGGTATTTGTTTCTTGGAATAATTACGAAACCATTTTGCTCCGAAATTCGGAGCGTCACCGCTCGTGTCGATAACAGTTAGGGTTTTACGACAAAGTAACATAATACGAAGTTCAGTGTCGAGGGGCTATCGTTTTACGCGGCGACACACGATCTTTCTCTTACCGAGAAATTAAACGCCTCCGATTAGAGCGATCGCAGGGGTTCCGTACGATTCGATTCTTATCGGATCGACTCGTGGGAAAGGGTTCGCCAAAACACGTCCACCGCTCGGCAGATAGCGAAAAAACGAATGAATGAACGGGAATCAGGTTTAAAAGTGTTACGAACAGAGGCGATCGGGTAACGCGCGTAATCGTTATTACCGTGGCCGCGTTTACGCGATGACGAGGGGGAAGTTTCGCGCAAATGTCACGGGAGAAGACAGAAACGGGCTGGCCACAGCTGTTTCTATAAATAACTACCTCCGACACACGATGCAACGGCGATGCTCAACCGCTCGCAGATTCTGCATCTTCCCTCCGAAACTGCGAACTATGGTTATTGACCCTCCCTCGCACACGCGACCACGACTATTCTTGTTCGAGAAATAATGAGCACCTGCCAGTAATTCTACTTCGTAATGAACATTCCCTTCGATCACTGTCCGCTCTCCGCGTTTCATTTGCATACGAGATGTTTTAATAAGTTTCAACCGGTACGCCTCTCCAACGTTTTGTTGTGACGAGACGTACAATGGTACTTTACGACACGTTCGCGGAACGGAGAAGGAGGTATTAGTGCGACCGCGATTATTGAAAAGTCATATTTGCCAGGAGGTAAAAGGCTTTTGAGGAACGTTGCGTCACGACCGAAACAAGGGTAACACACCGACGACGGCCGGATGCAATTTGCGGTTTCTTTTGGGACACTTGCATGCCGCGCCGGCGAGATCAAAGGCTCGTTAGCGACATATTGCCGTGAAACAGCGGCAAAACGGATCCAGAACGCTGTCCGAACGACGACGACGACGACGACGACGACGACGTTTCCTCTCCCGGTTGATCGGCCGGTTTCGAGCCAGAGTGCATCGACCTTCGATCAGTGGCGTTTTATAGGTGGCAGTAATATGAAATTATGGTCGCTCCGACTGTGACCCGGAGAGTTAGATACTCTACGCGAATCTAAGGCCTGGGCATTAAGTGGTAGTTTAAACGTTGCTATCTCGAATCCGAACTAACTACCGCAGCATACGTATCCGTAATAAACCGCTCGGGCAATGAGGAAACGCGGTATTAAATCTGCAGAATTACTTTTATTCGCGATTGAAACCGAATAAAAAGCTCTCCCACCGTTTAACATTTTTTTCTACGAAAACGCGATCGTCGCATCAAGAGTAAGTACCCGGAACCTGTTTCAGATCGAGCATGCACATTTCGGAGCGGGTGAGATACCGGTATCGAGGCAGTGCTCGTCGCAACGCTCGATACTGCAATCTCTGGTGGACGATCGACATCCGAGATTCGGGGAACGAGCCGTTGCATCGCGTTTTATGGCGCGTTTTACTCCGGTGTGCCTGACCATCGGTCTTCTCTCCTCTCTCCGCTTATCGCCCTCTCTCGCTCGCTCTCCTCCTACTCTCCTGTCGATCCGGCCGACCGCCGTCGCCGTCTCTTTCGCCGTAAAGGAGGCTCGAGCAGCGGTGCAGGGTCATGGCCGGACATCGTCTGCCATACTCTCGACTCGTACACCCACGCTACATCTGTTATATTCGCCCCCTTTCTCTCGCTGCACCCTCGTAAAACCGCGTTTCATTACGAGCCGAATATAAGTTACCGCAATTTACGCCTCTACCTCGTTCCCTCTCTGCTTTCTCCCCGTTCCTTGCTCTCGTTCGAGCTGAATCTTCTACGACTATCTGTTATCTTCATACGCGACTTAATAGGATCGTTCGAACGAAACGAGCGTCGCTACGAGGATTAAAGTCTAAAGTAAGAGCAGGTGGCAGGATGGTGTATTTTGAATCGAGAATCGTGGACGCTATGAAAATTATTGTGTTTAAGTTTCAAGGTCCCCCGGTTCGTACGGCGTTCGAATACGAAGCATGCAGCTAAAAACCGCGAGGCAACGGGTTAAGTATGCGTTTCTCGGAACGTGTTTTTTAGTTACGTTTATCGTGCCACGATTCTCCGAATGCGTACAGTTCTAGTTACTCGACGAGACGAAAATCGCTTACGTACGTACAAAATGAAATTTGACAAACGGGAATCGGTCTCGTCGAGATATTGAAATCGAATTAATTACGTTCGCAACGTCTACGTGTCCTTTCCTCCTCCTGTCCGCGAAATCTCCGGCGAAGGTGTCGAGATATCTCGCAACCGATGGACCGAAATTTTTCGACGCTGACTCACGGGACAACGACCGCTGTCAAACATACATATTTTTCGAGAAAATCGATCAACGTGAGTCGACGACCTAAACGGAACAACTCAAAGCGTTTCGAGACGATTTCGACGAATTGAGAAATGAGAATCAACTACGTTCCTCCTTCGCGAGAATTTTAACGATTTTTCGAAACGTTGCATTTTCAAGATTGCATGAGACGCGAGTCTAGAAATTGGTTTTCACCTTCGTAAAAGATAAGGAATTCGCTAAGGAAAGATAGGAGGAATAAAGGAATTCTATCTGTACGCGTCGTTGTTCCACGGGAAACTGGCCCGCGTTGTTGCGCGCGACAACCACGTGTTGCGTTTCTAGTCGATAGACGCAGCGTATGCCCGTGCTTCTACTACTCTCGAGCGTGCTCGCTCGTTTTCCCCCCGTTGTGTGAAGTGGAAATTAATTGCGTCGCACATATGTGTCATTCACTTTCAACGTAAGCACAGTTTATTCAGATTAACAATTTTTCATTGTTGTGTACAAAGCGTGCCGTAGTCGTCACGGAACAGTGAACGAGCTACCGTAATTAAATAAATAAATAAATAAATACAGAGTAAAAAAAGAGTAATTCAATATACAACATTAATAAAAGTTGATTTTACATCTAAGCACAGCTTCGAATAAATAAATTAACCTATCTAGTTATATACATTACATAGTATATAATTCGTCAGAACTTCATATTCTCTTAACTTTCGAGTGACTACAATTATTTTTTTATTGAACATCCGTCAGCTCCGTTACGAGCTTGTAAAACGTCATTCTGAAAAGCCGTCGAGAGGATACCGAGTGCGATAAAAGCGTATCTACCCCTGTGGACAGGTCCTAGCCATGGAACCAGATGGAAGAACAGAAGAAGTAAGTGAGATAAAAAAAAAGAGTTCCCGAAGCACGTGACTAGAAAGATAGAGCCGCGCGGAGCGACTCGATTAACTTTAATCCCGTTCCTTATACATACTCTCAGGAAGGTTGACAGATGGATAAGAGATTCGTCGCCGTTCATCGCGACGGGTATCTCGCCAGGCGTGCAATGACGTATAGGAAAACGTCGAGGCAGATGCGGAAGAGCCTTAAAAAATCGTTCAACTCACGATTTCGCGACGACGGATGCTGGGACGTCCTGGTCCTGAGGACCTGTTGCAGGGCGGCGTACAGGTCGAGCATCAGTTGTTCCAGCTGCTGTCCCTGGGCCTCAGCGTCGTCTTCGGTCGGCAGAGCGAACGGGATCGCCATTTCTCTGCAGGTGCACCGAATTTCTCTTTTACACGAATTCTATGCCCTCCTCGCTGTTCTCTTCTCGCGGATCGCTGCAATCGAACCAATGTCTGTGTGGGTCAAAATCACCACCACTCTCGTTCTGCTTCTCTCTTTGTTCGCGCGACGTCTCTGTTCCGTCTTGAGGACGGAAACGGAGTGAAATCGTCCTCAGATGTTCGACGTGTGCACGTGGGGGCCGACGACTCGGGAACACGGCGCACGCTCAAAATGTTCGTTGCCCGCACCGATTGTTCCTTCGTGAATAAACGCACGTGACGAAACCCGCGTGGATAAACGCGCGAATCTCGGCCGAACGAGATGCGTACACGATCTATCTGTCTACTCGTGATTAGAATCTTATCTCGTCACTCGTACGACGCGAGCCTGTCGATCACGTCATCCGAATCGCTCGTAAGGTGGATCCTCGAATGGATCACTTTCCATGGGTGATTACCGTTTCTCGACGATGACAGTCGTAAAACGGAAGTTCACAAAGTTCGATCGTTCTCTATCAAAATACACGACACACGATTGATGCACAGTTGGCGGTGTCTACTCGTGTCAACGTCAGTTCGCGACACACCGAAACACCAAACGACGGAGTTACAGGGATAAAAAATAAGGAGAAGTATCAATCGTGATACCGTTTTCTCTTCGAATTCGCACACACACGCGTTACGGAAACGTCGTAACAGCACGTTGCTGCGGTCTCGCGACTGTCCTCTTTGGCGCGACTATCACACGCGCGTTGTACGGTGGCACGTCTGGATTCGATCGCAACCGGACAAACAAACGCGCAAGAGAAAGTAGAGAGCGAAACACGAGCAAACTCTCGACTGAGTTTAGGTAACGAGAAACGCGTCTACACTCCTCGAGGTCTAGCGTGGTAATGATTCTGTGCTTTCGTTTCAGCCACTCGGCCCGCACGCTCTGCCTCGCGGCGGCAAGCGAGTTACCCCCGCCACGGTTGAATCGCGCGGCCGGTTGCGCGCCCGGGTGTGGGGAGAAACGCTGCGCACGCATCCGGATTTGAAATACGAAAGGGGCGACAGGGGAAGGATCGCGAGCCTGGAAAGGTGGGGGACGAGATCGCAACCTTGTGGTGGTTGTGTGCCAGCCCGTGGTCCGTAGCGTTGTAAATTTACCGGTTAGGGCAGCCAGCGTCGTTCACGAGAGGGGCCCCTTACACGGCTTTGTGCCCCTCCACGTGTCATCGCTATAGGAGGCAAAGGGAGTCGGGAACGGCCAGGGCCTCCGTGAAGTAGAATAAGCGCAAACTACTAACTCGAAGAAGAGGCTAGTTCTCCAAAACGCGGTCGAGCTTTCGAGTTCCCGCGAGCATTACAGTCGAGCGGATCGATCGCTCCTCGAAGAGATCAACAGGTTCGACGTTGGTTCCCTCGTTTGAAAAAATAGAAGTTATAACGAGAGAAATGCAGCTCAGAAACGTGGCCAAAGTGAAAGAGGACCCACGCGGAACGAATCGAAACACCCGTGCGACGGTGTATACAAAATCGAAAAAATACAGAGTTCGCATTAATCATTCACTGACCATGTCCCGTTTTGCGACTAATTGGAAAATGCAATTTTTACAGCTAGCATAGATTTATAAACTGAATTTTAAAACGTCGATGTCGAACGATGAATAAATCGCAGACGGCGAGGGTGTTAATTTGCCGGACGCGAAACATATTCATGGGATCGCGATACATACTTGGCTGGGTGACAATTTTTTATGCGGCCAATGAATGGGTAAACAGGAGGAGAAACAAGAACGCGCTCCTGCGGCGAACGTTGATGCACAATGCATACGACTGCTGCCAGCCGTACAATGCGTATCACGTACAAATAAGTATCGGCGTATTACTGAACGTACGGATCAAAAGAATACCGAAAAACGGATTTAAGATCGACAGAATAACTGCACGAATTAAGAGAAAAAATAATTGTTATTTCCTTATACTCTCCTTCCACGCGATTTTATAGTAACTCGTCATCTCTCGTTTCATTTGACTTACAAATCGGTGGACAACGAGTTCAACGAAACCTCGCCACCGTGTCAAGTACACGCATTATCTCTACACGATGCACCGATTCCGACGCGATCGAGCGAGCGAGCTGCTCGAATCGAGAGGATTATCTGCATTCATCGGAGCAGGTTGACGACGAGGCACAAGAGGAGAATAGATTAATGACAGGAACGGCGTCGAGAGACATTGTCATCGGATATCAAACGACGAGAGGATAGAGAGAGAGAGAGAGAGAGTGAATTAAAGGCCAGGCGAATCGTTGCATCGGGATGACATTACTGTTATGGACGAGCGATTAACACGAAGACGCGTTCGAATAATTCTTATGACCGTTCACGGGCTGGACTACCCCCGTGGCGATCGGAACGAACGATCCAGGAATCGAACGATTCAGGAACGCGTGTCGGTCCACGGTAGCCAGGGCCACGGGCCACTCTCTCTCGTTTTATTTCCACGTAAAGCATTGAATCGGTTCCTGGCCGGTAGCAGCGAGATTTAAAACCGGTAGCACCGTATGCGCCGACCGGATTGTATATTTTTAGAACGACCGGCGTCCTCGCGTGGGCGGACACACCGGTCACCGGTCCAGGAACCTGCGCCGCGTTGTTCCCGGCGAGCCGCGATGATCCCCTTTTGTCGGCGGACTCGCCCACCGTTCACGGTCTCAAATTTAGAGCGACGATTTTCACGCGAGAAACCGAATAAGAATTGGACTACCTCTGGTTTTCAGTTTCCGACGTCTCGTGTTGTTTCCTACAGGCGAGTCTCAAAAATTCGTTAGAACCGCTAACGCGCAATAGACGTAAAAACCGCAGAGCATTATGTACTCGGCCTGGTGAGACCGCAAATGAAATTTTGTTTTCGCCTTCTGCTCGGAACGATTTTCACGGAAAAAAATATCATTTGGCGTGAGAACCGACGGCGACCAAGCGGCGATGCACCGAGAACGAGCGAACGCAAAAAGTAAACTCGGCTGACAAGCGAGAGTCACATCCGAAAGGTGACTCAACTTATCACGTTGATGTTACGAATTGCGTTTCTTATCATTTTTTATCGGGTCATCGGTGCGTTCACCCTGACCAGCCGGTTCATCGAACCAGATTTATTGCCCGGTCTGTGCAAATGTTCGGGAATGTCTATGGGCGAGAATTATTATTGAAACGGTCGATAACCGAGCGAAAAAGCGCGAATAATACGAAACCCGAATAACAATAGCCGGAAAACTGCGGCTGTGTATTTATTCCCACCGAATCTGATTTCCTCGGCACATTCACGGCGTAGTAAAACGATATAACTACGTATCGAAATTCCCTGTGAAAATATTTCAAACGTAATGAACTATAGCTATCTCGATCGTTTCGCGAGCATGTTTACAAAAGACAGCGAGATATAACGGAAGACGTAATAATAACTAAGCGCGACGAAATCCAATTACATGTCATCTATAGGTTTTTTTCTTTTTTCAAACTCGACGAGCGCACTTGCGAGTGGCGCGAGCGGTCTCTTATCGCTGATAACCGTGACAGACGTTGCATCTGAAAAACAGAACGAGATGCCTGCGGAAAGCGATAATGACACAGCAAACGTCTCGAATCGCAGATAACGGATTAATGCAATTTATAGGAACCTCTGCTGAACAATCTTCGAAGTTCAAACGAGTACAACGAGAGACACAATTGATTTCGCGTCGCGAGACTTATCTGGTTTATCAATTTCCTTATCGAAGATCTATTTTGAACTGGTTGCTCATTATCGTAAACCGTGACGTGATCGAACATCGATTGTTCTAATATAATCTTCGAACGAAACAATATAAAACGTTTGCCGTAGCTTCGAGCCGTCGATTGCTCGGTCAATTCTAAAGATCGTTAACGAGCAAACGACCTGCAGCTGACCTGAGATCTGGTTCGGCGAAGGCGATTGCGTAAAATCCGAACGCGGATCGCGCCAGTTCCGGAGGAGCAATTATATCAGTCGAGGATACGAAGGACGCGATAACGACTACTCTCCTCGTAAATCGAACAGCGGAAACGAGAGCGTTTCGCGAGGGTGTTTGCGGATGCGATAACGAAGTGACCGCAGAGCTTCGAGGCGCCCGCAAACGCTGTCTGTCTCTCGTCCCCGCGACAAAACATGAATCCTAGTATCGTCATAATCGGGCGACTGAACTTCCTATGCAAAATCTATTTCCAACGAGAGAACGTTTTGTTCACAATTCATGACTCTCAAATATGCAATGATTCATAATTATGACTGATTATAATAGTACGAGTGTTATCTCGAAGATAACAAAATTGATTGACAGCTGATGCGATTACTAATAAAAACTATGGTTTTACGTAGAATCGATTAATGTGAATTCAGAATCGACCACTAATTGTCTTTGCTGAGTCAATACAATTTTAATTGCACCAGCTTCTTCCCAGAGCTTCGACTTCCAGTAAGCCGGTAATCGTTCCTAAAAATTCCGGACGCGGTGCGGTCGTGATCAGAATCCAGGTCGGGTTCGTCGAATTATTCTATCTACTGCAAACCGCAGTGTCTACGTGACTCAAGGTCGTATTTTCATTATTACAAGCTTCCGTGCACGCCACAATTTCTAATTAATACGAATTCCAATTGATTGTCAAGAAATTATGTATTCGAAAATTGTTTCACTAAATTACGTATTACGAAAGAGAGGAAAAAAGTATGGAGAGAAAAGTACGGAAGAAAGTAAGTTTGGATGAGAGGAAAACGAATGCTCGCGCAGTGAGTAAGCTTGGCGGATTCGCAGGTGCATGGAAGTGCATTCCCAGCTGCGAGTCGCGAGGGCGTAATATGCAGGTAGACGGCGGCGCGGGCGCGGAAATCGCAGATAACCGGTAGACGCGAGGTATCATCAAGGTTCGATAGACCGGGAATATAGTCCGTTTAGCCAGAACAAAAAGAGTATCATCAGCCGGGCTAATCGTGGGACACGCTGGCCTTTAACGATGACCTCGGAAAACCGAGAACCTGCCCTTGCAGCCTTAATAGAACACTATCGCGGATAAACGCACGTTCGAATCGTTCGATGCTTCTACGTCTTGCTATTCACTGCGACTCACCTACAAATATTCTATGCGTCCAAAATTTTTCGTTATCCGAACAGAGGCGATTCTCGAGTTTGAACACGCGTGCATGTCACGCGTCACGTACGTTGAACAAAGATAGACGAACTTTATCGCGATCGATAAGAGAGAAACAGCGATCACCAAGTAAAATGATAAATTCGCTTACCGTTAAGTTGGAGGATCCGTCGAACGATCGAATCAGAATCAATTTGGAACACACAAGGGTTTGGCACCGACAGGTCTGTTGCACCACAGGTTGCTATGTCTTGATCCGTACTAAACGATGATTTTGCGTGCTGCTCGTGTACTCTCCTCGGGACTAAGTTTCCGATTGTGAGTCGAGTCGGTGGCTGGCTTAATCTCGAGGCAAGATTTATCAGCGACGACGACGGAGGGGTCTACGGACACGTGCCTACGGCTTGTCTTCCGCCAATCGTAGTACGTCGCTCCCAGTCTGGCTTCGTTTTGCTTGGCCAATCCCGGTATAAACTGGCTGCCGCCTTCGCAACCATTGGCAGATACCAGTCCGATGAGTATATTGAATCTTCGCGAGGCAGCGGTTCGCGAATCGCGTGAAGAAAAAAATATGCGATTAGGGGAATGATGGCATTACGCAGGAATTTCGTAAATAGTAAAAGCGACCATTTTTCCTGTTACGTGTCTCACCGATTGACCGCACGCCTTGAACTTCGAAATCAGCTTTATTCTCGCTCTGCTTTATTATCAGAAATTAATATGACTGTTTGATTTGAAAGAATATTTATCTATTTAAACATTGAAGGAGATGCCCTTTTATGCCAAGATTAGATACAGAGCAGTGAGTCTCGAAAAAGTAAAGGTCGAAAAGAAAATGCAGAGTAAATGCGACGGTGTCCAAGCGATGAACAGGACTAAGCGTGAAAGCCAGTGTGAGATGGAACACCGAAAAACAAGAGTAATCTCATGGTTAATCACGCGAATGCGAGATGGAAAACGTTTTTGGTCGCATCGCATAGGCGGAATACATTAATTTTAAAAGAATCTACGGGATTTTTATGGCAGCGAGAATTCCCTCAATTTGTTACGTAGTATCTATCGACCGCGGAGTAATCTGTCAAACGGTATTATAGAACGAAGTATTGCGTAACATCTGAAAGAGAACACTTATTGTCAGCTTGCTTCCAATTCGTTTATCGTTCCCACCCATATCGCGGATCAAACACAGGTGACGGCCTATACAAACAAGCCGCGATCCATCGGCGTGTGGACGTCGTCGCTCCGACGTATGTACCGCAGGTAGCACTCGGAGCGTCGGTATTGTTTGCGTGTACACAGAAGGCGGTCCGCTATCTGCGACCATTGACTCATCACGGGGAAAGGTATCGGAAGGGATTCAGCGAAATATCAGCCAGGTTAGTCAGAATCGAGATGAATCACGTGATTTTTCGAAAGAACAGGTTCGCGCGTAGCAACCGGCCAGTCGATCCCGCCCCGTTTTTTTTTTTTTTTTCATGCCGAAAGAGAAAGAGAGAAACAGGGTCCTGGGACTAGGGTCCCATTCGCCCTCCGGACCTCGCAGACGCCCGATCCCGCAGTTAACTCTACGACGCTTCCCAACGGCAGGAAACGAACTCGATGACTCACCGCAGGCCGAGCTCTGCGCCGGAGGAACGAACAACGGCGAGCCCCTCTTACCGCATTTACTCGCGTAACCTCGTTACCAAGATTCCGAATCCACGGCCAGACGATTGGTCATCAAATTCACGCGTGTCGTTTTTCAACGCTGATAAGCTATCACCGATAACCACCGATGCTTCCTTTTTTATAACATGAAAAGAAAGAATCTGATTTCGTATGGAATGCAGGAATAATGATGAATCTATGTTACGAACGAAACAATTTATCAAGACGGCACGCGATCTGGCAAACAGGGAGGTATCCGCGAACCATAACCGCGAGGGGGTTTAAATCATAGAGGGTCGCCATTAAAAGGATTGAGGCCGGCGTAGCGCAGCCGAAAGCACCATAATACGGCGAAATTTCTCATGCCGGCCACAATGGATCGCTTTGCGTTGCCCCATAACGCTTGACAAACGAGTGAATCCTCGTACCGGGCCTCTGCCGTTTAAGCGCAGCGTCGCGCGCCTGCCACTTCGCCGCCAACCCCTTTCGTTCTCTTCGGTTTCCGGTGAAAAAGATCAAATTTATTGTACGGACATTTGTAATCCACGCGAAAACGTTTGTTATCGGCTTTATCGATGCACGTGCCGCGATTGAAAAATTGTTTTCCTCAGCTTCTACCGTCCGCGTAGTTCGGAGTCGAAATGCAGTGTGCGAGGAAGATCGCGAGGCGATTAGAAACGCCTTATTGCGAAATTATTCATCTTCCGGTCTGATTTCGAGGTCGGAGCACTCGGCACAGGATTTTCGTAGCCAGAGTCGACAGCCGTTTCCGCAGACCGGTCGAAATTAAGTTAGCCACGCGTGACTCGTGAGGTTAAAGAACTTGTAAACCGATGGCATTAAAACTGTCTAAAAAATCAGATGCCAGGAGAAGCCAGGTTCTTATGATCCCGGTCGATTACGTCGAAAGGGTAGGAAGATCCATAAATTGCGGCGACGGCGACGGAGGTGGCGCGACTCGAAGACCGGACGACCGCGCAGAGAGCCAGACAGTCGCCAGGCAGACGGACACCAGACGGAGACGGTGAAACGGTTTCTTTTTTTTTTCTACCTCTTTAAAACGGTGGGCCTTAATATTCTTATTGGGCATCAGCGGTCTCTCTTCTTCTTCTTTATTTCTCCAGAGCTCGGATCTCGGTGGACTTTCGAAATTTGAAACTCATACTATTGACATCGAGACTTAATTAATTTTAATCGTGTCATGAATAATGCAGGCTGACATTTCATTTCAAACGTGCATCAAGTCTTTACTGCGTATATTCCTGCGTCGAAGGTTCGCAAGATTCTTTGTATCGGTGGAAGCAGGATAATCGTTGACGCTTCTCTGACGGACAATCGAGGCGACGGGACGATTCTTCGTAGGAGCAAGCGATTTTAAACTGCGCAAAAGACGCGCCTACACCTTCCTTTGTCCTTTTTCTCGGTCGACCCAAGCATTATTTTCTTCCCCAGCCCGGTATGGATGCACCTGCGAGCAGGAACAGGTCCCGGCAGGTCCATCTGGCTCGGATTCCCCTGTCCCGACGGTTCTTACCTGTCCCCGGGTATCCCGGCCTGATTTCACGAGTCCACCACTTTCCCAGAAATAGTATTGATATTTTCTCCTTTACTTTCTTTCTTTCTTCGAAGCAATTAAACGTGGTCTTGCGAAAGGCAAACAAAGATAAGTCTTTTAACAGCGATTCTTGAAAGGCTTGCGCATCGAATTCGTGTCGATTCGCAAATAAGAAATATTTTTCTGCTTAGCAATCGGTGACTCCCTCCGGTTTTTGTAATCGACGATATCTAATAGGTTTCCCAACCATGCATCGCTCACGTTTCGTACGGGGACGAAACAAATGTCCGTACAACTCGTTAGCGGACAAACAACCCCCCGGCCCGAGGGCATCAGTCAGAACAGCTTCGAAAGGTTTACACGTTTCCCAATTTTTTTTCCCTCGCCACCCTCGAGCCGGTGTTCACGCAACGCGTTCGGGGGGCCGGGCACACTTGTGTAAACGTGACCCAGACAGCCGAAGATGACCAGAGGAAAACGGGAGAGCGAGCGTCTCCTTGCAAAGAGCGAGGAAGAAGAGGAGAAGCAGAACGGATTTTATGTAAAGGACTGAAAGAAAGAGATTGGAGCTGGTGGTTACACATCTGGCCTTGCCTTTTCTACGTTCGTTTTCGTAGGATACGACCGTGAAAAGATCCTCAGGCGCGTCACGTAATAAATGGCATGGGGCCCCGAAAACTGGTCCCTATCTTTATGGGATCTCCCCGTGAAAGGTGGACAAAAAGGTTTCCCCCACTCGGTCTCAACCGACCGAGAGGGACCCGGCTTCCTGGAATTCTGTGGGGTTTTCTGAGACTCGCTGGCCCCTTACCACGAACCGCGTCCAACTCGTGTGGTTGCTCACGGTATTTTTTTCTTCCATGGGAGAAAAAACCCTGCCTGTTCGGCAATGTCCGGAACGATGCGCTCTCGCAAATGCTTCGGTTCATCGGCTGCCATCGAATTCGCGAAAGGTGACGAATATCGTCGGAGGAGAAAGAGGAACGGACGATAGGATAGAGTAACTCTGGCCACAGGGAGCAGCCACTGATTGTTAGTGCTCTTTGTAAATCGCTGCTGCCGGGCTACTCGTCTTTCGGGATGATTAATGGATTTGGGAAGAGGCCCTTTCGGTGATGGTCCCGAAGTTTATTTTTCATCGGTCGACGTCCGACTGTAACGTTACCTCCTTAGCTACTGAGCCATGCTCGATTTCGTCTGGGTGCAATTTCGCGACGCAAATACGTTTGTCTATCTCATCTTTCCGTGTTCGACACTCGTCGAATCGTTCCTCTGTCCGATTTTATGACGTTAATAACGCGTGTCGCTGGAGCCTCGAGAACGAGGGAGCTTAAAAGACCAGTTCCACAGAAATTCCGAGTGGGGAGAGCAAAAATTAGGCGATTAGAGGGGACACGAAGTGTTCTGGTCGCGTTCCCGGTATCCTTGGAGCGTCGCGATCAAAAGGAAAACAAGGGGTGTAGACTCGGAGCTACGCGGGGCTAGAATTAGGCCGAGTTAGAACGGTGGTTAGCGTAGGAGGGTGAGCAACTAATCACAGTAATTTGCTTATGGGAGCCACTAGGAACGTCGGTGCTCCACCGCGCACGGTGCATTTTAATAAACGCGATGGAACGCACGAACCAAACGAACGGCGGAAGGAAAACTAAATTTCTTCTCCTCGAGGAAGGCGGAGAGAGAAAGTAAGAGTCAAGGGAGAGCCCTATGGTATTGCCGTATGGGAAATCGCCCGCAGGCATGGTCAACGCGCGCATAATCGATGGGCGTAGCGCGGATTATTACGGGAAGCCAAAAAGTAATGATGAATTATTCTAACTCCGCGCGGTGCCCGCAACACGATCCAGGATCCACCCTCGCCTCGACGCTCGCTCCCCGAGGGCCCACAAAAGACTTTCTGTTGACCTCGGACTGCAACTGGGGAGACTCAGGTAGAAATGCACGACCCGAGGAATCGTTTACCGTGCCCCTCTTCTTCGGTGAAGCCTGCGCCCCACGAAATTACGGGTTTGTAAAATCTATGGCGATTCTCATCGCTCTTATTCTTCCTTTCTACGTCGTATTGATTCCTGGAAGATTTCTGTAACGATGATCGATGATCCTATCGTGTCAGAGGGTGCGCACTTGTGTTTACGAGCAGCTATTAAGACGTCTGTCCAGTACTTTCATTTTATTTACAGATGTCTTAATATGTACATTGTACAGAGACTGGTGTTTGTTGACGTACCCTGATCAGGAGTCGGTTAGAGACAAGTTCCTTATCGAAGTACCCCGTTTCACGCAAACCGTACTACCGCAAATATTGATAATAGCTATCAGTTCAAATGTAGGAGCCTATTGACGTCTATTAGGAGACTGAAAATTCTTGCAAATACGGCGTAATCTGTCGAACGGTGTTCGATGCGTGTCCGGCCCGGAGCGCGTATCAATTGTTCCCTCTTCGGAAGCCTCGAAACCGGTCGACCGAAGGAAACTGATAATCCCGGCGGGCGTCCGCACGGCACGGCCGACGCTAGGCGTCGGAAAAAAAGAGTCGACGGGCAAATAAAGTGGTCGTTAATCCGTCGAGACCGAGCTTCGAACGAAAATATCGGTACAGTGACTTTTTTTTCAATGCGTTCCACGAATCGCTTTTTACGAAATTAAACAATCATACGTAGGACCCAGCGATGAATCGGTGCCGATCCCATCGCGGCGAGCGAAGGGGTTACGAGCGTGTGTCGCACACCCGATAACCTCGATCGCGAGGTGTATAAATATTTAAAGCGGTCCCGTTAAACTCGCCTTCCCGATTCGTAAACCCGGCCCGTGTGTCGACGACTGATAACGCCGCGTTTACGCGTCGCTGATATAAATGCCCGGAGCAAACAGGACCGACAATTTTTCTCTCTATTGAAACGGAATTGAAAAAAAAAAAGCTGAAAAGAAGCGGCGAGCGATAAACTGGAGCGCGACCTATATACAATAGAAACGTAGACACTCAGGCTGCGCTAGTGGGTGCACGTTATCGCAGCGATAAAGCTGTGAATCAGTGGTGAATCGGACGGCTCTGTTTCTATTAATAGGTTTTCTGTTTCAAAATCGCTGCCACGAATCTGCGTATATTCTCACGATGTATAAACACTCTTCATCATGTGAAGCATGGGCATTTAATTACGAGATAAAATATTTAATATGAGATAACGAAGTTCGTGTTGTGGAGCAATTATCGGAGTACGATGCATATTTATTAGGAAGATGAAAGGTTTGATTTTCATCGATCGTCGGCAAGCGAATAGTTGTGGAATTGTGTCACCTGCTTATGCGTCACGATTCGACTGTTCCGTCATGCCTCCGAGGGGGCAACGTCTGATTGCGCAACGGTTCCCATTTTATTTAAGAGGTTTGAGAGCAGCGTGCTTTCGCCAAACGAACGGGCACGGTCTCTAGTCCCTCTCTTGTGTGGCGTGCGTCGCCCTCGCCACTGAAAGCCGACGTCGGAGGAGAAAAGGGGACGGAGGCAAGTGGCGACGAACAGGAAGGATTGGACAGTGAATCATACCTTGCTGCACCGACGTCAGAAGAGGCTGTGGTAATTTCTTGCGCCGGTAACACGACGCGTTGCCCCAGTCCCCTGTCGAGTTTCGTCATTCCGTCAAATGAATATATTTACTCCTCGTTACGAACGAAAGATAATTGCACTTCCTCGAGGGACAG
This sequence comes from Ceratina calcarata, assembly GCF_001652005.2. Taxonomy (NCBI): domain Eukaryota; kingdom Metazoa; phylum Arthropoda; class Insecta; order Hymenoptera; family Apidae; genus Ceratina; species Ceratina calcarata. The sequence goes on along the minus strand of NW_017171239.1, from coordinate 870,097 downwards.
TATTTTCGGATAGTTCGCTCATTGCATCTAGGCGAAAACTGACTGAACACAGTTAAATGACATTTCGGGAATCCAAAAATGATTAAAGTAGAAAGCGTCTGAGAAATCGACCTTTAAATATTCAATAAAACTTTACACGAGCTATTGAACAAACACTTAAAAGGAGACTAAAGTCGACGCACGATCGATAACCGAGATGCTTCGAACGGTCGATCTCGCCTCGAAGTGCGAGCACTGCACGCAAAGTGCAGCGACTCTTTGCCGATTAATCCGCATTCCGTGGCCCGAATCGCGACGATGACTCACTCTACATGATCGGCGAGGTCCGTTGACCTAGGGTTTTGTCGACTATTTATTCCTTTCATCAAGTCCAAACTAAAACATATCCCTCTGATTCGACTTTCAAACAGAAAATCAATAAAACTTTTTAAATAATTAACGAATGTTTAATGATCTCGGTGAAAGGCTATTACGCTTCCTGTCGGAAGAACATATGAAACGGGAACGAAGGTGAAGAAGTTGAAATAAAAGGGGGGGAACGATGACTAAGAGACGTGCACGTGGAGCAGCGCGATGCACCGTTAACGGGGTGGATCTGGAAAGGGGCTGGTAACCACCATCGTCATCATCGTCGCCGCCGTAGCCACCAGCAAGGCCCCGATGAGTCATCCCAACCGTAGCTCGAAGAAACGAGCAACGAAGGTGGATCAGGGGCGCCTCCTTTAAACGTCGGGCCCAGACTAGCTAACCTTGTTAGAGCTGGCACACACCTTGCACTACGCTGCTAATTATTCCGTGTACGAGAGAGCGTGCGTCTAGTCAGATTGGATGTAAACGCTGCAGTGGAATTCAAGCGGGAATTTAGATGTCCAAAGATCGAGGATAAACGACCATAAAGATTCGGGCTGACGAGCAGATTTTAATTTGATCGATTAAAGAGATTACTCGTTATCGGTTCAGAGATTCGAGTCGAGAATTAAGATTTAGAGAAATGAATTTTAGGATTTAGTTCGCGCGATTAGATCGACCGAGTGAATTTCGTATGACTGACACTTTGGGAACGTGGGCACGATAATAATTATTTAGACGGTAATTTATTGCATCGGCTTGTTCAACGAAGCCTGACGCGTTTACGTACATAGGCTCACAATAACGCAGGTGCTGGTTTCTAACCAACGCTCGAAATTAATCGATTTGTACTCTACCGGTGAAAGGATATCGGTTTTCGATGAAAATATTTTCCGAGATTCATCCGAAACAAAGATACATAGTCACAATCGTTGATCATAAATACATATGTTCCGATCTCGACATTCGAAAGTGGACGTTCGTCAACGGATCGCGTACGGCTCGTTGAAATTATTATGGGAAGGCTGAAATCTGTAATAACAGATTAGAAACGAAGTGAATACTGCAATAGGTGAGATAAGGGCGGGCCAAGATGCGATCTGACGAAATTAGAAAGTACCTGGAAGGCCCGATGTCACGATAAAACCAAAACCATTTCTGTTCGAGCACGGCGTTTCGCTACCGCACGCTAATGGCCGCGAAATATGACTCACCGTGTTTACCGTTCTATTATCGAGTAATGGATTGTAGATCTATCGCTTTCTATTTGAACTCGATGAGTATCTGCAACTAGCGTAACGCTGTTACACGTTATCGTTCACCGAGCGATAACTACGAAACGATACTTACTGTCTTGATACGACCAGACGAGACGCACGTGTAAAAAATCGAAAGACCTTCTAGAGCGGATCGTGTCTTCGCGAGTCGGGGATCTTCACGGGGGGTCGGGCAAACGTCGTTAGGGAAAAATCGGGAAAACGAAGGCCGCGGTCGTTCAACAATGTCACCGCGCGGCGCGGGAAATAAATGAAATGCATTTCCGTGGAGTGCATACTTCGATACTCGCGGTACTATTAATATCGCTATGACAGGTTGACTAATGATCCTGGATACCGAAGCACGGCTTTGACATTACGAGATTAAAATCCCGCGCGATGAAGAAAAAAATTGGGCATTCCCGGAGGGGATGGACTTCTGCCGACTTAATACGATTGAGCTCGCCGTCGCCTTTTTCCGTATCCGTCGCCGATTGACAAGGAAATCAACTACTATTTGCGTGCCGCGTAAATATCGGCGGGATAAATTGTCTCGTTCAATCGACGTCGACCCACCGACACTATCAGAAAAATGACAAGCGAAAAGCGAACGAAATTACCTACACCCTCGAGTTGATCACCGCGGCGGTAAGGGGGTGCAGTTTAGCCCCGGGGCCGCGCGAATTCACGGCCGAGGGAGGACGAAGTGGAACGGGGGAATAACAATCTCGCAGAGTGTTTCTGGATATCAGCCTTAATGCTGGACCGTCCGGTCAACCAGATGCCCTGATAGGCTCGATACGAATTTTTTATTCATGACCCCCGGTTCTGATGGGATTTTCATCGGCGATCTCACCTGTCCGGTCAGCAGCGTCGATCGCCGCGCGTCGGGTGCAATTGAACGCGGACAACGGCGAACGCTCAAAATCCGACGCGTTTATTTATGCAAAACGCGATCCGACACGCTGCCATGCCGTATCGCGCGGAAAAAATCACCGGGAACATAACGATCGGCGCGACGCGCGGGGAGGCAACGGATTGACAAGAAAATCCTGCGGGCAGATTTTATTTATTAAACGTGGTACACGATATTTATTAAAATCTGTTGAATCGTTTCGAAACACAGTCGCTGGATAGAGGATCGGAACAGGATGAATCAGCCGTTCGTGCCTCCTGACGCGGGGTAACCCGTGCCGCGCCAGGAAACCGCGTTTCCTGCTGTCTTCGCGCGCACGAAGACAATTAAATCTCGGCGGTTAAGGAACGATCGCAGCGAGAGGAATCGAATCGGACGATCGCGTGGAGCGCGGAGGGTGTAACCAGTGGCGCAGACACGCGCGGCGCGGTAAGGGGTAGAGAAAGGAGGAATCCGGTGAAATTATCGTTCATCGGGCGAGTGCTCGGCTCCCACGTCCCGCGGGAATCCTCTTCGGGTTCATCCGCCCTTTGTTGCGCGGCAATTAAAATTAGCGCTGTTAATTACGCGGCGGCGCCGCGACGCTTGTTAGCGACCGGCGAAAACTGCCAAAATTAAGCGCGGAATAAAATGTAACGCGGCGCGTCTAATGGCGCGATACCCGCTCTTTTTTCTACACGCGCTACCGCGGCTGATTTAGATAACAGCCGGACGTGAAACATTTTTCGGAAACGCGCCCCCGGATTTTTTCCGCTCGGAACAACCAACGATTTTTCCTGCTGCCGCTCGGATTAATCGGCGCTCGCTAATTGCATCGCCCAGTTTTTTGGCGAAGCTGGCAGAAATATTTGCCTCTAACGAGTGGCGAGATAACGCGAACAAAGTGTCTGTTCAAACACTGAGGGATAGGTCCGGTAGAAAAGTTCTCCATTACAGTTGAGAACCGGTTTCATTGTTTGCAACATTAATCTGTAAAATCCCATGGAGGAGGCTATAGCCGGTAAGGAACGGAGCGGGCGTCGAAACCCGGCTCGGCCCGGCCCCTCGTATTTGTTAAACAGTTGTGTAAGTACCCACAAACTGCGCGGTGATTGCGGTCACGTGGCGGCTCGCATCGCTCGAACGGAAAGTAAAACAGAGACTGTACACGCCCCGGAGGGTGGTTTCTGTGAATGGCTGTTGATTGTAATCATCGGCTGTAAGTAATTCCGGTGCTACACGACCGGAGCTATATAAATCCCTGGCTCGTCGTGACTCGGGAATGTCAGCCAACCAAAATACACGCGTACGTATGTATATCCGACGTCGTTTGGGAGCGGAGACGGAGAAGCTCGGGAAAGTACGCTCCCCCAGTTTCTCCTTTTAAAGCGCATTTATACGTCGATGGGCAGAGATGATTTATTGGGCGAATTTACGAAGCGGGCGTTGAGACGTGACTGTTCGATGCACGCCCTCCTTTATTCGCGATTATTAACAACCCCTCACTATGGGAAAGAATCGTCTTAACTACGTAGCACGATCGTGCGAATTATCTCTTTACATCCTTTGATTTCTCTAGCGTCGATGAACCGAGCGCATCGTCCCGAAACCATCAGCACCGGCTAAACAAATTCCGGAACACCCTCGGCTCGTCGACGAGCAGACACGAAGGAGGGGTAGTTCTCGCGCGAGATGACGTTTAATTAATAAAACGCGTGCTCTGCGGGTCGCGAGATCGAATCGCGAAATGTTTGAGGACAAGTGTCTGAACGGGTTGGGAAGCTGTTTGTCGGGCGCCGGGTCTGTGTGTACGTAGTAGCGCGTAGCACGTTGTCAAACCATCGCGTCCGTATCAAATGGCTCTCGCATCCCGGCGATTCTAATTGCCTGGCGGCGCGCTGCGCTTCTGAACCGCGCTGTAGGTACTCCTTGACGCTTCTCGGCAAATTGAACGTGTATGCTCGCGCGGCAAATTGAGGAATTGAATATTCATACGGTTCCAACCCCTCTCGCACAAAGGTGAATTCAATTACGCATGATTGCCCGGCTCTAACCCTTCCCTCTCAGCCGCCCACGCTCTCTTACCGAGCATCATCCTCCGTCCGTTCGCGTCTTTCCTTTCTCCCGCCCGTCTGCTGCTCGCCCGCCTGCTCGCTCGCTTGCTTGCCGCTCCATCGGCTTATCTATTCGCTCGTCTATCCCCCCCCGCCGCTCGATAATTCCCGCAGCATCCTTCGGCTGTCTGTCTCGCGGCGCGGCGAGGCCAATTTCACGCTTATTGGTACGTGAATATGTATTCACCTGGTGGAAGCCGGGCGAAGGTGCGATTCTATGGCGAGAGAAAACCCTTTTGCCTCGCTTTTCGGGGGGAGAAACGCGGAGAGCACTCTCCTTCGTCTTGACGACTGCCACCCTTCCGTGTGCAATTAACATCGCCGAGCGTAGGGTGCAGCCCGGTGATGTCATTACTCGTACAAACCGTGCTCGAGGATCGCGAATAAAGTGGAATTATGCGTGTATCCAACGCCTCCCGACAATTACCCGCTCGCGTCTTCAATTCATTTTTAGGGAACCTAATTACGTTAACGATTCACGGGAATACCAGCGAGCTGGAAAGAATCTTTATTGTTTCGCGCACGATCCGTCCGTAGGGAACAAAAAAACGGATCGTCAAAGATATCTGCCGGTCGATTAAAGAACGGAGGCACCCGTTTCGAGTCATAGGATCCCGCATCGAGGGTTAAAATCTACCTCCTGTCGATCCGACGGCGAACAATGCGGATCGAAAATAACCGGAGCGACCGCTCGTTAACGGGCTAATAACTCATCAGTTTTACGAGCGAGGACGGAGGATTTTAGGCCGACACTCCCCGATGCCGTGCCGCAGGTGCGTGGAACCACCGATGTTTCAAATCTCTTAAATGCAATTACCTAATTTCACACTGATTTATTTTTAATTCGCCGCGGAATCGTCGTGACTAAATTTCACCATTTTACCAAGTTAGATGACGCATCTGCACGCGTCAGACTTACCGCAACCTTGGCATAGTTAATAACGAAATGTCAGTGGATCAGTGTACTGCGCATAAGTAAAAACAATAGAAACAATCAGCAATTCTATTCCATATTTATTGTATTATATTCGTTTGTCGCTTTACGCGATGCGTAAACAAGCGTTTACAAGCTCTGAAATAATTTCGCGTCACTCTACACATCATAAAAATGCAGATATGATGCATACCGAAAGGCAAACTGTACGTCTAATTTAACTTCCGCGATTAAACAATTATCTCGAGGGAATCGCCGTCGACGACGAACCGATTGTGAGACTGAGTCACTGAAAGGGAAACCGGGACCGCGCGAAGACGATAAGATACATGCCGCGTGATAATTACACACGTGGCTGCGCACGTGAAAATTCGAGGATTCAAACGTGTTCGCCGCGCGATTCTTCGAGGTCATCAATTCCGAACGACGAACTGTTCATTTTTGAAACTGGGAACGGAAGATAAATCGGCCGGTCGACGGAAATTGCCTGGCACGCGACAATATCGCGAGCAGGCAGTCCCTTAAATTTCCAAGAGCAGCATGCGGGCCGGCTGCCAGTGTTTAAGCGGAAATTAAAACTTCGAGGGAGGGTAAAAAAGAGAGAGAGAGAAATGAACATCGCGCGCGAAACGACACGTGAAATCTGTTGCGGAACATCGCAAGCGGAACTAGCCGCTCCCGAACTTTTTATGCGAATTCTCTCATGAAATAGGTTTCCCTCGAACTGGCTACCGAAACTCTTTCACCGTGATCTACCGTGGCAATTTTGAAATCACAAGCTTCGATCTGTGCTCGGTGAGTCAGTCGAGTATAAATAACAAGTCTTTATCTTGAGAAAGTAAAATAATAATACATCGGATACATTTTACGCTGGAATAAATCTGTTGTCATGCTATAAATAACATCTGATTAATCTACTATTACTATTTATCCACTAATTACTAATTGCGTGAAATAATCTTGTGCAAGGAGATTATTTTCCATCCGGAAAGAGATACGAATTCAGTTATCAGGAAAGTTGTCAGAGAATGGATCACGAAATGAAATTTAGAAGCAGTCGATATGGAATCTGATCACGGGAATCTATTAATAAGAAATGATTCAATGAATAAGCTCATCGACAGCGAAGACCAGGGACGAAAGGGAGTTGCTAAAAGGGAGAAGAAACACAAAGAGCGTATCGCGAGCGTTGCAACATCAGGTCCGTGTATCGTCAATAGAAGGAGGGTCAATAGAAGCGACAATGAAAGGGAAACGAAACAGAAACGGGAGCATAACAGTGGCGGGTTGCTTCGATAACGTGTGTTGCTGCGGTACCCCCGTCGCGAGGGTGTCAACGAATTCTCGTCCGTTTATTGCTTTATTTTTTATCAAAAGATACGACAGATATTAGTACGTAACATATGAGAACTCCGATCCGACCGAACGACGAACGTTGACGCGTTCGTTAGAAACGAGAGTATCGATAGGCATTCCAGGCTCGAAATAAAGAAAGGGCGAAAGAACGACGTCCCATGCAGGATTCGTAGATACCGGTCTCAGAAATGCGAGGCATTTCCTCGTCGCGGACCAATTCCCATTACGAGCGTACGAAGACGTCGACGACGCGACGGTAGCGGTGGAACGAGAGCGAACGGGGAAAGAAACTCGGATATAGTGTTTTGTTTTGTCCAGCGTGTAGGTGGACATCATGATGACAGGATAGAACATAAACGCGGGGCTCCCGAGGGAGTTACGGGACATAAAATCCCGCGTCCACCTAACGTCCCACCCTCCCGGCTGCTACGGCGTCGAGATGTCGGGAGTTCCCCGCTTTTCCCATATAAAACGTGCCACCGTTGCCTCCGCCCTGGCCTCGGCCCTTCCTCATCAGCCTCCGCTGACAGTCGATCCTTCCTTCGCTCGAACTCGTCCCGTGGATCGGTCGAACAGATTGAATCCGAGCTCGCTCCCTCGCAAACGAGTCCTTTCTTCGATCTCTTCCTTCTGTCAAAAAAGAAAACAGTTTCCTGGGAAAACGTTTTGCATGGGATAGGTAGAAACTGACGAGCGTTCCTCTATTTTGTCACGTCGAATCGCGTTCGTATTTGGAAGCCTCGGTGAGAGGTTCGCGGCCAGTGAAATTCGTTGCGTAAGCCGTGATTACGCACTCTTGACGCTTCGTCCCGCTTCGATTATTTATCTTATCGACGACGGGACGGTGGTCACCGCGACTGCAACCGAGAGACTGCTCGACGACGTGACGCAACGATACTTGTAATGAGCGATCCGCGTTCTGTGTGCGTAACGCTTGTGAAACCACGCTTCACGGTTTTACGCTACGGCACCGTTCGGAACTCGGTCAATACGTTTTCTCATCGATACGTACGACGCTGAATGAAACGTTTCCCCCCCTTTTCGAACGTATAATGTAATGGACAATGACTCGACGGAAAAAAATATGTTTCACGCGAGAGAGATTATTACAGGATAAAGGAGTATAATTCATTGGACAACACTTCCATCGACCGGTAAATCTATTTAACCTCGTTTCCTTTATTTAATGAAAAATATGTCCACTCGAATCTAATTATGACAAACGACGGGGTTCGCGGACCGGTGGTTCTAATCGTAAATCAGCAGAAACACGGTGGCAATTAGAACGGAGGTCGTCGATTACATACGCTCCTGTTCAAAAGTTCAGTTCGGCTAAAAATCGTTTCGACCAAATGGGAAAAGCGTTGCCCCTGTTACACACGTGCTTCTGAAGCAGAGTGTACGCTGCGAGGGCTAAACAGACAGCAACGTCGAACCCTGATTTTATTGTCGATGGCCCCGGGCCTGTTCACCTTATGTTCACCCTGTGTAATGACTTTGTTTATCACATCATAAGGTGTCCAGGTGAAATATTGCATCGGATCGACGCGACGCGGCTTAATCGAGCCCCGTGCTCGTGGCCGACCGTAGTTTCCAAACGACTTTACGCAATAACGATAATCGGACGGGGGACCCAGCGCGTGTACAGGTGTACAACCGCGTGAACGCATGAAATTACGTAGTAATACGCGTTTCCGCGTCCCCGCGTCCCGCTCCACGACGAATTGAGATGACTCACGTATTCCCGTTACGCGACGCAGTGTTCGTTTTCACTGTTCTTCGGATATCACAGACTTTCCTCGTTCATCCAGTCTATACAATCGTCTTCCAACGAATTGTTACGATTTCCAAATAAATTCACCGTGCATGACTTTTTTCTTAAATCGTTTCACTTACGTAACGAAAACTTTGGTTCATGGTGCGCGGCAGCTAACCCTTCTATTGATAAACTTAACAATTTACCTCGGTCGTTATACGAAAGGAGATAAACGCGAATAACGATGACCACTCCCAATGGGTAAACGTCGGTTTCTGGGCGAAAGCGAATAATCAAGCCATAAAACAGATACGCCTTTTGTTGCGGCGACGTCCGTTTCCGTTTCTCTACCAATCATTTGCGGTAGAGACCGGGAACCGTTCCTGGGTCCCATCGTCAATAAAAACTGAATGGAAATAACGAGGTACCAGTAAAGGTAACGCGAGTTATCTCTAACTGCGATAATGTTGGAAAAACCAAGTAATTCTGGATCCTTCAATACTGGTGGTTACACCGCTGATTCTTACGCAAAATAAAACATTCATGGTGCCAGCTTAAAAAATGTATTCTAGATAGACGTTCCCTTTATCGTGTAAGTAGGCACTGAATATTTCTTAATATGGCAAACAGTCTTCGTACTGCAGATAAAATTTTATTATAAAATCCGCTGTCTACTGATGGTCATAGGTAATGCAATCAGACTGCATCATCGTTTTTCTCGACTCAGCAGGATAATGCGAATCGATGCCGCGACGTCGAGATTGAAAACGCGCATCCTCGACGGTGGACACACCGTTTCCTTCTGCGCGTGAAATCGTTCCAGTATCTGATACGTGTAACGACGAACGGATCTAGGATCGCGACACCGTAGAACACGACTCTCGCTCGATTACACGGTAGCCAGCGCGATGCGACGGACCGATCGGCGGACCCTTTCCTCGCCAGGATTTCTGTTCAACGATCCGTTTTATGAGTCAGCTTGACTGGCTTCGCGGAAGGGACCCAGACCAGATTCGCGGCACTGGAGTCGAGGCAGAGAGAGCCGAGCTGGCAGCGACTACCGGAGGGAGGAGGACTGGGTGGATCGATCGGTTCGAACGATCGACGAAGAAACGATTGCGGCTTCGTTCCGGCCTGATAAACTATCTCCACGTGCCTCGTCATTTCGATATTTATATTTTTCCCAATCATTCCTGTCCACTTTCTTCCATTCTCTCTTTGGAAAACGGTATCACGTCGCAAGAGATGGAAAACCAGCAGAGCAGCGCGTTCTATCAATCCGCGTTTCATGTAACGTAGAGAAGGAATGGCTTCGTTAATATTTCTTGCGATACTCGTTGCACGTATTTATAAGTAGAAAACAGGAACAGAGGTAGAAACGTAAAAAGTTGGATGTTTGATACGCCGATGCATATTCATCCGGCACTTCCTCTAATCTTTATGAACAACGGGGATGGGAGCAGAAACGTGGATCCGGAAATTACCGTTCTCCCAATGCGATGACGTAACACGCGTGTTTTGGATCGGGCCGAGCGATACACGCGACGTGCCCACCTGTGCGCGCGTGCATTTTAATTTCACTGATCCCGTAGCAAGATTATCGGCGCCGATTACAATTCTCGTGAACGCATTAACGATTCCACCATTAGCATAGATCCATCGGTCTCGATCGGGAAAACGGGCCCGGGTGCAAATTCGCGTATGAGTAACCGAGCCGTGAGATTTGCAAAGCATTCCCGTTTTTCGAGATACCAAACGACTCACTCAATAAACGAATGCAAATAACGTAACGCACATGATCTCTATTTTATCAGAACACGGCTCGCCCTCGAAAAAAAACTCATCCGTGGCGATCGTTCAGACCCCAAATCGAATCTCCTGTCGGCAACTGCTACCTAGAACCAGCTACCTGTTCCGAAAACCGTCGAATCACGCTCGAAATAATAAATCCGGTAAATGGCGCAAATCCCGTGGCGCATTAATGTAAATTCATGCGTAGCGGGTTCTCGTAATCGGCTTCGAGTACACCTGCACGCGCCATATGGTGTTTTCTATTCCATCGCGACTCGGCTAGTGCGTGTTTTCTACGGGGGTGGCGAGAGAGGCTCCCTCGTAGGCGAACCTCAGAGACGAACGAACCCTCGACCCACAATGATTATGCGTCGTCGCGGATTACGAGCTATTATCATTCTAGAGAGAGGGCCACTGCCGTGTCCACCGCCGATCCACGAAAAACAGTGGCATATGTTTAATAAGTACGTATGGCGTTCCCGTCTCGCCCCTCGTCTTCCACCGGGGACCCCCGCCCCTGCCAGGAGGAGGACGAATGTTGACACGCGCGATAATTAAATTTGAATGGGATCAATTGGAAAGTGTGTGTCTCTCTGTAATGGCTGTTTGATCGGTCGGTGGCAATTAAACCGGCCGAATTAATCGCAAGCAGACTGTTAGCGGGATTACGAGAAGGGTGCCGAAGCTACTTTGTCACGCGTTCCAATATACACACGTACGCGTGTACTTTGACGTGTTTATTCGCCGACCGATCGCACCTCTCTTCCAAAGGTGAAACGTTCTGTATTAAAAATCTGAATAGCGCGACTTCATAAAATATCTCTGGCGTCTACTCCGTTTCATCGATAACGCAAGGAACTCATTTCTACCGGGAGAAACTTTTGTTCGGTTCAAAGGAATTTCTATTTTCGTTCCTGCTGCGAGCGTCTCTTTCTTTCCTTCGGTACGAAGAAGAAACTGTCGGCAGGCTCGCGTCAAGATTTTAAAACGCATTACGGGTAGAGACAGTTTATTATCGCACATGTGGGTTTAGTCTGAGAGTTGTCTCCAACTCGTCGAGCAAAGTCGGCAAAGAAGCTTCCCTCGGGTCGAGCCTCGTCGAATGAAACGAGGCACCGAAACGAGGGGACGCAGATTCGATCTGCTGCGTCTCGGATCGATGGTTCGACCGAGACGAAAAGAAAATGGAATAAGGGAAATTTCCCACCCGATGAAGTTCACTCGAAACGAGATTAAAAACAGGAACTACTAAACAAGCGGAAAAGAAAACATAGCGAGAATAAAGGGAAACCCAGTTTCGGATTTCCATCAGAAAGGATTTTCGTACGTGGATTAACGGAGAGGTTTTCTAGAATAAGTCTTTAGAAATTCTGATGGTTGCCAGCGCGATAAATAACGAAAGTCCTCTCTCGTCCACGGAATGGAGTATATCTTTCGAAAGATCAGGTCGGGATAATGAGAGGCAGGGGCTGACCCGCAGGTGTGGGATGGGGACCTGCTACCGGGCTACGCGTCATTGGCGTAGCCACCAAAAAATCGTTTCCTGCCTCACCCGTTCTCTCTTCCACCGGGTACCATTACCCAGTTTTTTTTTTTCAGCCGCAAATTTTGATTCGTCGCCGCAGCTATAAAAACATCGTTCCTCGATATTCGAACCTCCATTATATCATTGAAGGGGCGACAGCAAAAAGCGCGACGACTATCTGCTGGCCGATGAAAAAGCCAGAATGAAACGAGAACGAAACGCGACGGAGCGACAAAAAGTTTTGCGAACATTTTTTTCGAACGCGAACCATCGATCGCAGGACCAAATCGCAGTTGTATTACATTACAATTACAAAGCATATTATATTAGCTCGTCGGAGTCTTTTTCTCTCTCAGTTTCAACGACCGTACGCTCGGTTTTCTGTTTTCTCAGGTTGGTACGTACAACTCGAGACGCACTGTCGAGCGGCTTTATCTCTGGGATATACCTGTTTCCAGCTGTTGTAAATTAATGATGTAGAAGTAGCTCAAGGATATGGTGTAGACGCGCGATTACGAAATCCCGGTGTACACCGTTTCATGAATATTGTTAACTATCGGGGAGATTTTATTGTTCAGATCGTTAAAACCCGTGACAAGAGCCACGGACAGATTTGTGGTACTATCTCTCGGCTACTTTGAATAACCAGTTTTCCCCTCACCCCGACAACTCGCCGAGTCAATGAAATCGATATAATCTTTGAGCTCTTCGAATCGAAATTCGTTTTATTCCTCGCATGGAACAGAAACTATGACACGGTACGATCGTCGGGGAGTAACGAGTTCTGGATTTACAGTTTTTCAAGCGTACCGAGCTACCTGCGAAGCGAGAGTGCGTTGCATCGGCTATAGTCGTCTTCTGACGTGAAACTGCGCGAGATTAATGAACGGAGATAACTTAGGCGGAACACGCGCGCGTGCACGTTTCGCCAGAGGCAATGATTCGACGTTTCGTTCAAAAGCTTGTAATTTCAATTAATCCTAATTGTATCTCTCGGGCCGACGATGAACCGAATTGACAGCAGGTATCATAGATCGGATCGAAGTTCTGATTGCGCTAAATCTCCGTGAACAGACTCTAAATGCACTTGATCCTCGAGATAGACAATTATCCGAATGAGCTCGCAGTCATTGAAATCGATAAGTTCACTTTCGAAGTCAGAAAACGCATTCCTCGGTAGATTTACAACCGCGGTATTCGTATAAATTTCCTCGGAACTCGAGTTTCGATGGGTGAAAGGAAAATAAATTTCCGGGGATCGAGGAGGTCAACGAAGCGGCGCGGAAAATCGAGAGCCGTGCGAGAGCTAATTGCGGTCGGGGGTGGTGACGTTTTTCCCTCTCGTGTCAGCTGGAAAATCGTCGATCCGCATTCCGCGCGGACGGAAGCCCATCGACCGATGCCGGAATGTAATTTCGTCTTGGCTGAAATTCTGCCGCGAGACGTGGCTCGCCTTATTGGCCCTTATGCGACTCGCCCGACTGCTGCTGCACCTATAAAACTCGCTCTCGACCCATTATTATTGCGAGCCACCTAGACGAATGTACTGTGGCCGCGACAAGATTCCGTGAACGGCGCGCGACACGGAGAGGAGAGACAGAGAAACGGAAGATGAGAATTCGAGGGGTGGTTTATGAGATGTTTTCCTAGCGTTTGGGGAACGATATTGAAAATTTATTGCGACGAACGTGCGGACAGAGTCGCAGGTGTCCCGGCCAGATTGAAGCAGCGTTGGCCCGACGATAAGACTCGGGGAGACCTTTTAAGCGGACGTGCCCAACCGTGTTTGACGTCGTCTGGTCATTTCATCAGAGCTGGCGGGGCCGCGCGATCACCGGGGTCGCGATGATGACTTTGATTCGCAAACACGCACCCCAATTACACCGGGGCTCGGTTTGGTTCGCTATCCGCTCTAGCTGACCGTGCATTAACTGCACCAACAATGCATTATTCAGTGCATACACGTTCTGTTGACGTATTTGCCTGTTTCGTAATATGATTGCCACGATATTATTCCCTGTGTGCGTATCCCGTCCACTGGCAACCGCCTCTTCCCATTTTATCCGTCGTTTTCAATTATGCGAACGAAAATCAGATTGATGGTCGGTAAAAACTCGAATTATATCGTGCTCGGCGTCGTACCATGAGACGACCGTGAGAAACTAATCGACGGAACGAGCCGCACCGTTCGAAAACGATCACCGAATGAATTTCTATAACGCGCAAGTGATTCGCGTACCCGGTCGCACGTATCCGATCCGTGACCGTCGTACCGATGCGCGTCCCTCTATTGTATTTTTGCTGCATGTGCAATTTAGATTGCTATTCTTGGCTGAACTTCCGCGTACCTGCCTTCATTGACACCGCGGTAAGCTGGCGAAGCAGCTCGCCTTCCGCGACGAAGCCGTTTCAGTGATCGCGAACCGATCGGTCTCTCACAGCCGTTAGTCAGGTGGTAATCACGTGTTATCGATTGATTGATCAAGCTTCAATCTCACATTTGAACAAATCACGACAGCTTCGTTATTGCCAGTTTAGGATTCGATATCGAATTGAAACGAATAATACGATGGTCGAGGAAATCAGAAAGAAATTGACATATGAAAATTGCAAATATTCCCATTGACCGGAAACATATATGAAGCGGTGGAGGTTTTCAATCAAAACGCATCGATTCCGGTCTAATGTGATTCGGAATCAAATTTTGACCATCGAGGACCCGATAGTTTGCTCGAGTTTTCATTTCACCCTTAATCACTTTCGAGCGCTCGGAATATCGGAGAATTTCCATAGGGGGGGACGCGAGCGAGGGTGGGAGGGTCCGAATCTGCGGCGATACGAGCAAATAAATGCAAAAACGCGGGCGGGGTGGAAAATATCGCGGCTGCGGTGCATCGGACTTGGGCCGGGCCGCAAATATTTGCGTTGCAGAGTGCTGTCCGCGGTAATGACAAACGAAAATAGAGCGTCCAACGTTTCGCACTCTCGCGGTTATACACACTCGCGTGACGAACGGAGAATAGGCGGTACGCCCTTCCGATTAAGATTCGCCGAGTTTTCAGTGTTGTTCGACTAACCGGCCACGCGATTACGAACAGTATGATACATCGCACGCAACGAGACGAACAGGGGGAGATACTTTATTTCTTAATTGGACAAGCGTTTTGCATTTTATTTTCATGGGAGATGATCGATTCCTTGTAAATTTCTGCAATTTCGTCCTGGTCCCCTCTGACGACGTCGATAGTACTGTCAATACCGCAAGCTTGTACCAGGAAACCGGAGCCGCTATTTCCCCACGCGGCGATGGCGGTCGATTTAAATTAATAAAGCTAATCGAGCCATAATCTATCGGCCAGAAGGGAGAGAGAGAGAGAGTAGCGAGGCATTGTTGACGGCGCGGTTCAAAATATGCAAATGAAGGGAGAAAGGGGGGGATGAAAGCGCCCCGACGCGACACGACGCGATGCGTTGTCCGGCCGTCATCACTCAGCTACGCGACGCCGCCACCCGACTTTCCCTATATTGGTAGAATCCCGTGTGCGCGCCGGTGATAATGAAAATACCGCTACGCCAGCGGGCTCGACGATCATTACGGTCATCAGCGGGATGACCAGCTCGATAGTCGATCAGTTAAATGACCCTGCCTCACAGTGAAATCGATGCTGTACCAGCTTTTCCTGGTTTTACCATTCGAAATTGTTAAAACGAGAATGTATGGCTTCTGCGAGTAGCACAAGATTCTTTATTTCCATGATCACGTCTTCTGACAGTCACTCATTTGACGCGCAAGTAAAGGAAAAAACCGTGAAAGATCTGAAATTCCCTCCGGGCAATCTTGCCAAGCAGGAAATTACCGGATCGTGATCCATTCCATTCGTTCAAAGACCGTCGCACAGGATATAGACGCAATTACCGGACCTGGGACTTATCCAAATCGAACTAGGCGACAACGGTGAGGCCAATTCCGAGATAAAACGCGTCGGCGGGAATCGGGTGCATCGCGTTTAGCCTCTGCTTCCTCTTCGAACCAGAAGCCTTCTTCGTCTTCTTTACTGGGCCAATTTGAATAATGACGGCGAAGAGCGCGCGTACCATCTCCGCCCCGAGTTTCCACTGGTGGATTTCCGTTCGACGCGTCGAATATCTCTCCCCTTCGCGCGCCGCGACGACCGAGGGAAGGATTTACGGACTCTCATTCCGCCGGGCCGCGCTCATCTCGAGCGAACGCAAATTAAGATCTCGCTGCCCTCCGTTTTGTAGACACGTTCCGCGCGTGGTGCAGCGGCAGCGGAGAAAAGGAGCTTTTGTCTTCGGTCTTGAACCGTCCCGGACTCGTATGTACGTTACGTACAATGCTCCCCTTTGTCGCGGCTCGTTACCGAGAGCTTGTTTCTTTTCTGTTTCGCGCGGCGATCTTTTAGTACTCCTTAGACCCTTCGTTTTTCAAAGATTTCAAGATGGCAAATCGCTCGATTAAACGATTTCGTTATTCTATCTGCCTCATCGCATGTACGACGAACTTCTCAATTTTTTTAGAGTTCGTCCTGTCATAATATTTCTGTTTTAGCTGGTGATGAAAGATAATCCAGCAATGTTCTAGCAAATTTTCACAAATTACGCTGCGATCAGAACGAGAAGACGAGCAGCTGGATAGTAAACTTGAACTGCGTGCTACGCTGCTGGCGGAGATACAATAGACCCAGGCGAATAATTCAGCTGCAATTTTAGGCTCGACCGCGCGCGCCGCGTAATAAACCAGTTTATACGCGTATTAAAACCGCGCTTTTTCGCGTTGCCGACGTGGCGGACGGCAAGCATCGCAATATGATAATTGCTCGAAACCACCGCCTTCTACCCGACTAGCCTACTTTCTAATTCCGCGTAACACGCAGAAGTCGTGAACTTTAGTCCCCTTTCTTACTTTTTCACGCCACTCTTCCTGAACGCACTTTTAAATAAACTACGGATCGATTCTATGGATGCTCCTTAATCTGGACGTGAATAATAGATGCGAGAGAAAAATGTTGCGAAATTATCGCGTGGACGCGGAGATCAAAGGCGCGGCGGGAAGATTTCCGGGAGAAATTCAAGGTTAAAAATGTAGAAGACTCGCGCATTGAGAGACTACGAGGGTTCGCGCGGATTAAAAAATCGCAGGAAAGAGATTGAAATGCGCGTACTGAAAAACAACAAGGTAGACGGTGTATCCGAGAGAAGCCGTTCTTCAAAGATTAAAAAGTTTCTCCGAGAACGTTTCGACCAGTGGAGGTTCGTCGATTCCCGTGAGCACGAATTGAACGAGGGGCAAAGTAATAGGCGAAAACACGAGGCATGCGTGGAAAGCTGTCGTCCTCGCTTCGATTTCATCGAGCCTGGACGTAGCAATTGTTCGCAATTACGGTGTCTACGCGCATGACGATCATAATGTATGCATCACGGTTTTTCGTGACGCTCTCGTCATGTGTGCTGCGGGTCAATTCGCAAAGTGTACACCATGTGACAGCCGCGAATACGCGCGCACACGGACGGCAGGGGAAAAGGGGCTCCATCGGCGCACGAGCGCGACACCCCATATTTTCCGAAGGAATGCGTGTTTCCCCGGTGGCACGTGGTGGCCTCGATTAATCGCGCGCCCGAGCTGCATATGGACGAAAGGATTGGCTAGGAAAATTAAATGCAACTGTCGCGGGGAGAGAACACAATCCAGAGGATAATTCCTGGTAACCGTGGTCGTGGCACTGTCAACGGCGACGTCAGTTCGCTGGTTTTTCGAGGGTCCGTGGCAGCTAAACGCATCATACGGCTAGGACGGCGGATAAATACCGGCGCGGCGGGAAAAGGGGTGTCGCGATTGGGGATCGAAACGAATGTGTCATCCGGATCGGTCGTGCTCGAAAGCTTCCGGGGGATTCTCGACGCTGACCGATCGCTCTTCATGCCCGGATAATCCCGAAGGTTGAACGTAGTTAGGGATCGCACCGCTTCGCCCCGATTAATACGTTTCCCCGGCTAGCCGTTCTAATTCCTCGCGACTTAAACTCGTCAAACACCGGCCGCCGTTTAATTAACGGGCCTATCGCCCACGGGGAAATAGTTTTTCATCGATTTCCAACGAAGATTTCATGAAAACCTCTTCGGCACTGAAGCAACACTCTCGCTTCGCTGATTGACAACCCGCACTTTTCTCAAATTAACTCGACGCTAATTTCAGCAGACTGTTATTTAAAACTCGCTGAATCTGCGAATGCAACTTCCGCAATTAGCGATCTTCCTTGCGAAAGAAAGTAAAAGCTTATACTCGACAGTTCTGATGCGTTCGATCAATGACTATGGTTGAAACATCCCCGAGGCTCCCGTCACGAGTCGTCGCGTGAAAATCTACTAAACTGTTCGTTGACTTATGTACATCCACGTGACACCCTTCACTTCTCTTATCGCTAATGCGACATCTAAATTGTGGCGATAATACACTTCGCGTGGAGCACGAAATTCGTCGTGGAAAGAAAAAGAGATTGCAGATTTATTTGGACGGACGATGCTTATCGTCCGAGGAACTTTCGGAAAGTTCGAAGTCACGGCGTATTTGTCATCCCGTGACACGGTTCGCTCTTTTTGCGGTTGTTGCTCTCTCGGGAGGACAGAAGGCGAGGTACAAAAAACTGTATATTGGATATTGCTCGTTCTTCATCGTAACGATGCCATTTATGTTTTTGTTCCGAAACATTTTTTTAACACGTGATAATTTGACGTATAAATCGTAGAACAGTACGTAGATACAACAGGAGTCGATGCTAAAGTGTGGAAATCGACGAAAGGAATCCTGGCATCGATTTCCCTGACTCCCGGTGCGACACCATAAACCTTATCTCTCACTCGACACTTTCCATCGACATCTGATCAATGAAAGGACCCTAACGTTGATCCTCTCCCGTAACCGAGTGTCGTAAAACGTAAACAGTAGCCGAAACCGGCTCGGATATCGTCGCGGAGACACGCGAAGCGGTTGGAAAGCGAGTGGTTTTTACGAAACAAGCCGGATGGGCCTGGACGCCGAGGAGAGATTACTAAAGAGTGACAGTCTTATGGGACTTTGTGTCGCATGAAAAAGTTTCCAATTTTTGACGCCCTCTAAAATATATTGCCACCGAAGTAAGAAATAGAAAGGAAAATAATCGTCGGTGCTTCGTCGGTCTCCTCGGTGGACAGACGACTTCCTTCGACGCAAGAATAAAAACCGGAACACGGTGCTATCAGCCACTGACCCGAGCATCGCTGTTCGTTTGATTACACGTTACCAGGATTGTAGCATTGGGCTCGCACCGCCGCTCGCCCCTCGCCGGGTGAAAATTACGGCAATACGAATGGCAACCTTCCTCCTCCCCAGGTGAAGGCGAACCTTACCTTTTGTCGATCCCCGCGTTGCAGATACGAGAGAGAGGCGTTCTTCACGGGTTGAGCATAGAGTTCCCGGATAATTTCAGCCCCTTTGTAGCCGCGCGGACGACTCGTGGGCGTGCGTCACTCCGACAAGGAGCCACGCGAGGACCGAGGAAGAAGCGTGGTCGCGTGTGCCCATGCGTGCGCGGCCGCGTCGTGCAACGTGTTATGAAACGCGAAACGTCACTGCCCTCGCGGACTACCTTGCTAATGAGGGGTTCTTCCTTCCTTCTCTTCGCTCTCTCCGACCCGACGGTTCATAGCGTCTTTTTGCGTTTGTTCAACGATGCGTCGTCGTCGCGTCGCGGAGCTTCGGCGAACGCAGCAGCCGATTCGTGGAACCGAGAACTTCGTATTTGGATTGGAAATCAGGTCGAATAACTAGGTCGGCGTTTTTCGCGGAAGTAGCAATGAATTTTCACTGTTTCTGTTTGTTCGAAAGCTCTTTCATTGGACATACGCATATTGTTGCCGGCGTGGGGAAAAATTTGAAAGATTTTTATAGCAATACATATCCGGTATTTTGAATGGAGTGATCTCGGTGCAGAGTACTCGTATTATTTCTCTTGGGAATGAATGCTAAATTCCTGTTTCTCGATTTTCTAAAGAGCAGAAAGAAACCGATACTTCAAAGAATCTTTCCAGTGCCTTTGGCGGAGGCGATACCCTTTTGTTCTGATCCTCGTCCCATTCAACGCCGGGGGCAGCGATGAAAGTATTGAGAAAAAAGGGGGTCCGACAAAAGGTGGTGGGCGTGCACCAGTCGTATCCGCGTCTTTCTTTTCAATAAGACGTAATCAACATTCGTAAACATACAATCAAAGCGAATACGTCCTGATTTGTGTCCCGGTCAATGCCCTCCGCGCTGGACAAAAATCGTGCAACTCCGGTGCACCGCTTAATAAACGTTTACCGAATTAAAAATCTTTACGTCGCCGATGGATTATTTATAATCCTGTGACACACGCGTCTGAGAGACGCTGATCGGGAGACCGAGGAGCGGACGACGAGAGAGGGTTTTGGATCGACACGCCCTATCGTGTTACGATACCAGGTAACGAGATCATCCTTGATCTTGGATTGCTCGGAGGCATCGTCGAGTTCCAGCTCGGTTTGAGACCGACCCCCAAGGGGCAGAATTTCTCGAAGGAAAACGCTACTAATTATAATCGCATTAGGATCGTTGGCACTGCTACTCAAGTCGAACCGAGCACCGATGTTTACTTTGGGAGAGACGGGACTGAAATTCTGCGTTCCGACGATGTTCCCCGTTTAAATTAATATCGTAGCAGACTCGTGCGTCTGCAACGTTATAACGAAGATATCTATGGTAGAAAACTAAATAACAGATACGATCAGTGGAACTGGGAATCAGCCTGTTGCGCCTCTGATCGATGCAGGATCCCTGACCAGGGCAGAACGACGTCGAAAGCCGCAAACAATCCCGGGCGAGGGATCGATCGTTCCGATCGACGGCGCCGATTTTATTTCACCCGTAGCCGGTGAAACTCAATCTCGGCGTTCCCGATCGAAATCGAAGAAGCTCGCGGGCTCCGATCCTCCAGGCTCGAGCCGCGCTCCGTTTACAGGAGCGACCGAACCGTGTCCTGTCCCCCGTCTCCTACGTACCGTCGTTGCGTCAGTGTGTTTCGCGTGCGCTTTGACCGTGACCACGAAGCGTGGCGATCGTGCGTGTGTCACTCGATGACTCCTGGCCCTCTCCTACTCCGCCCAGAACGTGCACGCTTCGAGCTTTGTGCATCGAGTTCCAGCGCGAAGCTCAAGCCGCGCGATCACGTCAACTGCAGGCCACTGCCGTCCTCCTCCACTGCACCGTATACGTACTCCTCTTTCAGCTCTCCTCTTTGTCTTTGTTTGCGGTGCTCGGACAGGTCAGTGGAGCTCGAGGTTGACACGGATAAAGCGATGCAAATATATTCGCTATAATGGCCAGTGACAACTGTGAATCACGAATTTCCGCTTAATAGAAATACCAGTGATTCGGATCTGAGACTATGCTGAAGATCTCGTTACGAGTCGAGAGAGTGCTCTCGGGCTTCGTCCAAACAATCGAACGGAGAAGCATTCGACCCGGAACGCTTTTAAATCTGGCTTCCGTAGCAGCGCGGGACGAGGAGTGGCGCAGGAGAAAATTAGCTGTCGATTCGTGCTCCCGTTCTTACCGCATCCAATGTTTCTCTTTCGCGAGACCACTACCACTACGTGACGCGACCCGGCTCCCATCTCTCTCTCTCTCTCTCTCTCTCTCTCTCTCTCTCTCTCTCTCCGTCTCGGGCTCTTTCTTTTTGTTTATCCACGGCAGCTCGCGCACGTACGGTGCATCAACTGCACCCGGAGCTTTACACCGCGTAGCGGTACTGCTAACAGCTACCGACGATTTATTCAACAGTGAAAATTAGGGTCGACTCCCTTCCCGGGTTTCGGCCATTACTCTCCGACGGTTCCGGCTACTATATGTCATTAGCGCTTCCACGATTCTGCCCACTGAATCCGACAGACTATTTCGACGATATCGAAGAGTTTGTTTCTACAGAGATCTGCATCTTCGTTTCGTATCTACGGATAAGCGAGAAATGATCCCAAACATCTCCCCCGTGTGACGCGAGTAAAAAGTGAGGAGCGAACGATCTCCAGCGAAGCATACGACGCTGTTGTACGCGCTGGTAACGAGATCGAATTAAAAACGGAGCAGCGAGAGATTAGATCTCAACGAGAAACCTCCTAACCGAGCGGTCGCCTATCATTTAATTTACCATCCAATCCCCTCTGCGAAGTCGCGACGTTTAACGACCGGTGCATCGACCACAGAAACAGAGACCCGGGGCGAGCGAGCGAGCGAGCGACGAGGAAGAAACAGAGGAGAGTCAGAGGGAGAGAGTCGGAGGAGAGCAGCGGCGACAAAGACACCCGACAGCAACGTTTACTTCTCTCCTTCAGGGGTGGATGACTCGAGAGGTCGCCTCTCCTCTTGCGGGCCTCGACACACAACTACTGTTCGCCACATGGCCTCCTCTCCGCGCTTCTAGTCTTTCTCCTTCTCCTCCCGCTTCACCGGCTCTTTTATTCTCTCCTTCATCCTCTGGTGTTTTCTGTTGCCGCGAGTCGCAATTATTGCCCGTATTCCTGGCCTGACGTGACGTGACACGCTCAGCCCGTGTACGCCAGGGTCAGCCGCGCGGGGTTACGCTGAAATTACGCCGGCCAGGCGCCTCCGTCGAGGAACGAGTCGCCATGTACGCGTGCCGTTGTTTCCCTGCAGCTACCGAGCGTGCACACCGACTACTCGTGATGCGCCAGCAAGGACGACGGGAACCTTTTATGGCTGCGACCACCGATCAGTTTTAACGCGCCCCTTTTTACTACTGAAGTTCTTGTCTCGGATACGAATTTCTATTATGGAAATCATTGTTTGCCGGCCTGTCGAAAATGAGAAACGAAAAGAGGAAGAACCGTGAAGGGTAGAGGACCGTGACTCGACCGTGACATCGCGATTACGCTCGCACACCTGTGTCCGACTCCACTTCGACCGCTCACTTTACCAATCGTCACGTGCTGCAACGAGTCGGCCACGCGCACTGAGACCGAATCTCCGTATATTTCGTGAAACTATTATTACGAGCGTTCAGTAATATTTTTGTACAAACAATAGGCGACACTAATTGGCCGGTTCGCCGTACTCGGTTTTTCTGCCGTTCCAGTTCAGTCTATTAATCTACTAGTTAATATTCTAGACCGTCGGAGTCATTGACGCAGTTGGAGCCAAATTGAGAGTCACCAATTGAATCTAGTTTCCTCTAGGTTCGCAGGGAAACGTGAAAGTCGAAATTTTTCTGTGCCGACAATAATATGTAAAACATTTGCGGAAATTGCCGTTGAAAATCTGGAAATGGAAGTAAGAGAAATCGCTGTCGACGCGTAAATTCCGCGAATCCCGTTGCGGTTTCGTTTCTAATTAAAACGCGGCGCCTAACGAAGCGTTACGCAGGGGAG
This sequence comes from Ceratina calcarata, assembly GCF_001652005.2. Classification (NCBI taxonomy): domain Eukaryota; kingdom Metazoa; phylum Arthropoda; class Insecta; order Hymenoptera; family Apidae; genus Ceratina; species Ceratina calcarata. The sequence goes on along the minus strand of NW_017171239.1, from coordinate 846,671 downwards.
AGTAAAACGGGTAAAAAAAAAAAGAAGAGAAAAGAGGGTCGCAGGAAAGAGTGGCAAACGGACGGAGAGAGGAAGGGCGAGAGCCAGCGAAGCTGGCGCATGCCACAAGTGTGCCCAGCACCAGCTCCTATTGGGTTACAACCTGGCGCTACTCCTCTTCGCCCACCGGGGTTTAGTGTTACCCGAGTTCCACGGACGAGAACTTGCGCTATGGAAGCCCTAGGGCCACTGCGAAACGAGTACACGTTCCTCCTCGCCCGTGGACCTTCGGACGCGACGAATTAATCTGGTCGCGACTCGTTCCGCGGAGCGTTAATTAAGGGCAGCCTTAAAGGAGCTCTTACGCTTTCAACGGTCCACCCGGTAACGGAGACCCGGCTCGTAAATTGATAAACCGCGGGAGTAAAAATTATCACGCGATGCGATTTCGCCACTCTCCCTTTCAGAATCGGCCGGCGTTACCGTATTATTTCGCCCAGGTTTAATGCCCGTACAATGTACGCCGGTCGAGGTTGCGTAACCGTGGCTGGGAGATAAGAAATCCCGTAGGGCAGTAAAACTCGTAACGTTCCCGATCGCTTTTAGTTTTCCGCAGCTCGTTACCTCGCAAGCGCGCCCGATTTCACGAGACTCTCGAACCGATACGGTGCCAACGATATACACAGACGCGGGAACAATAAGAGGAAAGAGATCGAGCAAAAAGAGGAAGGCGTGTTCCCGGTCCTATCAGATCACACCGAGTCGACGTTCGCCTCGTAAACGGGTAACGGATAAACCTGACCGAAAAAATGTCCATTATTGAAGAGAACAAATGTATTTCCCCGATGCATTAACGGGACATGATCCCGTTTAAATAACAAATAATTGGCGTCGAATCGTGGATCGTAGGAAAGAAAGATTTCGCGGCTCGGATGGGACGTCGCAATTGTTGCGTCAACGAGGCAGAGAGAGAGAGAGAGAGAGAGAAAAAGAGTGGCTTGCCCTCGGTGGAATCGGATCCAATGAAGTCAATACGGACAATAGCTCGATAAGTAGATAATAATGCATAATATAATAAGAGAGGACCGGGTGCGCGCAGCGTACGACGACGTAGTGTGTTGGTAGCACGCGCCACATTGAGCCGGCAATTCGAGCTGCTCGAGAGGAGCGGGGCCTTTAACGACTCCTTTCTACGCGGCCGAGGCTCCGCCGCGCGAGCACAATGCCGTTTCTTAAATTTTATCGTTACTCGTTCACCGACCGGTGGTGTCGCGCACACGCACGTACGGCTCGAATTTATGTAACTCGCGACCTTAACTGTGTTTGATAAGCCTAAACGACTCTCTCGGCTCTAAGCGTTTTTTACTTCCTCGCCCCGTCGAGAGAGGCCTTTGTCCGTTTTTTATTCCAACCGTTCAACTCAGTTTTTGCCCGCTGTCACCGCGGAGAATACGCGTCTGATTGCGTTTTTTAAGCCCACGATTTAATCCCAGCCTGAATTCCAGTCGCGAAACATCGGTTAAAAATACGACGACGAGATAACAAAATACGATTGATTCGGATTTATTTAAGGATGTATTGGCTATACAATCAACCCCAAAAGTTTATGTACTTTAGAAAAATGCATTTCCCATAATTAAAAAGAAACCAGACGTCGGAAGAACAATGCTAATAATAAATAGCTACGTGCTAAAAAGTATAGAAGGAAATATCCAATTAAGTATTGACACTGGCGAAAAGTATTTTATACAGAAGTTGTAAGCACTAACATCCTCTACAAAGAAAAATTCTATGCATTTTTCTTCTAACTCCAGTATTTAACGAGTTAAGTATGATTATTTGGCATTTTATTGATGTTGACAAAATCCGACCATCCCACCGTCGAAACGGCGAACTTTTGGAAAAAAATTTCGTTTTTCCTCAATAACTCCTAAACCCTTGGAGATACGGGAAAATTGCATAGGACCTTTCTTGTAGAGGACGACGAGATCTACAATTTCTGTATAAAAA